>NW_025110769.1:37120-384611 GCF_011392965.1 Frieseomelitta varia
AAAAAAAAAAAAAAAAAAACCGAGAAACATCTCCATTATTTCGCGAGGATAAACTGGCAATAACTGTCGTGCTGAAAGCTCTCGCTGAGGTCGTTAAATTCTTCGAGTAACCTCCAACCCTTTATCGCCGAAACGATTAACATAAATAAACGTCAAGGACGTTCCACCTCGTTCAAACGGAATTAAAACCTCCGCTCCTCCGACTCAACTTCACGGAAACGCGCGTGCAACGAAGTTGACGACTTTCTCTGACAATAGAAAATCCGAGTTCCACTAGACTCGTAAATCGAGACTGATCAATGGTAGACCGGGGTCGCCCTTTTTCCAAAGAGGAAAGCGATCGCAATACATCTCGTTTGCCTTGTGCTCGAGTTCCGGTCTGACGAGACCACGTTTCGATCTGACTGACGTTGATCGTTGACACGAGACGGTTAGTTATTTTCGTTAATGGCGAGCGCGTTGTCGTTGTTAAATTCGTTTATCGCCGACGGTGGGAGGATCGTTCCGCCGGTAGCTCATTTTTTTTTTTCCTGTTCTCTTTTTTTCTTTTTTTTCAAATCGTAACCGTGACAAAACGGCTCTCTCTTGTCCGGTTATATCGGTCTGTCCGAGGCTTGGATGATTGATTTCCACCGCGACGTTAGATAACGAAACGTATGCAAAACGTTTGCGGCTGCGCGATCGGCTGGACGGAAGTTATTCGGTCGCGGTGCCATTATCTTCGCTCCTGTTTTCGTCTGCCGACAGACGGGACGATTAGTCACGAGTTTTAACGCGTTTACGTGACAGTATGGAAATTTCCGATAAACCGGGGGAAACGGGGCTGAAGAAATGCGGACGCCCGCTACGCGTCTCATTTTTCTCGAACGTCCGCCCTTGAACGGTTAGTACCCCTTGCGCGTCAACGAGGTCGTTTTTTGAGAAATGTTTCCGCCGACTATTCCGACACTCGAAACAATTAAATTACTAAATTCTGGTAGTTTAATTAAATTTAATTTAATTTAATTTAAATTTTTATTTTTAAAATGTTTAATAAATAATAAAAATGAAATTTTTAATCAGATTTTTAAATTTTAAATTCAATTTAAATTAAATTTAATTAAATTTACTGAAAACCTAAAGTTTCTTCATTTTTTCAATGACTCGCCAGTATTCTCGTGCAGTGTTGGCGCGTATTCTTATTTTTTAATTTCTTTTCTCTTTTTCTTCAATCAGAGTCATCAATATCGAATTTTTTTAGATAGTATTATCTAATGTTTATTATACAAATAATATACTAATATACTAATTAATTATTGAATTATATGTATAATTAATTAGTATAGTAGTTTATTATTATATGTATAATTTACTAGTATAATAGTTTATTATTATTATAAATAATAAATTAAACTAATATAATAATAATAAATTATTATACTAATAAATTATACGTATAATTTATTATTATTATTATTATTAGCAGTAGTAGATATGTTATAATTAAGTATAATAATTATATGTATAATTAATTAGTATTATTATTATTAGTATTATAATATTATTAGTAAATATGTATAATCAATTAATAGAGAGGTCGTGATCAAGTCTACAGAATATCTTTTAACACAGTTTGTGCAATATTTCTCAAAGTTTTGTTTTTAGAAAGGAAAGGCATTCTAATATATTTTTTATTAGGTAATTAATTCAAAAAAAAAAAAAAAAAAATGCAAAAATTTAAAATCAGAAACTTGTCCAAATCTCTTCTGTATCAAATAATATAATATATGTGAAAGGTATTGGAAAATTTTTAATAAAAGGAGGACAGAAATAATCAAAGTGCGTTTATTGAACGTTTATTTCAATTATTTTTTTTTTTTCTTCATTCACATCTAAATCATTAAAAATCCTTTAATTTATGTCGTCCTTCGTCCTACGTCTTTTAATATCTATTACGAATTATGCACCTATGACTCATCTATCAAAATGATGCGGAGTTTTGAAGAGCTGGAGCTGGAGGATCCCGAATATAAAATTTTAGTTGTGGATATTTATTAATTTACGTTTCGTCGAAAATTCTGATGGATAAGTCACACCGTGCTACAGCCCTTTCACGCGTCATTATTTCATCCAGTACAGTTCTGCCGCTACTAAATCAAGTTATAAAACAAGCGAATGATCGAGACCGGATTCGAGCTCGGTTGTCAACGTTCGCACCTACCGTTTCAGTAACAACTGTGGCTGTATAGTTTCATTGCTCTTCAAATCGGCAATTTCTCGTTTTCTGTCTGCGAGGGATTTAGGGGCGGCGATTTTACTGCGTTTTTAAAATTAACGTCTTGTCTCGATGCCCAGCCGCAACCTCTTCCGGCATGTCGAGGCTATTTTCCATCGCGAGCATCCTCTTCTTCGTGCTCGTGTCATCATTCCGTTCGCACTTAACGGATAAGAGTTTCGAATCACCTCGTAAACTATCCGGCAGTTAACACTCGAATGGTGACATTGCTACTTAACAACTGTACATTCTTTCGTTCACCTCTCTCCTCTCGATCTCTCTCGCTCTCCACTCCTGCGCGAACATTCTGTTCCCAGCTATATGCTCATCCATTCTCTTCGGCGGCAAGAATACCAAATACGATCATGTTGTTATCACCAGTTATTTCATATCGTTTATTTTGAATTATATTAGAGTTGGTTTATTTTTTAAATTTATTTTTACCGTATAATATGATTATACAATGTATAAATATATTATTATATATTTAATATTTAATTATATTTATATATTATTATTTATATTTATTTATATTTATTTATATTTATATATTATTATTTATATTTATTTATATTTATTAATATAATTTTATATTATATTATATTTATTTATATTTATAATTATTATATATATTATAAATATATATAAAAGTAAAAAATATTATATTACATTATACACATATTATAATATTATTTTGTAGTTTTGTATTACATAATAATATTAGGTTAGTACGTATATTGTCATCAGTTATAGGAGTTATTCGTTAGTTTATTTCTAAAATATAATATATTATTATATAATAATATTAGGTTGCTGCATATATATTTAGTTATTATTTCATAGTAATACCTGTATCGTTCAGTTCAGATTGTCAGAGTTATTCGTCAGAGTTACTTTATCAATCAGAGTTACTATTATCTTACAATATACAATACACTTCATATGAACGGCGCCTAATGAAAATGACCAATGACAATATTAATAATTTTGTATTAACAACACATGCTTTCATGTCTCTCACGAATCTCACGATTGATTCCTTTTCTCATTTATTCCCAATGTGATTTTTATATATGAGTTTTGCACATTTCTCTGCTTTTGTAGCTTATACTTTTGTCTTCCTTATTTAACAGATATACATACATATATATTGTAGAGAAATAAAGAATATTATATCATGTTATATACTATTATTATTATACTTATATAATAACATTAAGTTGGAATGTAACAATGTCATTTTCTTCAAATGAAACATCAATAATTGCAATTGTTCACATATTTAAACAAAACAATTTCAACACGATTCAATTCATTTTAATTTCAGTTTATTATTCCGAATTTATACGAATGAACAATTCTAAAATTTGAAGAATTCTTGCAAAAGTGCAAACTTGGAAAACTTCGAGCGCGTTTTCCTCGAAACCACGTTTTTCAAAATAGCTTCCATCTTAGAAACTACTATAACGTTAATGAACCGAAACAAATTTCTGATCATTCGTCAAAGACAAACAGAGGACATGTGTTAATATCATTCGTTAAATTTTCGTAAAGGATTTGCAAAGAAATATAAAACTATCTTTCCTTGAGTCAAATGACAATCAACTAATATTAATTTAATCTATAATTCAATCATTCAAAATATCCTCAATTGCATTATTAATATTGACAACTCGTATCAACTATCTAAGTCGAAATTCCACGCAGTATACTGAGCAAGTTTCTCTACTTAAAAACATAAGAATACAGTTTCGGTAAGCGACTGGTATTGGTAGATGCGATTTCTACGACGAAAGCGCGAATCGATTCGGCCGTATAACAAGGAAGAATCGAGTTGCAGACCTCTGGAGCGTCAACGGTTGCCGGTCTTCCGCGTTCCATCGTAAACTCGATCGTTTCCTATTCCGCACCGATTCGCCTGTGGATCGAGTTCACCTCGTAACCATTCCCATTAACGTCAACCAATGCGATCGTCTGCGAAGAATTCGCGGTAAAAACCATTCACTGAATATCTAATTGGTCCGTGGCGATTAGCGAAGATTTCTCCTTAATTTAACAATGTTTCGTGGACTCCTTCGAAGAGATATCTACGCTCGAGTAGTATTGTTGGCTAAACAAACCTTTTTACTTGATATGTGTAAATCTTTTTGCACAGAGTGACACCGTGACATCTGATTTTGACATTTTGATTTACCATCGTTGTTATTAATCGTAACGAAAAAGTGTTTCGCAGTCAGATGAATCTAATAAAATTAATTTATAAATTAGATTTAAATAAAATTCTAATAAATTTAATATATAAGTAAAATTTAAATCGAGTAAAATTGATTTATAAATTAAATTTAAATCTTATGTAATTAATATATGAATTAGATTTAAATCTAATAAAATTGATTTATAAATTAAATTTAAATCTTATATGATTAATATATAAATTAGATTTAAATCTAATAAAATTAATATATAAGTTAAATTTATATCTAATAAAATTAATTTATAAATTAAATTTAAATCTTATGTAATTAATATATGAATTAGATTTAAATCTAATAAAATTGATTTATAAATTAAATTTAAATCTTATATGATTAATATATAAATTAGATTTAAATCTAATAAAATTAATATATAAGTTAAATTTATATCTAATAAAATTAATTTATAAATTAAATTTAAATCTTATGTAATTAATATATGAATTAGATTTAAATCTAATAAAATTGATTTATAAATTAAATTTAAATCTTATATGATTAATATATAAATTAGATTTAAATCTAATAAAATTAATATATAATTTAAATTTATATCTAATAAAATTAATTTATAAATTAAATTTAAATCTTATATAATTAATATATAAATTAGATTTAAATCTAATAAAATTAATTTATAAATTAGATTTAAATAAAATTAATATATAAGTTAAGTTTAAATCTAATAAAATTGATTTATAAATTAGATTTAAATAAAATTCTAATAAAATTAATATATAAGTTAAGTCTAAATCTAATAAAATTAATTTATAAATTAAATTTAAATTTTATATAATTAATATTTAAATTATATTTAAATCTAATAAAATTAATTCATAAATTAAATTTAAATCTTATTTAATTAATATATAAATTAGATTTAAATAAGATTAATTTATAAATTAGATTTAAATAAAATTAATATATAAGTTAAGTTTAAATCTAATAAAATTAATTTATAAATTAGATTTAAATACAATTAATATATAAGTTAAGTTTAAATCTAATAAAATTAATTTACAAATTAAATTTAAATCTTATATAATTAATATGTAAATTAGATTTAAATCTAATAAAATTAATTTATAAATTAGATTTAAATAAAATTCTAATAAAATTAATTTATAAATTAAATTTAAATCTTATATAATTAATATATAAATTAGATTTAAATCTAATAAAATTAATTTATAAATCAGATTTAAATCTAATAAATTGTCTAAAATTTGTTGTATTTATAAATTAATTATAAATTAGACTACGCAAAACACATTCTAACCAATAACCAGGTCAGACATCGTAGTATGTATAATCATGATATTTTCGTATATTTCGATATTTTACACGCGTTTGTGTATACACCTGCATTCTCCCTCCCACGAAATTCCCCACGAACGCGTGAAAATCCGCAGTCGAGTAATTACGAGTATTTTCGAACGGGACGTGAGGTTATTAGATTAGGCCGATGGCAACATAGCCGGCGATCGGGCGCCACGCTATTCAACCGCGTATCTAATATTCGACAGGGACCGGTGAGGTGTTACGGTAATACACGATCGAGGAATGCCATTTGCCGGTGCTTGATCTATGCATTACAGAATATAGAGACACCGCGGCGAATCCGTGGGGACCGCCGACGGGAGCGACGAAGCCGTGAAGCGCGCAACGTGAGTATTATTCAAAGTGTTGCTCATTTGGACACGTGGACAGGCCGGGGAGTAAATCGGGCTTTGACCGTACTCAACGACACGTGACGACACGTGCCACCGCGTTGCACATTTCGTGGTCCGCGCGTTCCAACGATCCTCTTCTAATTCCCGGACGTCTCGATACCTCGATGGAGACCGCGGTAAACGAATCGAGCCTGATCGAAAAACGCTTAATCCTTTTGTGCCCAACTGGAAGTACTCATGCTGGTACTCTCTTTCTTCTCGTTTGTCATTTGCACTGCCGTTTCTTAAATATTGTCAACTGCATAGAATTTGCAATCGATAATAATTTCCCTGCTTCGAGTAGTTTAGGATATTGCGTGGAGATGAATTGCATGTATCTGACGAAACATTAAATTACTCTTTTCGGTGTTCCTTTGCTGAAGTTGTACATTTTATATTGGAATTATATAATTATTGAATTTGAAAAGAGATGAAAAGAGATAGTAAGAGGTAATTACAACTACAAAATTATGCACAATACAGAAATAAACGAATAATAAAGTTCAGAAACATAAAGGAATGAACATATTACATTAAAAATACACGTGCATGTGTATTTTTCGACATACAGTTATCTTATTAGATTTAAATATATATCATATTCTACTAATACAAAATAATCAATTTTATATACGATACGTTACAGAAAACATTTACATTTATTATTAATTACATCTTAGTATTTACATACTAATTCAGTAGATCCAAGTATATTAATCATTTAACTGTGCTCTTATTTAGTTATGTTAAGTTTAAGTTTTTATAATTTGAGTTAATATGAGTTTTTCAAACGTCGAAGGCTTCAGTTTCATGGCCAATTATTGAGAATGAGCAGTACCTACTTCATTTTAGCACTCAACTAAAAAAAATAGTAGTGATAAACGCAAAGTTTTACAATCACATGAAATTCATTTGAAACAAAACTGTAGAATCTAGCAATAAAAAAAAAAAAAAAGAAGTGGTTCATTAGATAACAAATATTTTCTGTAGGTATTGTGTTGAAAGTAAAATGACTAAAATGAAATATTTACAATGTAAATATAATATAATATAATTGTGCCGAGTATAGCTCAGCAAGATGACATGGAGCTCGAAGAATCTTCAACGCTATGTATCATTTACGATTGCCCTAATATTAGTATCGAATGCATCGACGGAATGTGAAAGCTGATGCACGGGTGCATCCAGGTTTATCTGCTCGTGCGTCACTGAGGAAATGATCGGTTTGCCAGGAAACAGTAAACCAACGAAAATTTCGCAGATACTGCTTATTAGCGATTTTCGCTAGGCTATCATTAGGCTTGACACCGGCATTAAGAAGGTTGTCCCGGCTACGGAGGTCTCGCGAAGAAATTACAGTCTTTCGAAAAGGGGGAGAAATCAAAGTGTTCTGTCCTGGGGCCGGATAATTCGTTTCTTCTGGTTCGTAGATCGACGACCATTTCGTTTCTCTTAACGACGAATAGCTGAACGTTCACTGACAATTAGAACTGTTCAAGAGTTGTTTTGAGAAATATTTTGCATAAAGCTGACTTTACGCTTAATAAATGTGTCAATGAGGGACAGTTGTAATGTTACTTTTCCTTTAAGCTTTTTTTTCTGTAGTGTCTTACTTCTTGTTAGTGAGAACGTTTAAATTAGAAATTATCAAATTATAAAATTGCAGAAGGGAAGTTTAAAATATGTACAGTATATAGAACATAATATAATATATAGTATATAGTATAGTATTGAATATAATATAATATAGAATATATAGTATAGTATAGAATATAATATAATATAGAATATATAGTATAGTATAGAATATAATATAATATAGAATATATAGTATAGTATAGTATAGAATATAATATAATATAGAATATATAATATAGTATAGAATATAATATAGAATAGAATATAGTATAGAATATAATATAATATAGAATATATAGAATATATAATATAGATATAATATAGAACATATAGAATATATAATATAGATATAATATAGAATATATAGAATATAGATATAGTATAGATATAATTTAAAATATATAGTAACCTGTAATTTGCCAACATTATTAATTCAAATTATTATTAGTATAGTATAGAATATAATATAATATAGAATATATAGTATAGTATAGAATATAATATAATATAGAATATATAGTATAATATAGAATATAATATAATATAGAATATATAATATAGTATAGAATATAATATAATATAGAATATATAGTATAATGTAGAATATAATATAATATAGAATATATAGTATAATGTAGAATATAATATAATATAGAATATATAATATAGATATAATATAAAATATATAGTAACCTGTAATTTGCCAACATTATTAATTCACATTATTATTAGTATAGTATAGAATATAATATAATATAGAATAATATAATATAATATAATATAGAATATATAGAATATATAATATAGATATAATATAAAATATATAATAACCTGCAATTTGCCAACATTATTAGTTCACCGATATTATTCCTGCTAATTAATAAATTATTATGCAAAAAAAAGAAATACTCAGATCAGGCATTGAAAAGCCCCGAAGTTTCAATCCGACTGACCGCGAAACATTTAATCGAATTTGACGTGGCTACGTTCTCATAGCTACAATACAACAGCCTTCTGCGTGCTCCGGGGCCCAGAGGATTTCCAAGTGGCGACTTTTCAATGGTCGTTTCGTTGGCTCTTCGTCGTGAAGCCTTCCCCGACAAAAGACGCACTCGAGCCGCGCCACCAAATCGCTCGCTACCAGTTGCATGTTCGAGGACTGTTCGAGCGAGCGGTGCCACTCGAGCCGTCCGCGAAATGAAAATCTTTCATCGATAGTGTATTTAACGGTCGAGTACAGGGTACGAGTTTCATGGATGATGTATGCACCGGGTGACCCGGAAATATCGTAACGAGCAGACGCATTCGCGCGGTATCTCGGATCGTCGACGTTTCAGACAGAAAAATTATGCGTTCGAGTTACGTGTTGATTCCTTGAAATCGCATGTGAATAGAGAATAAATTAAACGGAAGGAAGTAATCGCCACGCGATGAAAATTCCAAATGGCACAATGTTCGCGACGCAATTCCCTATGCTAATGAACTAACGAGTAATTTTTCTTTCTTTACGTGTTCGCACTGTTTTATTTTTCTTCTTCTTCTTCTTTTTTAATAAAATGACATTCATAACACTCTGAGAATCTAACATTTCTTGATCGTCGATGTTTTATGCCTCGTCTGTTATTTGAGTATCGTTTTTTACAATATAGTTGCGAGTGTAGAAATTTGATTTTGTTTTCAATTATATATATACTGTCGCTCGGAAGTCTTAAGATATCTTTTATTTTCAATGTTCAGTATTTTGTATCGGTAATAAAATTTCTTAACGATTAACGCTCTTCGTTGTACGAAGTATTGTTTCGTTTTTTTTAATTTTGAAACAAATGTAGATAGTATATATTTATTGTATGATTTTAAAAATCAAATCGATCATCGTCAAACAGTATTTTAATTGGAGTAACAGAAATATGAGATTTAATCCACCTGAAATAATTAATTTTTGATTATTATATTAGATTGAATTAGATAGATGTTCTTTATGCAAGAATCATGCATTGTTTATGATCATTATCATAGTAATGCTTGATATTTTTCATCTGTTGTACATATTACGTTTAAACAGTTTCACTTACTAATACGTGATTATTTGAATATAGATTTTGGTATAGATATTTATAGGAGAAATTTTAAATTGTAAAATTGCATAAAATGCAAAGAAATATTTAAAATATCCAAAATATAACTCTTTTTATAACATGTAATAATAAGTAAAATAATTTTCTACCAAGGTGCTATTTTTTTATATTACATTTATAAAATTATAGTAGGTACAATTATTATATTAAAAATGTAACACTTGTATTTGCAAAAATTCGTAATTTAACGATTATAATATGCACATTTTTGAACTCATACATTCAAATTATATTATAGATATATTTTTACTTTTATAATGTAGGTATATTTACACATTACACTACATTTTTTTAACATACATATTTATATTTCTAATATGAATGGAATTTAGACACAGATTTATTGCATCGTTCATTAAACAATAGTTTAAATATTTTTGCAATTTACTTGCAAGCTGGTGATTACTGTGGTTACATGTTTACTTGTTATTTACGAAAAAAGAGTTCCTCGATCCATAAATAAGTAAATAAACAAATGTTCTGTTTTCATTCTGGATAGAAGGATAGAATCAGTTCGAAAATGCACCCTGTACACAGACGAGGAGTTGACGGTTTCTCGCTCCTTTTTTTTCCACGTTGGCCATTTATGGGTGGCGTGCCACTTGACAGGACGCACGGCGTCACGGGGTAATCAAAGTGCCATTATCCATGGGAAATTGTAACCCCCTCCGATCACTCCAGCTCCTTGCTACGTATTCATACGAGCTATCGCGGCTCGTCTTCTCTCTTTCTGTCTCGAGCGTACCCTTGGTGCCCTAACCGTTCGATCCTCGTCCCGCCTATGCTCGATACGGTGTATCGACGGGGGTAGTCGTTACATAAACCTCTGCCTCCCTCTTGTAACGCGCGTTACACGCCGACGAGGGTCGACGAGTGGCGTGGTGTCAAAGCGGAGTCAACCGCTGAAAAATGGCCACGACTTGTCACAAACGATTCGACGTAAATCGTAATTTCTCACGATTCGCGCGCACGTCTTCCTTTGGAATTGTTTTTTCCTTTGGATACCGAAGGGTTAAACGTATTTCAACGTTAGAACTATCAACGATTGAAATATAAATTTTCATATCATACTAGGAGTAATTAGAATAGAAGGAATAGGACAAGTTTATGACACAGTAAAGGATATAAGTTTTTATTGAGAAATTGTTCAAATGTCTAAAAATAGAGAAAAATTATGAATTGATAATTTTGATTAGTGTTAAAATTTTATTTTAAAATATTACATTTTATAAAACCGTAATGCTAATATCGTATTGTTGTAATGTATTGAATGAAGGTTATTGTTAGTAAAGAATGTTATAACGATTTTAGTTTCGATATAAGATGGTGTAGCTATAATGATAAAAAAATCGATTCTGGACGCTAGTTTTCCATTAATAAAATTTCCTTTTGATAAAAAGTTATCGAAAGAAGATATACCTATGTCATATATCATATTTTAGTCCTTTAAATATTAATTTTACAAACATATCGTAGTTTTAAATTTGAATTAATGAAAAAGAGTGTTTCAATAATAATTCTTTATTTCAATTTCTATATAGAACAATATAATATATTAAGTACTATACTATCATCTTTTTTATTCAAACATACTAGATTTTCTAATTTTAGTGTCAATGTTTTGTGTAATTAAATTAAAAATGTCTTGTTCTTTTTTATTTTGAAATCGAATAATTTTTAGCGTACCCTTCCGATTATAAATCAAAGATGCTTAATATTTTTACTTAAAAAAAAGACAGATTCTTGCCGACATTTCGAACAAGCAGTTAAATTTTAGAAAATACGTTTCACATGTTACACAAACATTTAAATTAAAAATAAATGTTCCATTTCCTGAAGTGTTCTAAACATTTTTGCATTGTTCACAGAATTCGTGAAACGAATGAGAATATTACATATTTACAATTGCAAAAATATTTATTTTAAAAACATAAATTGATGGGGTACATAATATTTAAATATCTCTCGTGCAATCGGTTACTAGACAACCGGGCAATAAGATCAACGAAATTACGATTATGTTCGTATTTTCTAAATAGTTTAAAAAGATACTTCCCATCAAATATATATCACCTCAAACTTTCGTCCTATTATAACACGTACATTTGCTATCATTCCTTTTCCTCTTGCGATATTTATTTTATCGAATAATATCGTAAAACACTCGAGATGATGAGTAACGATATACCCACAATGAAAATTCGACGCTTTAATTTATTCAGTCCCTGGCCTGGATAACTACACGAACACCAGAGCCTGGGTATTTTTGCTGACAACAGTTACGTGCATCGGCACACACGCACCATCCAATATGCGCCAATAATTCTCCTCTACACGAGCCAACGTCCAACTATTTGTACCCTCGGTGGGATATCGAAATTCGGTGGAAATTTTGGGCACGAAAAGTCCCAGTGCAGCGTCGACCAAAATCAGAGAACGGAACCGAACCGAACCGATCCGAGGAGGTGAGAAAGTATAGCACGGTCGGTGGTAGCCGTTAGTCGGTGGCGTAGGAGAGAGAGAAGGTTAGTTGGGTTCAGGGGCTGTACCGTGGGCACGAGTCCCAGCCCATGCATACCAATCGAGCGGTAACCTAACAACGGTTAACCGCAACCAGTCGACCCGCTGCTAATCAGAAAATCACGCTGCCGCGGAAACCCCCAGCGGAGGGGTTGCAGAGGCTGCGAACCGGTTCGTCTCTCTCTCATAACGCGCCACCTCCTCCTCCACCTCCACCCACCCTCGAATACTTTCTCGCGCCACGATGAATCGAGGGAGGGATTCTCTCTGTATGTGTGTGTGTGCGTGTGTTTTTCGCTCGACGTAAAACACGAGATCGCTCGCGGCTAGACGCGCCGACGACGCTTGGGAATGAACCCTGCGTCGGCTGACATCGCGCTAATTACGAGGTTAAATATCAAGGGGTTAACAGCGAGCCAATGTGTACCGGGGATCGATTATCGAAGTCCCATTTTCCGGCTCAGCTTTCCGCCGCTCAGCGTAATCGAACGGACGGATAAACTTAAGGGGTGGTGATTGACTCCGCGCCGCCGCCGCCGCCGCGGGAGAAGTCGAAGGTTGATTCTCTCGACGTGGGTCGAGAGAAAGTATTCGTACAATTTCGACTCGAAAATACTGGATAATAATATTTGTTAAACAATATTGTTTTGACACATTTATTCTCAATGATATCAGATAAACAAATATTCATATTGTTTATATAAATATCAAGGAAAATGGACAAAATGAACGCGTAATAAGTATTCGTATTTATATATATATATATATATATATATATATATTTGAATTATTTGTACGTAGAAACACATTCTGAGTGACACTCTTCTCAACATAACAAAAGATTTGAACCAAAGAAATAAATTTCTCACGTAATATTTACTGGAGGAAATAAAAAAAAAAAAAAAAATACAAATGATTTTAAATTTTTATTCAAAAGCGCACGATTTCCATAAAATTATTATCTTTTAAAAAGATTCTACTTTTCCAGTAAATATTATACGAGAACTGTTGTAAGATGAAAAAAAAAACAATATATATTTCTCGAGATTTGTACAAGTATCTAAAATGTTCAGTTCCTCAATTTCGTTCTTTCGCAAGAGAAGGAAAGTGCGGACAATTAATATTAATTTGACGCGTCGACTCGAAATAAATTCAATATTCCCGTGGGATATCGATGCGGTACTCTGCATTTTATAACTCTTCATTTAGAACGCTCCGGTGAGCAGTCGAATGTATATTTGCGCTGCACTTGCGCGCTACTTATTTCCAGAACTCGTAGCGCGGTACTCGTTTCCGTTTGGTTCGTCAGCGACGTCGGGGCGAGAAGTCAAAAGCCGTGGGTCGCACGTTTCGCTGTTTCATTCCCTTCCTCTACGGGAAGGCCCTTGCCATGGACACAATAACGTGTCCAGTGTTTCGGAAGTCGAGTCCTTAAAATTTTCTTGGCGAGCGCACCCTTTCTTCGCGCGGACTGCCAAGTGAACGCCGGTCCCACGAGCGAACGAGAAATCGACACTCGCATCGGCTACGTTTCGAGGGCGCGATCCCCTCGACATTTTCGGTCGACTGCAAACCACGAAGAGCCTCGTTCACGAGGTAATACGTTCGTGGTTAATAGATTTTCAAGGTGAAGGAACCTTCACTCGCAATATGAACATTGTTTCGTTGGGGTAAGTTTTTAGTTCTTTCGCTAAATTCACTCTGGCTGACGAGTGTACGAATTGTAAATATTTAAATTTTTACAAAACGGGATCTATAACAGATGTTTATATTAATTTTTTTTTATAATTAAGAGTCTTGGAGACTTTAACTTTTTATGTATAATATTCTCTTTATAAAAACAAGTTTCATGTTAATCCAAAAATATATTGTCAATGAAATTATTGTTGTAATTATGAAACAATGAATAATGAAATGATAATTATTGAGAAAATCTATAGCACGTTTTTTTATACAGATTCGTGTTCTTTAAAGTGCAGTAATGAAAATAGAATCACGATAGAAAATTGTTTTATGTAGTAAATGTTATAGGAAACTCTACACATTGAACATTTTGTATATTTTACATATTATGTGCATTATATGCAGTTTTGCTCTTTAAAGTTCTTTTAAATTCTTTGGAATAACGCAAATCAGTAGAAAGAATTATCAGTAAGACTGTCGATTTTTATGCATTTATATTAATGATTTAAACATACAATAAAATATTCAAACTATAATACTCCTTATTATATTTATTTGACACATTGGTTATTTTTATCAAAATATAAAACTGCATAATGTCTGATAAATTAACTGAAAATTCAAGAGTCTCGTAGATTTCATTCCATTTACATCTCAAAAATGATGTCTCAGTAGCAAAGAATTAAATATTATTACGTATTTATAATATTTCTGAATATTTGAAGTATTTTTGCATTTCATGATGCATCCTTTACATTTTTTTCACTTGTATATTAATAAATGTGTAGTCTACTGAGATTCGTGCTCGAAATTGATTTTTTATTCATACAAATTTCCAAAGGCAAATTTCGTAAAATGTGTAGCCTTTGGACGTTGAATTCAGATTACGTAACGTATAGAAAAGCTTTCTTAACTTCAGTGTTGTATTATTATATGTTGTTTCTTGCTAATTAAATCATTCCTTAACGAATAGATATGTACACAGTATTTAATTTATTGTTACTCTAATTTGTTGTTAATATAAATGTCTTTTACACTATAATATAAATATAAATAGCTACACTATAATATAAATAACTTTTATATCTTGAATTTGTGTATTTGTATTTCATTAATAATGATTTTCTGATGCCCCCGTTTATAATATACTGTGCTATAAAATTATAATATAATAGAGCAGTTTACAATATACTATATACTATAAAACTGCTTTGATTATTCTCACGATTTTTCCCTACAAAAATTACATTACATTTCAGTGCTTTATGTGTCCACACGTAGATATTTTATCATTATGATACACAGACATATTGTTCACAGATTAATTTTCAACTCCTTCCAGCTTCTTCCGAGATTAGTCAGTAAACCCTTTTTTTCACTCACGCGTTCCACTTTCCTTGAGAAGACAAAAGAATGTTGAAAATGTTAATTGATGAACAATCCAACCAGTAAACTCAACGAGCAAATATGGTGGACACGAGGGGGAGAAACGATCAAAGCTATTTGAATACTGTATCTGTTCCAATAACCGCAGTGAGCAGAGCGCGTTGCAAGAAAATTTAAAGACACCCTTAAAAGATCCTTTCTTCGGGTAGGCGAAACGGTCGGGGGTTGGAGGAGAAACGAAGAAACTCGTGGAGTTCTTTGGAAAATGGAGGACGTTTGTCCACGCTTACCTCCTCTTTTAAGGTTCTTGTAGTGTCTCGGAAGTACGAAATCTAATTTAACCTCCCGGCCGATCGCGCCGCTTTTCCCTTGCCTTGGGAAAATTCCTTTTCGCGACTCTCCCCTGTAAACCGGACGCCATCCGGTTTAAAAAGTTCCACGATCCGAGGAACCGATCGAATCACCTGGGACACCGGAGCATCGAGAGTGCTTGATTATTTCCACAAAAGCGACAAGCAACGCCGTTTTAAATTACGTTTTAAAAGTCGTTGCTTCTTTCCTCGGAGTTTTCCCAGAGCGAAGGAAAGGGAAACGTTTGATCTTTGTCCCGGCGTCTTTTTCAGGCCACGATACAAATATGGTAGTACTTGGACTACAGATATTTATGCAGATACGTGTGATTTTATGACAGAAATTAAATGAGATCTATTTGATATAAAGTGGTATATAAGTGTTAAGTTGTGTTTCTTTTAACAGTGTGATAAAATTGCAGATAGTTTTCATTCTTCAAATATTTCTACGTTAAAATTTATGCGTGAATTGTAAGTAATTTGAATAATTTTGGTTACTCTCCAAAATATATCTTTTTATTAACTAAGCCTTTGAATTAGTCTATATATTATAAATTTCGTATCGTCCAATAGTTATAGCTTTCCAACGATTCTTTTCATTTTAATATTCTGTAAAAATTGTCAATTTTAGACTTCAAAGTGAAGCTGTCAAAATCTCTTGGTTCATAAATTTTTTTAAGAATTATTTATGAGTGAAAAAATTGTTTAGATAGAATGAAAAATGTCTTTAACATTCCTTAAACGTTAAATACACATTTCTAGGAATTTTTAAGTCGCTCAAATTTAAGTCACACGAATATTTTGAATAATTTCATAATTACATCGAACGATACAGTTACATTAACAAGAAAATTTAATGGCTTGTATTAGTGATAAAGTCAAATTTTAAAAAAACGACATTTTACAACAAAATTTTGCACAAGTACGTGTAAACGAAGTTCTACTCTGTAGTTACCAATCCAATATAAAAAGTATTTTCTTTCATTTTTTAATAGAAAAAATTCTGCATCTGGAAATTACATAAATATATATAATATTCTCTAATACAAGTTCGCTGCTACACTAATATTTCCCGCACTGCGTGTAAAAAATAAAAAAGTGAAGAAAAGAAAAGAGAACATAGCGAGATCAACTGTTCGCTAATCACACGTGATTCTCCTTCAACGAAACAGCGACTTTTCTCATCACGGTATCAGAGACCATAACGTTTACTCGTTATCGAACTTTTTGCTGATCCCGATAGAAATTCGGGGGAGTAAGAAAAAAAGGGAGGAGAGGAACAGGCGTACGCGGAGAAAAGTTTTCGCCAAACCGGATACAAGGAAGTTCCACCGTATTCGCGCATCCGGTGCCATAAATCTCGGTCTCTTCCCGCCTTCTCGTGTCCGCTGGCCAAGTCACAGAGCCCTCACTCTGTCCGACGAATAAATTTGCGATCAAGCTTTTTCCAGCTTTTCCCATCCCTCTCGATTCTATCGATTACGAATCACGAGGAATCGCCAACGATCGACGATAACAGAACACATCTGAAACCTTCGGAATCGATTGATATTCCCTATTTTACCGACCGATCTCTGTTGCAGAATCGAATTTTCGAATTTTAACGTTATGGCTGCAGTATGGATTCTTCGAAATATATTTTTTTAAATTTATGGTTATTTATTTTAATTTAAATAAATAAATAATTAGAATAAATAACTTTGAAATGAATATAACGATGGAAATAATAGTGCTTTAAATTCATGAGCGATTTTCTATTTTTCAGTCAAGTTAAAATGGCAGATTTATTTCAATTACAGTTACAAATGATGGGCGATTAAATCGTCAATTGAAGTTATAACCGATATAAGCATTTGAGTATCTGCAATCGATTGCCTTCGTACGAGATTTATTTTCATTAAAATAATTTTAAAAAGTAAAATTAGCTCCAATCACTTATTTAACGATTCTGTTGCGACAAAATCTTCAGTCTCGTAGATTTTTGTATCGTAAATTCCTGCAGCTTATTTGCAAGAACTTTCGACATCACAATATTTGCATCGCAATAATAATAATAATTTCAGAAAGCGATCGTAGACGCAACAAAAATAGAAATGTACGAATCGTGCAATCTTCTGCGTGATTGAGAAATGATCGGTCTGCAGTGTTCTATTATCGTTTATCACGAAAAAAATAGAAAAAAAAAATCATAATCGTCGGATAATCCTGGCCAAAGCTTCTTTCATCGCGGAGACAACGAAGCGAGACGAGTATTTATGGGTTATTGATGACGCAGACGCTTTTCAGAAACTAAGAGGATCGTATAATAACGTAATTAACGACGCGTTGACAAATTGAATCGGCGGCGAATGTATTCTTTTCATCGTGGCTGTACAACGCGGCGCGCTCCCGCCATAAATATTTCATGGCGGCCGGGCATCCCCGTGTCCGTGGAAAATCGTAGAACGTTCAGCGATCATCCCTCCCGATGTGCCAGTCGCGCGACACACCCTCGAAAAATCTTCGTTGGAAAACCATGAAGAACCGATAATCTTCCATCGATCAGCATCAGCAAGGATGGAAGGAAGCGTTTCTTGGAAATGGAAATCCTAAATATGGGGGATGTATGAATTACGTGTAACAGGCGTGAAAGGTTTGTTTGAAATGGACGGAGATTGTATGCTTAGGCACGAGACATCATCACATCAGACTGCAGATGTTTATAATAAATTGAAGTGTTTTTTATAAACGTAAATAAACTAATGAAACGTTGCGTTTAAATATTTCGATTACATTAAATATTTGAACTGTTGTAATTTCGTGAAAAAAAAGTGAAAAAAAATCGTGTAACAATCCAGTGATGTTTAAAGCGTGAAGCTTCTGTTTTGATATTGACCTGTTCTGTCATTTATAACGACCCTTTAAAACTTTGCCGCATGACTTTTTCGCTGTTTTATTGATTTTTGAACGTCAGAAAATAACGAATTTGTGAATTTTTGTCGTTTTGCCATTCAAAGTTGTCGTTTTAGTATTCAGAGGTCGATAAAATGGAGAAATAAAATTCGTACGTCAAACTTTCGAGGATTGTAAAGAAAAGGCATCACGCTCTCAAAATTACGATAAACTTATTAACACGAAACAAATTTTTCAATGTTTCTGCATATTGTAACGATTTGTAGCATTTTTGAACAGAAAATTACTTTTCTACTGACTTCACTTCTTTGCTCGCTATAATTATATATAAACACATCATTGAATAAAATGAACGATCCATTTCGAAAGTACAAGCTTTAAACTTTCAAATGAAAAATTATTATTGTACGATTTTTTTTTTAATAAAACATTAAATAGAACAGTTTAAATATTAAATGCGTGTATATTCTTGTATATTGGGTATATTTTTTATGCATTTTTATATATTTAAATTTCACACAAATGGGAACACAAATAATCAATTGCATCTAAAGTAGTTTAAACGAATAAACATATGTAACTACGACTCAGTCTCAATAAAAGTCAACGTCGATTTTGTTGAAAATCTACATGTAAATGCAAAAATGAACAAATTCGACCCTTTTAACAAAATAATTTTCTTACAAGAGAGAGAAAGAAATGAGAAATATTTCTTCATCTTTCCCAACGTAGATTTTATAAAACCAAAGCGAAAATATTTGCTAAACTAATGATTTTCGATAAGTTAATAACTTTATTATAAGCAACGTCGAGATGGACTCACTGATACAATACATTAAAAATTTTACGCTCCCATTTAAAGAGATGAGGTTGAGCTTCACGTGTCTCCAATACGTTCTATGAAAAGACTATCGATTGTCAACCCTCTCTTTTTCCTATTACCAGCTAATCAGATATTTAGTTACTCTCACTTATTTGCATATTGTTTATTTCAGGAGCATAAATCTCATAAGACACAAAGAAGAAAACACACAAGATTATTGTTAAAGATATAAAAAGATCATTTAAAAGACTAATTAAAAGATATCGACTTTAGACATGGACTTTAGAATAGATAGACTTTAAAAAGACTATCGACTGTCAATCCTCTCTTTTTCCTATTACCAATAGCTAATCAGATATTTAGTTACTTTCACTTATTTGCATATTGATTATTTCAGGAGCGTAAATCTCATAAGAAGAAAACACACAAGAATATTGTTAAAGACATAAAAAGATCATTTAAAAGATATCGACTTTAGACATGGACTTTAGAATAGATAGACTTTAAAAAGACTATCGACTGTCAATCCTCTCTTTTCCCTATTACCAATAGCTAATCAGATATTTAGTTACTCTCACTTATTTGCATATTGATTATTTCAGGAGCGTAAATCTCATAAGAAGAAAACACACAAGAATATTGTTAAAGATATAAAAAGATCATTTAAAAGACTAATTAAAAGATATCGACTTTAGACCTAGACTTTAGAATAGATAGATTTTAAAAAAGACTATCGACTGTCAACCCTCTCTTTTTCCTATTACCAATAGCTAATCAGATATTTAGTTACTCTCACTTATTTGCATATTGATTATTTCAGGATCGTAAATCTCATAAGAAGAAAACAAGAATATTGTTAAAGATATAAAAAGATCATTTAAAAGACTAATTAAAAGATATCGACTTCAGAGATAGACTTCAGGAAAAAGGTATTAAAAAAAAGAAAGAAAATATAAACGTTGGATATCAGACAGACTTTTTCTACAATTAGAAGTTAACATCATCTAATTCCCTGATTCTGTGTCTGAAGCGACATCTGTACAATGAAAACCTCCCCCTCCAGCCGAAGATCAGTTTGCCGATGCTCGCGGAACCTCGCGGAAATTTGAAGGCGGTGGTCCGCGGGATCCGGAAGAAGAGGCGAACGACGACGGCCGGGGGGTTTAGATAAGCGCCCCTACGGGAGGGGCCATTAACCGGTGAGAGAACGGCGTGAAAGCAAGGAGGATATTAGAGCGATCCGGCGATTGGCTCCGATGCAATTTCGTACGGTACGCTGGCGCGGCACGTTGGGCGAAGGTGTTAAATTCACTGGATGTACGTCGGACGAGCCATTCTGGGGTAGCCGACAAATCCGATCGTATTTTCATCGACGCCAAATTGGCAATATCCTCGCCGGTGACGATTCCTGAATTATGCATCAGCCTCGGGGACAGTCGCTTCGCTTCGCTTCCAAGTTTATCCATCCCGCTCGTTTCCATCCGCAGACTCGACCCGTTCGACTCTCTTCCCCACGCGGGAGCGACGGCGGGAGAGGGGGGAGGGAGAGTTTTCTGCCCTCTCGCAGCTTCCACCCTCGCGGCCACCCCCGACCCCAAACACCCTCTGCCGGCTTCTCCGCCGCCTCCACCACTTTCCACCGTCTATTCCAGCCCCTGTTCTCTCTCTCTCTCTCTCTCTCTCTCTCTGTATCTCGCGCGCGCGCGAGCGAGCGCGCTCTCTCCCTTCCTTCGGGGCCCTTTCTCCAATGGAAACGTCACTTATTGGTCGAACGAAAGGGAGGAAAAAGAGAGGACACCACCCTCGAATCCGACCAATCACGGTGAACGTCCGCGATAATGCTCGCGATATTTGCCGTGGTACAGACACCGGCAAAAACGCGCCGCGCTTTCTCCGTGAGATCGCGGCCGATCGAGATGATCCCGCCGCGAAGTTCTCTTTTAAGGTTGTTTATACGGTAACCATTTTCGCCGAGGGTTCGATTTTATCGAACGGGGACAGGCCAGATGTGAATAAGCCTGTCCTGACTCGTGCGACGACGATCGCGCGCGAGCCATCTGATCGACTTTCACCTCTTTTTCTTCTCGTCGAAGAAAAATCGATTTTACCTCCGTTGTTTAAGTATTCTTCAGCCTGAGCGAATTTAGAAGCGAGTTTAACAGAGTTCTCCTTAACTGGTTACATTTGTAACTAAGATATTGTAATGTCAGTTGCTTGCTCTCTCTCTCTCTCTCTTCTTCGTATTTAACTCAGTTTACCTGATTCTGCGTGTTTACTTTGGTTGTACTAATTCTGTCTGATTCTTTGTACCAGTGATCGGAAAAGTTCAGGAACAGAGATTTTTGTTTTCGAAACGTAGATCGTAGAACTTATTTCGATAAATGTTCTCAAAAACGAGAGTTTCAGACAAAATAGAACTTAGAAAACATAGACATGAAAGTTCTTCTGTTTATTCATCAGTATTAAAAATACTGACGCTGAACACTAATGTCCGAACATGAAAATAGACTTTTAATACTAAATAAATACTCTAAAATAACCTGTTTCCACTTTTACACAGATTCTAAAATACCTGTTCCATAAGAATATCAGAAACGTTCCTAAGAGTTTCTATAATTTTTGTTTATATACGAGTTCGAACAAAATTTCTTCTAAACATCTTCACTTTTTTTTCGTAACACGCGAAATGAACGAAAAAAAAAAAAAAAAAGAAAAGAAAAGAAAATTGAAAAAGTTCGAAACTCCGCGAAAGGTCGAAACGACAGCGTGAAAATGAGAAGGAGAGTAACGAAGCGGGTCCCGAGTGGACGAGAAAGGGAATCCGCGGATGATAATCGAATCGAGCGTTTGGAAACGGCCCTTAAGCCTTTACGAGGGGGGACAGACAATGGAAGGTAAAAGTAAAGCGTCGTTCTTAGAATGGAGGGTTGCTCACCCCAATAATAAAATGATAAGAACCCGGGTTGTATCCTCTCCCCTCGGCCGGTCCTTGCTTTCCACCCCTCCCCCTCCCCCTCCCCCTCCCCCTGCTATCTGTTTCCTCTGGCTGGAGCCGACTCGTATATAAATGTCGATATTATTGTAACGAACCGCTTTTGATGGCAATTTCTCCTTCCGCGCGGTCTATTGCTCAGACGAGCCCACGCGATCGGACACTCGCAAATTCGTTGAACCGGCGGAGGAATTTATGGTTTCCGGATCGCGCGCGTGGCAGAAAGAACACCGACGCGACCATTCGAGATTCACGGGAAAATCTTTCCGATCTTCTTGTATGTCATCGTGTCGATACAAATTTATTGTATTTAATTGACATTTTCGCCGCCATTGATCTAGTAAATAATTGGACACTATGGACGATCCTTTTTTTTTTTTTTTTTTTTTTTTTTGACGCAATTAAATATCGAACTGTTAAAATAAAGTAAATATGGCGGCCTTTTAATCTTTTGTTATTTGGGAAATTTGTTATTCAATTTGATGATTACCACGGTAAGATGCGGTTAAATTATATTTATGTATTGTTACTGAAATTTGTAAATAAAAATTAATATAAATAAATATTTTATAAAGTAATATTTTTAATCAAAATGTAGTATATTGAAGAATAAATGAATGATAAAGAATTAAATTTTTTGATTATTAATTTTAATATAAATTTGAAAGAGGATTTAATAGTAAATTAATTTAATTTATTAATTGCCCGTTAATTTCTAATAGGAATAAGTCGTAACATAGTTTCCAGGAACCATCATTCTATCGACACTATTTAATTAAATGTTTGGCTGTGTTATTTGTAACAAGCGTATGAGTTTTACAAAAGTGTGCTGATTAATGCTGAATTAGTAATTAGAAGTAACTGTTATTAAAAAACATGACAGTAGTATGTTTTGTTATTTGCCATAGACGAGTCTCGAACTATTAATTTCTCAATTTCATGATACTAGTTTAATTTTCGATTATAGTTCAATTTTCAAAAATTAATAATTTCAGTGAATTGATTTTATTATAATTCGTTCAGAACAAACAAACGAGTTCATTTCATCGTTTACTGCGTTAAATTGAATTAAATCAAATTCATTCTCACTTACTGACTGTGGATATTTATGCATCTTTAATTCTTCAGAGATAACAATATAATTAAAAGAATGAAACCTAAATAGAAACTTGTTTCTTCCATGAAATATCATAATAAACATTTGATTTCGGATATTTCATATTTCATATATTTTTGCATACTGCATGCATTATATAAATTTCTTTTCATTCAAATTTTTCATGAATCCATAAAAATCATCCCCAAGAATGACTTTGGTTTAATTAAATTTAGCGCAACATGAGTATGAATTCGTTTGTTTCTTCTCGTTCAGTTATCACATTAACACTAATTTGTTACATTAATAGTGTTAGCATAATGAATGAGGATGAATAATTTCGTTTAGTTCAGTTTAGTGTAATAAACGATACGAATACAAAAACACTAGTTTAGTCTAAACGGAGGTTCTAAATTATTCACTAATTTAGTCTAAATTATTTATTAATTTACCAATTTAGTCCAAGCGAAGGGTCTAAATTTTATTAAGCTTGTTAAAAAAAAAAAGATCCTTAATATACTTATCCAAATAAAACTAATCGTTGCAATTTATTGCAGATTTATTTATTCATTGAATCATTCGACAATTTTTTTCTGTGACAATAGCGGAACTTTCGCCTCGCGATTGAGATGCGTGGAATTTCGAAGAGGTTACAAGTGTTATTTCTATTGCTGCGTTTTCCCGAGCCTAATCTCACTCCCGTGTCCCGTTTTCCTTCATCTCACAGTTCTTACGCCACGAGGTCTATTCGAAATTTTAGACTTGGACTTCTCTTAGAAAAACCGAACGAGTGTGTGTGTCGAGTGTCGCGTGGACGACGAGGCTCGTTTCGTCGTTTCGAGCCGAGAAGCTCGACCCTGCCCAGAAAGGTTACGAAAGGGGCGAAGAATTTTCGAGACGTTTCGCGATGGCTTTTCACCTTCCTCCCGATTGTCGGGCTCGTACGTGACGAGACTCGACAGCACGACGAATGAATTTAAGACGAAAGACACGCGCGACACGTCGAGCACGCGACAAAGAACACACACGAACAAGTCTGCCCGTTCGTCTTCTCGTTTCGTTCGAATCTTTCGAGCGGTGGCGAGACGAGAAAGAAAATGAAAATGGAAATTTCGATCGATGCTCGATTGATCCTCGAAGCGATAGACAACGAACGGAGCGACTGAAAATATCGTTGACGACCATCGATCCGGGAAATCAATGTATGATAGACCCCGTGAGATACTGTGATCCCATTTGTCTTCTCGGTGATTGTCTGGGCATTCTCTTCATCTAGATGTTGAAGGATTAAAAGTATTATACTGGGTATTCCAGGTTTAACCTCTTGGAATAACGTGTCACACGTCGAGAATTTTTTTGTTCCAAAATTATAATATTTTCTCAGCTTTAAGTATATTTAAGTAAAACAAAATGGGCAAGACAAATAATAAATTTGTTGCTTGCCTTTACTAATTTATCACTACACAATTCATCGATTGAAAAATTGTTTGGGTAAGACAGAAAGTTTGCTGAATGTAAATTGAATTATAATAACCATTGAGGAGATTTTAATTGTAAATGTAAATGATTCAAAGTTTATTTCAGAATAAATAAATAAAATTCAGAATAAATTTAAATTTATGATTTCATAGCAAATTTTTTTCCCCGTAATGATTAATAGTCGATGTTGAATGAAATTTAATAGACAGTATTACGTATCTTGTCATATTCAAATTTTAAAGAAACAACATTTCATGACCAATCCAGTGTACAATTTT
The DNA here is from genome assembly GCF_011392965.1 of Frieseomelitta varia. NCBI lineage: Eukaryota > Metazoa > Arthropoda > Insecta > Hymenoptera > Apidae > Frieseomelitta > Frieseomelitta varia. Next base: position 62,614 of record NW_025110769.1, read on the forward strand.
CAAAGAAAATAAATATGACAAATGAGATGAAATTAGATGCTTTGCACGTAAGATTGCAACATAAGAGTTATAATTCTCTAGCTATAATTCAATACTCGGTGATTATTTTTCACGAGATAACAACAACTCAAAGATCGACAATTTATAACTGAAAATTTAACCATTTTTCAATCCCACATGTACACAACAAACAAGAATAAATATTTCTAAATTTCCCAATTAAAAAAAAAAAATATTTCTAAATTTAAATATTTCTAATTTTAAATATTTTAAAAATATTTTTAAATTTAAATATTTCTAATTTTAAATATTTTAAAAATATTTCTAAATTTAAATATTTCTGAATTTCGCAATTTTAAAAAAAATATTTCTAAATTTCCACAATTTAAAAAAAAATATTTCTAAATATTTCTAAATTTCGCAATTTTAAAAAATTGCGTAGTGCAAAAGCACTTACCTCCGCTACTCGTCCTTCTTCTTTCTCCTCTCCGGGTCGCAGGTTTTGCGTTTCTTGCAGCTCACATCCTCCAGTACGCAAAGTTTTACCGCCTTTCTAGGACAGATATATGGCTTGCGCGGACACGGTCGCATCGTCGATTTCGATAGTGTCTTCGATGGTTTCTTCGTGTTGTAGCAAGGGCAAGGTCCGGGGTGCATTTTCGCCGGTGTCGGGCAAGGACAGAGAACTACCGGCTCTGTCGGTGGTTTTGGCACCGGTGGCGGAACACAGATCTGCTTCTTTTCTTTCGTTCTGATACTTGGAGTCTCACTGGGGGACAAGTCTGTCTCGTACACCGCATCGGGGATCTCCGGACAGGGCGCAGCCGGGGGAAATTTCGGCGGTGCGCAAACGATCGGTTTGTACTCCATCTTGGGCGGTTTGGTGGTAACTGGTTGCTCGCACTTTCCCCTCCGAATGCACTTATACACGCATTCGTCCTTCTTCGATTCCTCCCCCTTCTTCTTTTTCTTCTTCTGCAGTTTCACTGGCTCCCTGCCAGCGCACACGTCCTTCGTCTTCTTCTTCTTCTTCTTCTTCTTCTCCTCTTTGTTCTCAAGATTCCTCTGTTCGCCAGTCTTCTCATTCCCGCAAATGTCACCCATATCTTTGCAGCCGGCTGCACTCGATTTCCCATCCTTGTTGAACAACGCCGTGCACGCGTGAAACTCCCTGCAACCAACTCTCACGGGCCGTCTAACGAATTTTGACATCACGCGATACGTGGACATCTTCCTCTTCTTCAGACCCTTGCTCGCCGGTGTGCCGGAATTTTTCGGACAGGATCGAACGTCCTTGGGACAGGAAGGCTCAAGTTCTTGGCAAGGTGGACACGGTTTCGGACAAGGGCAAGGGCAACATGGTCGCGGCGGTGGACAAGGAGGAGATTTGGGACACTCTGGACAAGGCGGACAGATTCCGGGTGAAGAGGGAGATGGACAAGGAAGCGGTGGACAGGGTGGACACGGGGGTGGAGGTGGACAGAACGACGGAGGACAGGGAGGAGGGCAAGGGCAAGGTTCACACGGCGTTGGACATTTGGGTAGAGGTGATGGAGGAGGTGGCGGGCAGGATGGCGCACACTTGGGCGGCAATGGGGGTGGCGATAGAGCGGGGATCTTGGAACATTTCGGTGGCTTCGGTGGTATCGGAGGCGGAGGACACTTTCGATAGCATATTTTCACTGGAGGACATTCCTTGGGTTTTACGGAGGACGTGGAGCAAGGCGGTGGACTGGCTGTCGGAGGCTGTGGACACGCTGCGGCAGACGGAACGTCAGGTTTCTGTCGTTGCCCTCTCGGTCGAGTCTGTTTCGTACAGTCGGGAGCTGACTTGGAGGAGCAGTCCGACGATGGCTTCCTCCAGCGTGATTTGCTCAATAAGATAGAGTCGTTTCGAAAGAACCTCGCTTGCTCTTGCCACAAACACCTCGTCAACTCTTTCGACAAACCGACGATGTTCTTGGACTCCTTCGGCAGAACGGGCGCGATGCTGAAGTTCCTCGCGTTGAAAAGGGACGATCCCAAGGAACGCTGACTCCTGGCGCGAGAGTTGCCGAACATCGCGGTGGAGAGCTCGAGGACAGATCTCAGGAACGTTGCGTTCAAATCGTTCTTTAACTTGGCCTACGACGCAGACAACAGAGATTTTGATCGATAGGGGATATATCGTTTTAGTCCACCGCTATCCTCCACGTACCCTCTGTCTCTCGACGCGCGCGCGATACCGCGCGATGCCTCTAACATTTGTTCGTTTTGCACGGTTTCTTCGCTGGGCATTTAACGCAGAACTGCTTCTTCTTTCGCTTCGGTTTCGGTGGATAGCCCGGCGGACCCATGGGTTCACAGGGGCCCTTTGGCGGATGGCATGGGCTCCTTTCTCCCCAATCAGGCGACTCCGCGCTACAGTCCGGCTCGCCGAATCGTAGCTGCCTCTCTCTCCCTAGTTCCTGGATACATATCACATTGCGTTTCGTTTTCTAAAAATCTCTCGTTTTCTCCTCCGATTGCTCGTTGCTAACGTCTTGCCTCTGGCCCACCTCCCCCATTCGCCCCCGCCGGTTTAACGAACGATCGTTTTCGTGAAGGAGATGGCTACGTACGTCACGATCGCAAGGCGAAGTCCGCGAGGTCGAAAACGAAGGTTTTCCGACGATCGTCTTCTAACATACGCAGGAAATACAAGTTTTTGACGATTAAATCAGGAAACCGACGATGGATCTTTTTTTTTTTTTTTTTTTTTTTTTTTTGACGAACTCGACTGAAAGTGATTCTTAAACGACATCGAGCGGTCACGAATCCGTGTGTTCGTCTTTGAAAACTTCTCGTGGCATTTGACCATAGTCCAAGCCGATTTCATCCTCGTACTCCTCGCCTTGGGGGAAATAGTCGTCGTTGCGGATCCTGTCGTAATTGAAGTAGACGGTGCCGCGATACAGCTCGGCGAGATCGTCAGGGATTTGGTTCTTCGTGGCGTGATTGGCGATCGACAAAGGGTCCCTGTACCTTCGGTCCGAGGCTAGCGCGATCGATTCCTCGACGCCGAGCGAATCGGTGCTCGTCCTCTGCAGGGAGAGATCCGACATTTTCTTTGATCTCTTTTCGTATGTTTTTTTTTAAATTTTTTCTTTTCTTTTTTTAATTTTCACGGTCAAATTTGGAGATGAGGAAGAGGCAGAAGGGAGGTGGAGCCATAGCGGCGAGTTTCACGCGCTGCTCGATCATCGTTATCGAGTGCTCGCGACCGATTTCGAGAGACGATGGAACTGGTAACGTAATGGATAAAAAAAAATTGCTTCCCCTGCTTTTCCCGTTTGCGGAACTTACTTCGATTACGTTATCACGCCGGTGGTGTCTGGCCAGTGTGTCTGGCGTAGCCTGCAGCTGCAATTGAAATTAAAACACACAAATGGATTTCTTTCAACAGTTTATACAGGGTGAGTCTCGTAACGTGACGACGATCGAATAACTCATAAAATATTTTTCGTACGAGAAAATGTTTCAGATAGAAGTTTGATGGCTTCCAGGGAGACGTATAGTAGACTACAATCTGTTTTATGCTATTTTGCTTTTTTTATCAGGATATGAAGGTCACTCTCAATTTTTTAAATGGAATAGTTAATATCTCGTCCCGAATTCGGATAAAGCGTTGAATTCTACATAAAATAATATTATATACACCAAATAAAATCTAAAATACATAGTTACTTTCCTAATACAATGTAAAAAAATATTTCTGCTAATATCTCAGCAACTGTGTACTTTAGACTCTATTTTGTTTAATATACTCTTTTATGTATTACTTCTTTATCCGAATTCGGGAAGAAATATTAATTATTCCATTTAAAAAATTGAAGTTGACCTTCATATCTTGATAAAAAAAAAGCAAAATCACAAAACTAATTGCAATACTACATGTCCCTCCCCCCCGGAAGCCATGCAACTTCTATCTATAATTGTTTCGTACAACAAATATTTTATAATTATATTCGATATCGTCACGTGACGAGACTCACCCTGTATAGAAGACAGACGCGCGTCGATGAGATAGAAACGAACTACACGTGAGCTTCGAAAAGAATTAAGTTTATTCACGGCGAAACATGTGTACATAAAATTTTCATTCTATTGCCCCCCTCCCCGAGACGTCACACGAAATTAATTCACAAAGTTTAATAAATTTCTAATAATTATCTCACTGTAAACACAGAAGTTGAGAAGACTTTTTCCTCCACGATTCACGCTCTTACAGTCAATCGAATTTTGAATCAACGTCATCTATCCATCCGCGTTCATTTTCCCGGGCGAACGAGGAGTATATCTTCGACGAGAGTCATCCTGAGAACATCCTGGTCACACCTGCTTTTCTCACATTTCTCCGACTTCTTCTTCGCCTTCGTCTCGCAGCTCTTCTTTCTCTGGCAGCGCGTGTCGGCCTTCTTCTTCTTCGATGGCTTCTTGCACCGTGGCCCGTGGACGCTGTCGTCCCAGAACTTGTCGCAGGGATCGTACGTCATTGGCTCTTCCTCGTACTTCTTGCACGTCGGTCCGTGCCTCTCCTCCGACCTGTACGGTTTACACGGATCACCGTCAGACTCGCCGCATTTTGGCTGTTTCTTCTCTTCCCGTTTCCCACACGGCGTCTCCTCTCTCTTCTTGCCGCAGCTCTTGCTCGCCTCCTCCGTCTCGCATTCCCTCCATTTGCAAATTTCATCCTCCCTTCTCTCCTTCGTCTTGCCGCACACTCTCCGCAGTATTTTGTCTTTTATCGTGGGCTTGCAGCCGCTGTCGCTGGACGAGAAGAAGAGGACGAAAGGAGAAGCGGGAAGACAGGGCTGGTTCGAAATTGGAATCGTCGGTTCCACGTCGGCGAACAGCGACTCGAGGTTGTACGAGGTTAAACTCGACGCAGACCGCGATCTTCGTCTGTTGAGCTTCAGGTTCTCCAGAAACAAGGCGATATCCGACGACATCTTTCGCGCTTTTTCCCTCGTCTCGTTCTCCGACTCGCTGTGACTCGTTCTATCCTCGTTCACCTCGCAACTTTCCTCCGATCGTTCGACCGTCATCGAGCTCTCCGTTTGTTCCAGAGGTCTCGCGTTATCCGTACTCGTAACTTCCTCCGGCAAATCGCTCACCGAAGTCGAGACGTTCCATCTCTTCTGTATATCTGACTTCTCGAGTATCTTCTCGTTCGCGACAGAACTCAGCCTGTCGATCCTGCTGCTGCAACAATCGTCCGCCGGTTCGCCGCCGTCGAAGAATCGGCGGAAGAAGCTCGCGAGAGGTTTGCGTCTCTGTCGAACCAGGCCGTACAGCATCTTTGGCTTCTTGTCCGACAACGCGGCTGGAATCGTCCAGTTCTTCGACTTGGCCGTGTCACGCGATCGCTCTTCGATTTTAGTCGCCGATTTTCTCGCTTCTGTCCTCCTCTGCATTCTGTCGGATTTCCGCGCTCGATTCTCGGTAATCCCTCTCAGCAATTTCCTACTCGCCGTTTGCTCCGACAACATTATCTTCATTTGTTTCGCATCCTTCTTCCTCGAACGGTTCTTTCGGTCCGTTTTCTTCGTCGTCGTCGCGTTTCTCGAGGAAGCTTCCTCGAGCTCGAAATCGATCGGCGCTGCCTGCTGGCCTAATTGACGACTTTGGACGACGTTCGAGTACCAGCGCCGCGTGGCCGCGACGTCGTCGTTGCTAGAACGAGGCTTGTTCAGGTGGTTCGCGAAATCGGGGAACCGTTTATAAATCTCGGTAATGATGCGACCACCGTGCATCCCTCGGTACGAAGCGGGCCCCATTTCGGCGAGAACTCGAGGACCCTGCAGATCTCTAGCGGACGCGTGATGGTCCCCCTGAGAACAGACGGAGAGACGATTTCAAGGTGGTTGATTCTTCACGTTGTTTCTTTCTTTCTTTCGTTCTTTTTTCGTTTTCGAGGAGAGGATAGAAGATGGCGTTTAACTCTTTGACAGCTACTTTACGACAGAATATCGGTAGTATTATAGCATTACAAAGCACACTTTTGCGTACTTAAAGTTATTGCGACTATATAGTTCTTTTTAATGGAATCCCAGCATTTTCTACGGGAAAAACAGTATTTTGTACTCTCTTTGTACGTGAAGTACAGTGCTCCCTTTAAAAATTGTCGGTGTATTTATTTTTAATAGAATTCCAACGTTCTAAGTTATATTGAAATTAATGCATCAGCATTTTATAGTATGTTTCTCATACAAAATACACTTGTTCTCGAAATTGTTAAAAAAAACTTCATTTTTCACTGAAGAGAATTGAAGATTGGATGGGAAACTGCTAGGGAGATTTATTTTTAATAGAATTACAATATTTGATGAATCTTTTTTCTTGTACAGAGCATCAGATTTCTATATCTTTCGTATGGTTATTTAATTTTTTCCAATTTTGAAGTGAATGTACTGACTTTTACCTATACTTATTTATACTAAGTATATTAATTATATCTGTCCTGAATATCTTCTGCGTTTCTGGTATCAAACACAAAATATACATATTTAAAAAAAAAAAAAAAATAAACATTAGGATCGAATAAATTGATTAAATTGAATGAAATTGTGAAATTTTATATTACTATCTGCGTATATTATAGAATTCAGAAAACAATCAGTGTGCCGTACAAACATATCTTTCTTATCAAAATTTTCAGTCCATGGAACAATTTAGTTGTAATATCGTAATAATTATATTATAATAATAATTATCATAATAATTATACCATAATATATTATAACGTCATAATAATTACACTGCAATGACTAAATTGTTCCCTCCAATTTCAATGGATATTTACATGGCAGAAATTATTTTGTATATTTTTTTTAAATGCTCGTCTGCGTTTTTTTCCTTCGTTTTGAACTACACTGTTAAAAGCTTAACGCTTTCGTCGTGTAGTAAATAATTGTAATGTGACGGTCGAGCAGCGAATGATTTTTATTTGGCAAGTTTAACGTGTTCAATGCCCTGTCCATCGTCGTGCATTTTCCAGGAGACGCACGCACGTGATCCGAATGTCGCGCAACGATTCGGGGCAAAAGCAATCCCGATACTTCCTATTCTTTCTTACGAGTTACACCTGCTCCTCAACCAACCTCCTGTCGCGTAACAGAACTCTGATCGACATTCTTCTTTCGTCTTAAAAAAAAAAAGAAAAGAAAAGAAAAATATCGTATCAGTCGGTCGTTTGTTAATTCGATGTGTTAGCACCGTGAAACTCCGTCAACGCAATTGAAATGTTTTAGCGCCGCCTCGTCAGCTTCTCATCCCTAACCTCCTCCTCATCCTATGGTCGCCATCGATCGTAGTTACAAGTCGACGAGACGCGCCATTCCGTTTACATCAGACCAGTTCACAACGCGAAACTCGTTATTTTGAGTATCGAACATGAAGATGTGAAGATCTCTTCGATAGAAATTCGTTTAACTCTCGGTGGTGACTTGAGGTCATCTCAGTGCAATGTTGTATCAATAAAGTGTATAATAATCGACTATGTTTGAAGAGGTCTCGTCAGAGACGGACAAATCGTTTTAAAAATTTCGCTAACAACAGTCTAGAATAACTCAAGAAGTTGAAACACGTTCAATATAATATAGAAAATATATAAAAAGATGTAATATTATGTTAATATTATATAATGTATAATGTTAATATAATATTATATTATATTATTATATTATAATTAGTATTATATTATATTATATAATAATATTATAATTAATATTATATTATATTATATTATTATATTATAATTTATATTATATTATATTATATTATAATATTATAATTAATATTATATTATATTATTATATTATAATTTATATTATATTATATTATATTATAATATTATAATTAATATTATAATTAATATTATATTAATATTATATTATTATATTATAATATTATAATTAATATTATATTATATTATTATATTATAATTAATATTATATTATATTATTATATCATAATTAATATTATATTATATTATATTATATTATATTATATTATACGTAGAAAAATAAATATATTATCGAGTCAAATCTGACCCAGTCACCGCCGTGTTATTCGACAATTAATTTCACGATAAAATAAAGATTCTTACCTGGAATTTCATCATTGGTTTTGAAAATTGATTCGTGGCACATTCTTCGGCGATAGGCGGTTGACACAGACTTTCGACGAATTTCTCAGTTGCATTCTTTTGCACGATACAACAAATCTGTCATTTACTTCTGCAAAAGATATTGATGGAAAATGTTGGAATTACCTGGTTCAGCTTTGGCGCACGATTCGAGCAGAATGGTAATTGAACATTTTCGCTGCGAGTGTCACCCTTACTCGATCTCGATTTCTCCAGCATCGTCAGCATCCGCGAATTCTGTTAAAAGAACTTCACTAGTGCGTGATACTGAAAGATAAAAGCAGAAACAATCTGCGAATTTTACCGAGAGATTCGTGGTTTCACCGTTGCTAAAATAGTTCAATTTGATCGGTGTCGAAAATCGTTTGTTCAACGCCGCCACGTCATACAGCACAAGTACGTCGAGCTTCGAGGTTCGTTTTAACATTTGCGAGAGAGATCGTCCTATTTCCCCTACGCCTCCAATCGCCGCCAGCTAACATGAAAAATTATTTTTCACTTTTTAAACTGCAAATCATCGAATTGAAAAAGTGACCTTGACACAAGTGCGTCATAGATCTGTGTTATGTACGCTCAAACATTTATTGTTATATACCTTGATGTTCTCTTCACCAGCGTGATATTTTCGCTGCCCGATGGTTTTCACAATGGACTTGGTGGCCCGGGAAAACATTGTTAATCCTGTTGATGTATTACTGGAAATTTTTTTAACGCCTTCATCGGGCGTCCGACATGTCCAAATTATGGCGACTAACGGGTCTGGTTACCAAGTGAAGTCTTGCATTTGTTTCCTTAGGTCATGTGAAAATATGCAGCGAAATAATAAAAACGAAAAAAACAGGATCGTTGCTCGAATGAATGTGTTTGCAATGGACGTGAAAAATTATGCGTTTATATGTAAAAAAAATATTTCGGGCAAGTATTAGTCAGTTTCGTCGTATCAGTTTAGCACAAATTGCAATAGTAAAAGTCGTCGGAAAATCATTCTTTTGACAAAAAGTCAAAATCAACTTGATTTATTTCAATTGCGTCATGGGAACAGTTACAACTGATGTTAAGAGTTCAACGATTTATAATACTATAATTCCTTAAATAAACTTGAGGACAGAATTTTGAATTCGAATTCAGGAACATTCATATAAAAATTAGTTTTATATTTGTATTATTAAACTCTTTCGAAGAACACAGAATAGATTTAAATAATACGCGCCTTTATGAAATCTTCCAAATACAGCCATCTAGTAAGTACTTGTCAAATGCTTCATCGTAGATTAGGTCGATAATCAAAAGCATCAAACAGTGATCTGCATTATCTTATGAAAGAAATACTTTGTGTCCACACACAGAAGAGGCAGACGAAATATATGAATATCTCAAATATCAAATAATTATATTATAGTCCAAAATTAAGTTGGTTGTCTCTGTCTTAAGAATAATTATCAAATAAAAAAAGCGCTCACTTTAATTCAATCAATAATTTTTGATGTAACATTTTTCATATTTTCTGATTTTAGTTCCTGTTACTAGTAGCGTTGCGGTACAAAACCTAAATCGATATGGTAGGTTGTGATACGAAAATAGTATGGTGGTCAGGTGACCACCAAATGGGAGACGAAAAAGCATTAGATGTCTGGTTTATTGTGGTCATATCATTGACTAATTGTAAGAGTCAATGATGTTATCATTGACTAATAATAACGTTATCGTGAATAAATTACCAACTGTGCTTACTACAGGTGCTTACTTTATCGATCAAGTTATTTTCTCACGGTAAATTAGCATTTTATCAACTGAAGGAGTTTAGTTTATCCACAATCGGGGCATATGATTGATATTTTTTAAATAAATACTTTAGCAAGACACTTGATGAAATTAATTTAATTACGAAAATACACACACTCGATGAATAAATTAATTAAACTCGTTTGTTAGTTAAAATTCGTTACATCGATAAATTTATACCGCCGGTATTCAAGCAAATTGTTAGCGTTAATTAACAGTTACTTGATATATAATTAAACCGCGTTAGCTCGTGTTTCTGTTCAATAGGAAATCAAGGCAACGAGGATAGAACTCGCACACACTCTTTATTAAATTATACATTTAATCCATTTGCATTTCTCGTTATGCACGATGGAACGTTCTTCGTCCTCTCCATTAATATCCATCGTCGGAGAAAGTGATAGTATAATCGGGATACTGCGTTCTCAATAGAGAAACAGACACTTCGTGATCTGCCTTTCCGAAACCCTGCAAATAAATCCGACGTTACGCCACACGTTTTTTCGTTTCTTTTATCAAGGAATTATTTCGTATTAATTATACGAATTTTCTCTGTTTATGAATTTTCCACGAGATACACAGGCAACGTAAATAAATCAATTTTTATAGTGCTCTCGACTCTGATACGTGATAAATAAAAAAGAAAAATGATACGATACCCCAAGCAACATTAAAATTATTCTCCCTTAAGGTTTTTTTCGTTCATATTCGAAAAAAATCATTCACCGCTCCCAACAAATCGCATTCGATCGTACATCACGGTTGGTTCTAACTTGTTCCGATACAGTAAAGTTTTATGCAACGTCGTACCTTTACTCCATCATAATTTTGAAAGCAGAATAATTTCGTTTACCAATTTTTGCTGTTTAAAATCGGGAAAACCGGTGAATGATCATCGGTACACACTGTGAGTTTGCCCGGCAAGCACAATCTCAGGCGAAATTCGATTTTATCCACCAGCGTTTACGGATTTACCTTTCATCTAATTCCGATCTGCCCTTAAGCTTGACTTTTAATGGGAAAATTTTCCTTCTTGATAAAATTTCATCAAATTTTCATCACATTGATATAATAAAACTTTCATCCACTGCGCGTTTGACTCCTCAGGATTTAAACGTAATTGCATTATTAAATGACGGGGGCAAAGTTTAAACGAGCGTAGGGAACAAGTGTCAATGGGAATGACGGTGGAAGGTAGAATGGTAACAGGTGTTAAATTAATAGGATGCAAATGAATCGAGAGTTAGTAAGCCAGCGAAGTTCGTTAGGACTCATTAATCATGCGGATTTACCTGAGAGTATCCGTACACTTTGATGGTCTTCTCGTCGGGGTCGTGCTCTATTCTACCACCACCGAGACATTTGGCGCGCAAACCAGGAATCGATTTTATTTGATCGCCAACCTCGTCGAAAATATCGGCTGAAACGGAAAAAAAAGGGAAGGATTTCATTAGCGTAAATTTAGTTAGTTTAAGAACCAAGATTTTGGTTACTTCATCAGCGGCATCATTGTGATATTTGAATATTAACTGGATTTTTACTGAGTATATTATATTATTAATATATAATATTATATTATATTATATTGTATTACATTATATTACATTACATTACATTACATTACATTACATTACATTATATTATTAGTATATTATTTATATAGTATATTGTATTATATTATATTATATTACATTTTATTACATTATATTATATTACATTATATTACATTATATTATATTATATTACATTTTATTACATTATATTATATTATATTACATTATATTATATTATATTATATTACATTTTATTACATTATATTATATTATATTATATTACATTATTAGTATATTATTTATATAGTATATTGTATTATTTATTATTTCCCCATACGGAAGAATATTTAAAAAATAACTACAAAAGTCATTTAAAAAGACTGCGAGACTATTCGTAAATTTAAATATGTAAATTATTCGTAAATTTTGGAATATTTAGAGACGACCAGATGAAATAAAAAATGAATAAAATGAAGAAATCCGTTTGAAAAATATTGCGCACTGTATATAAAATTGTTGTTTTTTTTTTTGAAGTTTGTTTTGAAGTGAAACGTTTGTTTAGTTGCTCAGTGATTGTGTAAACAGTTCTAACGGTTATATTTTTTGCCAATGTTTGTTATCATTGAAACAAAAACAAAAGGAGATTAAATTTTGAATTTAATTTCTTACACATTCCATTTCTTTTTCTTTTTTTTTTTTTAAATAAAGAAATTATAAATATCCAAATCAATAATACGGAATAAAATGATGGATCAAAATCCAATCATGTTAACTTAGCTTTGCAGCAGATGCATACTCTGTTTCACGAGTATACTGCTTGTCTCTTTATTTTAGCTACATAACAAATTAATCCTCTGTAATCTATGACAGCAATTCTCAATCAGCCACGACATGATTATTTGATATTTTTCATTAAAATAAAAAGACTTATTAGAATTTAAAATGTGGAATTTATAGTACTGTTCAGTAGGTTGTGTAATAAATTCGTTTATCTCTTGATTTTATTGAATTTCGTTTTTGAGGATATTAAAAGTATGTATTATAGAAAGCCGAGTGGACAATTATCCAATTGAATAAAAAAACTTACGATATGAACATATTAAATGTTATGCAATTGTAAATAGGAATATTTCAAGTATAATATAAAATTGAGAATAATATACAATACTTGAAATATTAAAAGAATCATTTATTTCTTAATTTAATCATATTTTTTATTAAATGGTGCACTTATGATTAATGAACGATCTACTATTTGAATATTAATCATTTCTTTCACAAGAAAGATGTTCTTTGCAGACAGTAATTTAAAGAACAGAAATACACATATTATATACATGCAAATTTTTTTATAAACAGGTTTTTTATAAACAGTCGATGATTTTTTCGTAGACTTTTGTTTCCTTCGATGAGTAGAATACGATGCAACGATTGATCTAAAAATCAAAGTCTAGATAGATTTTACAGCAACTTTCTTTGGTAACCGATCCAGAGGTACAGGATCACGCTATGGTAGCAATGAAAATGCAATTCTCGCCCTTTTATCTACATATAACAACTTAAAACTGTTAAACGTATTTCAATTTAAGCGAACTATTGAGATCATTATATACAATTAATAATAACTAATTAATATTATATGTTGATATCGTTTATTTGAAGATTTATACCTACATTTTTTTATATTTCCCTATGTTCCTAATGACGAAAATAAATTTTATTTCCATTTACCAATTTGATATAAACTCCAACTCCATTAAATTAAAACAGAAAGTACGCTTAAGAGTCAATTTCACACATTCTTTTCTTTTTTAGATTAAAGTCAATTATCCATCGAAGTACAACTTTTCGACAAAAATTTTCTCTCACAAACGCTGTCACAGGATAACAGTTATATAAAATGATTGCCTAAAAATATATTTAGTCGTCGTTAGCTGAGTATATTTAGCTGTTATAAAAAGCAACGTTGAAAATCATTTAAAAACTATTTTCCAATACTGTATCTCGTCGAGTTAATTCAACGACGATAACGTTTTAAACGGCGGTGTTAAAACAAAGAGATGTAGACAGCGAGCGAATAAAATAGAAAGGAATTCGATTCAGTCGGATAATTTTCAGTCGATTAAATTTTCACAAAATCGCCGCTGATTATAAGAAATTCCAATCAGCTTTTAACTAAGAACCATGCAGAATATTAATAAAAAAGAAAAAGAAACAATAAAGTCTGGAAATCGGAAAACATAATGAAGCATCGATATCGACTCCAAGAACTCTTTCAGTCGCGCTTTTTCAATTTCTCATTAAACGATTTAATTAATGCGTTCCTTTCTTCTCCGACATTGGTGCGAAAAATATCGATTTTAAAAAATTCCGAGATAATTGCAAAGAGAAATGCCAATTTCGATTACGAACGTACGAAATGTAGAAAAATTAAGTTAAATTATTCACATGCTGTTCGTAAGAAGTATCGAACGGACAGCAAAATATTAGGAGTTTCCAAATTTTTGTCATCTGACTTTGATATTCAAAGGAAAGAAATATTATGGTAAATATATTATAATATATTATAGTATAATATAATATAATAATTATATTATATTATATTATATTGTATTATATTGTATTATATTGTATTATATTATATTATATTGTATTATACTGTATTGTATTGTATTATATTGTATTATATTATATTATACTGTATTATATTGTATTGTATTATATTATATTATATTATATTGTATTATGTTATATTGTATTATATTATATTATATTATATTATATTATATTATATTATATTATATTATATTATATTATATTATATTATATTATATTATAATAATATATTATGGCAAATTTTAAGGGGTCCATTTTTAAAAATGGATCTAATCACGAACAATTTTTTTTAAATGTCTTCGGTGATGTCTTTGAATTTTTACAATTCTCAAGAATAAAAATATCCTCACTTTCCCACCCGTGTTACGTACTATGAAAATCATCTTTGACAAAAAAAAAAAAAAAAAAGAAACAGAAACAAACTGTCGAAACACCATACGTCAACTGTCGGAAGGTTTTACGTTTTAAAATGAGAGAGAAAGGATTAAACGGGCATATTCCGGCAGAATTCTCCGACTTGTGAGAAAATGATTTGACATAAACTTTATCTGACCCAGCTTGCACAACCCACGCGAAACTGAAAGAGTTAAGGATCAAAAAACAAAGCCGACAAATGTATTTGTGCAGATAATTTATTTACCACGGTGGAAATCAGATTTAAGACACGCGGGGATGTCACTTCCGCTCGTTGGAAATCGATATCGCTTCATTTAATATTAAACAAGCACATGATTGCCAATTACTTAGAAGAAGAGCAAAGATCAACATTTCTATTGTGTGTAATGACCAAACATGCAGCTGATAAAACATTTCTACACGGAAGTTGAAGCGAAGCTGCTATTATGAATTCCATGGACGGTCGATTTTCGCGGTAATAGCACAAAAGTTTCGTCCTCGGCCGTGACCAACCAACAATTCCAGCGACACGTGTTGAATAAATTGCACGTGTGCAAGATGTGGATCCTTCGCTACAAATTATGGCAATATACGTACAGGCTAATCTATTTAACTCTCGCAAAATGGAAATGTAGGAGTAAGGAATTGAAATTGTTAAAATAATTTAGAAAACAATTTTATTATTAAAATGTAATTATTAAAAAAAGAAAAAAAAAAGAAAATTGTCCGGGACACGTTATCTGGTATTTTTGCAAGTGGAGTGGTCGAGGTGATCTCCATTGATTTTTTTTTTTTTAAATAGAACCATATAAAAAGGTATTAACCTATTTGTATCGGAAAACCATTTAGGTGATGTTTTCGTTTCAATTTTATGAAGCTTGTCATATAAAAGGAATACGAGCAGCGTATTCCTGCGTTTATGTCTTGTCTGTCTTTCGTACGATGAGCTTTATAAAATTTGTCGACGTAAATATGTTATTTTTCTTACAGATTAATATTGTTTGTGGCTCCATTTAACGGAGAATTTAAATGATTTAAAAAAAAGATCAACTCGACGTTGAAATTTCCACAAAATTTCCATAAAATGCTATTAATACCACATAAATTTAAACGATTCCATTTAAAAATAATTGATCTTGGAATTTCCTTCACTTAAGAAAGTACTATTAGCATCAATACATAACATGCTCCTTTATATCGAACAAACTTTTGCACGAACATTTTTTTTTTTAAACTTCAATCCCTTACGAGATAAATTATTTCTGTCCATTGCTGTTTAAATAACTGACTATAGTACAATTAAAAATGACACAACAGGTTTTAAAAGCCAGGTCGTAAAACATTCTTTTAATAAAACATTCTTTTTCTTTTTTATTGTGTTACCGTTATTGTTGTATACATAACTTCCATAAATAATTATACTTTCGTTTTCCAACTTGTCCGATTACAAATTTGACGCATTTCAAATGAACGATTCGATAAATTTCTGTTTCAACGGCTTCACCCGACTCTACCTTTCGATAAAATGTAAATGATAACACGATAAAGATCAGAAGAAGAAAGGAAACGAGAAAAAATTTCGGGGAAAGCCGCTAAACTAGAAATTTACCTATAATATTTTTCATTAAACTAAATTAATTTCGACGATTTTGCAACTTTGACGCACACCCGCGAGTCTGTTTCTCCCTCGTGTCTTTTTTTTTTCTTTTTTTTTTTTTTAACAACGCTCGGCCGTCCGTTTTTCTTGTTTGCGTAGAAAGACTTTTGAACTGATTGGCTATCTCGTATAGAAGAATCGTATAAAACGCTGGAAATTCAGACTCGCGGGCAGTGTGTTAAACTCTGTATCAAAGTTCCTATCTGTGACGTAATCAGTATTAATACTTAAGCGACCAACACCGTACGTACTTATTTAATTGTGTGCAAAATCTCCGCGGGCAATCAGCCGTTTAAGTGTTAATCATATTCACAATATAAACATCATTATTCGAGATTAAAAGTTTTTCCATGTGAGTTGTTGGATTTTTCTTAGTAATTACTGTAGTTGTATTTACAAGCAATCAAGGCAATCATCTTAGCCATATTTCGTCTCATTTTCATACTTTGTTTAATAGTCGGCTATAATGTCTGTGTAAAAGAAAAGATTATTAATTATATAAAAAAATATTAAGGTAACAACGTTTATCGTTAATTCGATCCGATACATACCGTTTGACGTCGTTTCAATCATATTTCCTACTCTTAATATTTGCTGGCACCATAATATTCATAAACAAATATTACATTGGGGGGCACATCGGTAGAGCTTGATTGACACAATTGTTGTGCATTTTATTTGTTTCTTAATTCACACATAAATTCTACTAGATTTTCTGTCTTTACATATGAAAAAAGTGGTATTTCAAATGTCCTCATGTAATACTGGAGGTTTTGCAATTGTATTAATAATTGATCATTTGCCATACGAAAATTTTATATTTTCCTTCTAGATCACGATACTGGTACAAAGTGTACAAAGTGTCGCGAGTTATTTGTTACATGAAAAGTAGCTTTGAACCAATATATTGTAACAAACCTAAAATTAATTTTTTACGGATCTTCATGCTAAAAATAAATTTCTCAGCATCGTGTACTTTCAAAACGAAACACAAGATCAGCAAATAATTGTTACTTTCTTTTTCATTTTTAAGTACCGAGTCTTTTTCAAACCAATGCTAACGTTGCTGTCAAAATAGCTCTTTTGTAATTCATATAATTTTCCCAACGGAAGTATGATTGTCTAATTAATTTCTCGTCTAAGAAATTTCTGTGCTAAATGTAATTATTAAGAAAATAGAAGCTTGCTCGCGTTTTTTTTCATATTTCTATTAAACAACATTTTTCTTTTTTTATTCTATCAACAGTCTTATCCTGGTCTGATTGGCTGACTTGTAATGAGCCTTTCAACACAAATCCTAATCCCAATTTCTAACATTGACGAGTGCTTCTGAAATTAATTATTAACCGTTATTATAACTTGATCCTCAACTCAAATTTCAACAATGATACAAATTATCCACAAGTGAAATATTTTATCGTACCTGTCCTCGTTGGCTGTCGAACAGTTAGAGACTGACTGAAGATACTGAAAGTGGCACTGATTAGTTCAAAAGTAACGTTCAGCATTATTGATGATATACTGTCTGAGAAATCAGAGACTGGAAAATTTTATATCGTCTAACAGAGTTTAATTGTGAATATGATTAACTGATTAATACTGACGTGTTTGATGCCTAGTTTAACACACTGCCGGCGAGTCTGAATTTCCTGCGTTTTATACGATTTTGGTCAGCGGGTATTAGCCAATCAATTCAAAAGTCGTTCCAAGCAAAACACGAAAATCGTTATCGGGCATTGTCCCAAAAAACGCTAAGAAAAACAGATTTGCAGATATGTAAATTCGACCGATCAAGGTCAGGTCGAATCGAAACGTCTAACGTTTTGAAAAAAGTTTAAACCACGGATCGACAAAATTGCGAAACTTTTAATTATTTGTTCTGCTTGAAACATGAATCGTAAATGTTTTTCTGAAAAATCTTACGTTACAAGTTCCGATAAATAAATTCTTAGTATAATAAATATAATAAATGTAATATATATATATAGATATTCATTATATATTATATTATATATAATACTCTGGACTTTATTATAATTCATTATAATTAATGTTTATAAATAGTTAAAGTGTTAATGTTTCTAAATAGTTAAAGTAATATATAATTAAATATTAATAGTTAAATATCTTAGTATAAATATAATAAATAAATTCTTAAAAGTTTCAGACAGAACAAAACTTGTGAAAAATATAAAAATAAGAATTTTTTCTGTCAAAGGAATAGATAATTTGTTCATAAATATTAACAATAAAATGTTCTCGATATTCGTAGCAAATACTCATATTAATTAATGTTATTTAACGAATATAAAAATGGATTTTTAATTAAATGTTTTAAAGTAACTTGTTACCATGGAACTTCTATTATATAGATTCTAAGATATTCTGTGTTCCATGAGAACACTGTTCAAAAGTCTTTCTAACAGTAAGTGTAACGCTTCTTTCTATAAAAATTCCACAAAAATACTGAAATATATAAGCCCAGAACAGAATTTTTTTAAAAAAACGGAAAGAATCTGTTAAAATCGATCCTTGGTTTGAATACATGTAAAAAGCTATCGTTTTTGTATTATATTATACTATTTTATATATATATCTTCATATCTTTATATTTCTTTATATTATATTCTTATATTTCATATATCTTTATATCTTTACATTATAATCTTGTTTCATATATATTTATATCTTTATATTATATTCTATGTTTTTTTATATTTCTTTATATTATATTTTTATACTTTATGTATCTTATTATGTATACATCTTATATTATATATTTATATCTTTATATTCTGTTATATCATGTCTTTGTATCTTTGTATTGTGTTATATTATATCTCCATATCTTTATACCATGTGTATCATATATATACCAGAATCTTCATATACATATGTTTATCCATCATTATACATCCGTAATTAAAGAATTTGATTTTACACCGAGAAATAAATAAAAAGATTTGATATAGAATATCTTCGAGGCCTCACTTTCGAGGAAATCGAATTTGAAAAGTCATGAGGTATTTATAGAGACACATCAAAGAATAATTGTTTAATCTAAATATTAAAAATATCACGCAATTCGGGCAAAAAGATTGTGCAGTAATTTGACAAATTAAAAAACGAAAGTATATCAGAATTTTTAAGTCGAGTTATTTACATATGTAGGAACAAATGTGATATACAGTACTTACAATAAATAAAATATTTTGCAAAAACCTGTCGTTATTTATATTATTATCACATCGTATTATCATAGATGGAAACAACTTATAATAAAACATAAAATTGAAATAATAAAACGTTTATTAAATTATAAATCAATCTATAAAATCAATCAATCTATAAATCTTATTAAATTATATAAATAATAAAACGTTTATTAAATTATAAATCAACTTAGTTTCTCGCTATTTTTATAATCCACGAATCTCACTAATTTTACAATTTACGAACCTCTAAAATAATTTTCTTAAATACGAAAACGTTCTTACTTAGATACGAGAAAGTTCTTACGTAGATATCTCAAGAAACGTTTTACAACTGGAAAGATGCGCTGAAAAGTTTCGAATTTAAAGAAATCGAAGACTTTCGTATTTAAAATTTATTCCTGTAAAACGATAATATATAAATTCTTTGTACACTTCCAAGGAATAAATGAGACTCCACGAGTATTTTTCGCACAAAATAAAAATAGAGGAAATATTCTCTGCAAGACTCCACAAGTATTTCTCGCATAAAATAAAAATAGAGGAAATATTCCCTTATTGGAACATGCAAACAAGGTTCAGAACAATAACCCATTTATCGCCGTTTTTACATAAATAAATATATATGCCGTATTACAAAATTGCAAAAGATCACCGAAAATTAAAAATGGTTAAAAACGATTCTGTAAATATCTCTTTCATCATTAATAATATAATTTAACATTAATTTAATTCATTACAAATGTAATCTTTCTCTCGTATTTGTTTTCTATTTAATAAATTTGAAAAAAAGTTATACTTGTTCTTCTTAATGCTTTATATCTACCTAAATGTGCATTGAATGAGGTACTGTACATAAATATTATTTATTTACTCCGATATTCGAGAAATGAGCGTCCAAAATCATTTTTATTAACTTCTGTTATTTTCTACTAAAAGTATTCTACAATTCTTTCTCTGGGCGTTTCCTTATTCTACATTAAAAATAAAGCTTGTACAGTTTCGACTCTGCAAAAGAAAGTTTAAATCAGGAAGTTCAAAATCAAGATTGATTTCGGAAACTTCTTGAAAACACATATATCGTTTCTCGAAATAACTCTTCAGATATACGTTATTTATATAGTTATATAAATAACATAACATATAGTTTATATAGTTATATTTATATAAGTTATATCATTGTAATTATTTACATAATTAATTATATATCGTATAAAAACCATGAAAAATAATTCAGATTAAATTTTCTTTACTTTTAATAACATTTAAAGATAATATATTTAAAATAACATTTTTGGAACACCAAGCGGCGAACGAATTTATGACAAAAATAATAAATCGCTAATTATAAATTTAGTAAATTATAAAACAGTAAGTTTTACATTATGCTCTATAACTAAATTAGGTCTGTCTTCGTCTTTTTTTAAACGTTCAATAATAATTTATTATATAATAATTCATAATTCATAATTAATTGTATCTTATCATAATTTATAATTAAATATTATATCAATAATTTATTATATAATAATTCATAATTCATAATTAAATGTATCTTATCATAATTAATAATTAAATATTATATTAATATTAATATTATAAATTTATTGATTAAATTATCTTTTAATTTCTCTTTTGTTCTTTTCTTTTTCTTTTAATACTGTTGGTAATAATAAATGAAATTTGTACGTAAGCAGCTCACTTAGACAATAAAATAGACAAGGATATGTGTCTCAAAATATAAACATCGCTAGGCACATAGAGGTGAACGAAAATATTCCGAAACTCGATGAAAAATTATTTATATTTTAAACTGTCACAACTTGATGAAAAAAGTCGTACAACAATCCGGTTGGACTCATTTTAAAATGCGGAGCCCTATATTAGTTTTTTTCAAAAATGTTTTTATATTACAAGTGATGGATATTTTTGTATATCACGAAATAAAAGTTCAAATGCCTCTGAAAATGTTCAAAAATTGTCTTTGCGATTAAATCAACGGTGATCTTGAGAATTGGTCTCCTCTTTCTCAACAACAATCTCTCAAAGTTTATTGTACAATTCTTCTTCGTCATTTCTTTGTCGAATTTACGAACATTAAGATTCAATGATGAAACGTTCGGATTTCTTGAACTCTGATATTCAAGATTCAAACGGCAAAAATCTTTATTTTAATTTAATTTGTTTGTACAAGCGTAACGATACAATTTCTTTCGATTTTTTCATTTCATTCACTTTCATCCTTTGAGCTTTCTTCCGATTGCCACTATGCGATCATTTAAGAATGGTAACCGAGGAAAATAATGTTTGCATCCTTTCTTTTCTAAAATATTTACAGAAGGTTCATATTAGCCGCTATCGTTCGAATCTACATAATTGATAGCATTTTCTTCGAATTATTTAAAGGACTTATTAATATTTAAACTACATAGAATTAGGTGATTCATTCAGCATTCGATCATCGAAACTCGAACGATCGACGTTTTACTGTATTAAAAATGACTGATTTACAGCAATCAGAGAAATCAATAATTTTTGTGAAATCTCTCACTGGTGCAAAAAACATAAAAAATACATAAGTGTATATATATGTATTTTTTATGTTTTATAAATATATACACACACACACACGTTTGCATTACTAATAACTGGTGAAAAATTTCTCGAGAGTTTCTGGAAACGAAGACAGCTGATTATCTCGTGCCTTTCACTGCACGAAACGATTCGCATTGTAGAAATCATTACGTAAACTTAGAAGGTGTGCCCGGTTTTTCCAATTATGAGCGTTACGCCACAGAGAAAATTGAAATCGACGTCAAGTCGATTCGAACGAATCTCGTTTGATCTCATCGGGGATATCACATTCATTGTTTCTATTGACTCCTGTGCGAGACGTCGACTTCGCGAAGCAAATGTATCGTTAATACACCGATTGTTCGCTTCCAAGAAATAAAACAATCCCTCCCGACGCTGATGCGTAGGTAAATACGTTTTAATCATGGGATTCGGGATTCAATAACTGATCGAAGAACACATTACGTGGATCTGTTTCGATTTCTAAAGGAGAGAGAGACGTACAAAATTGAAATGCCCTCCCAAAGGCCGTTTCAACTCCGAATGTGACTGTTCCTCTTTTCAAATGGAGATCGTTCCCTTTTGTACAACGACTGCACGTTTATTATATCTGTTAACTTCCCAGAAGAATGAATTCCATTATATTCTTACGCTGCGAGGGCACATTTCCGTCGAGACATTTGTAAACGAGGAGTCGTGCACAATTGCGAGGAAGCTCGACACGAAGTTAAATATCGAGGCTGGAATAAAGGAAGAGGAGGAGGAGGGGGTTATTGATTAACAGGAAATCAATTATTCGGCTCCGGAAAACGAAAAAGAAAAAAAAAAGGAAAGGAAACAGAAAGAAGAGAGCAAGGAAGGAAATATGACAAAAGAGTGGTTCTCGTTTAACGTCGAGTCAAAGGTCGTATTAACACTATAGAACTATCACAGTGGTCAAAATGATCAATTTATAATTTTTGTTAGACACTTTATGGACGTAAAATAGTGTATTTTTAAGGATTTAAATAATTTTTCGTAAAATATACAAATAAAAGTCTGTACAGTCCATTATAAAGTTTCTCTATTTTTTGGATTTCAATGTTTTTGCCTCAATCGTCGATAGTTCTGGGATTAGTAATATAAACACATAAATTTTGTAAAAAAAAAAAAAACCGTGGTTTCCGCAGTTTTTTCAGAAATTTTTCACGCAAGAACTCGTCTCAATTTGAAATTGGAAGAGACGAAATACTACGGTGGATTTTCCATTTTTTTTTTTTTTTTTTTTTTTTTTTTTTTGTAAGAGAAGACGAATCATGTCGAATAGTTTTCTTCAGTGCTATATATACGTAAGTATATGCGCATATGCATACATACATTGCACAAAATTGAAGGGATTATAAAACAATATATGTGTAAAGACATTTTAAAAGAACATTTGCCAAAATGCATGCAAGATATGCCCTTCGCTGTAGAATAAATCGGTTTTTCAACCCGAAACATACAGCGAAAAGCGTAACTACTTAGGCATTTTCGATCTTAGACTGACCGGTACAAAACACCATCAAGAATCTATGGTGTATATTGAAAAAAAATTTAGGACGCAATACAAATCTCCTCCTAGCTCACTAATGGAACTACATGCTCGTGTTATAGAACAGTGGAATCAAATGCCACCTGATTTCTGCTCAAGGCTGTTTGAAAGTGTGCCAAGAAGTATTAAAGCTATTATCAAAGCATATGGACAAAATATTAAGGTATGATAAAGCTTGTAAATGCTGACTATGAAACAATTCTGGTGCAAAACTGATTCCGCGCGTTTTAATTTTTTTCAACCAGGAAGAAACCTAATCTTAAAAATTAAAAAATAGCTTCAGTTTACCTAAAACTATAAAGAATCAGATAGTAAAGTTCATTGTTTCATGTTTCTATGCTTTATTCAACAATAAAAAATATTTCTCTCGAAAACTTTTTGTTTTTGATTCAATCTTGCGCCTTACTGTATATGTCGTATTTTTTTTCTTTTTTTCTAAACATCATGAAGAACAATAAATAAAGAGAGAGGAACGAAGAAGGCTGGTAATATACGTGACAAATGAAACCTGTCTCTCAGCCTCGTAAAACTTTGACGGAAAAACGTTTATCTTCGCCGATCTAAATGTTACGTTTCCCATTAATTCCGCGTGCGTTCTTTTTTTTTTTTTTTTTTTTCTTAGCTTCGACGGGGGCCGCGACGCGGAATAATGAAGAAATAAAAATGAAACATAAATACGGGCCTGCAGGGATATTGGATAATTCTCGTGAGCAGGAAATACGGGATTATTGGTTAGGGTATTCTTACCGGGGGGGAAGAAAATTGTACCAAATTACTATACCACAATATTCTCCTCTCTTTTTTCCTCCATGTTGTTACAGGTGCTGACTTTAATTAACACGATAAATTATAATTGTTGTTCGAGTGTTTCGGGTATACTTTGCGCTCAAACGTTCAACGAGGTGATGAAATATTCATTCTTATTGTTAGTTACACCATTCACGTTTCTCCGTTAATTATGCCATTGGTCGTGATTTGTTTATCCGCTAATATCCGCTGTTTTAGGATATTACCATTCGCATGAAATATAATAAATCTTTTTACGATCCGTTAGCTTTTTTTGTAAGTGAAACAAAGTGCAAATAAAGCAAGAAGGAGATCACGTGGTTGATGCACGCAGAAAATTTTTCTTATACATATTATATATATTTTCTTATATAATTTATCTTTTTAATTTCCTATCAAATTAATCTCAACTCAACGTAAATTTTAACACGGACGTAGATTTTTAAATTCAAGATCAACAGATTTTGAAAGGACTGTCCCTAAATAATTAATTATTTTTCTATTTAAAGTATAATTAATAGCAATTAAATTCACGTTGAAACAAGATAAACATAGTTTTTATTAAAAAAGTTCAATAATGGTGTGTTATCGATGTCGCAAGCAATCATTTTTTTCTATCATACGCGTTACTACTTTGCGTTAGTGATTATATCACGATCGTTCACATGTTTATTCATTTTTATATTTACGTTGAAAGCAACCTTTATAAACATAATGCAATCCTTCTACAATTGACTTCGATAATAAAATTACTTGCTTCGTTGCGATCCATTGTAAGAGCTGAGTAATAAGATTGATTTCGATAAACGACGCAGATGTTGCGTCTTGGAACACTAAACAGAGATACTAAATGGTGCCGCGGTTATGTCATCGGTCTCGGCCATGTTTAACAAACCTCATTCAACACTGATTGTGTTATTCACAGCTAAACACGAGATACGTTTATGCAAGCAATGAATGAAAAGGTTAATTTCATTTACATTATTTACATCTCTATTCACGCTGCTTGTAACGAATCGTATCTTTCGTTTTAGTTGAAGATAGAAAATAAGATTAGAGGGACGAAATGAACCGCGTGTTGCCGATCGCATTGCATTTGTAGCCACGTCTCTCTCCTTCAACATTTTTTATTTTTTTTCTAATTTCAACCAGCAGAAAGATATTATTTAGTTACAGCTGCTGCATGAATCGCACCTCATTCAAGGGTCAGAAAGTCAGTGTGAAATTTTCAAAAAATCGATTTTTTTTGTTTTAAATAATAGTTTAAAGTCTTAGAAATAAGATACAAAAGATCCTAGCCTTTAAAACGACTTATTTTGGGGGGTATAATAATAAATCCACGGATACAGAATAAATTGAATTTGTATCACTTTGCGATTCAAATATTAATTTTGCTGAGTCGAATATTAGGGGATTTGGATCGAATTTAATTGTGAATTGTAAGAACTGTGAGCCGCGATGTATAAGTAAAAAAAATAAGTAAAGGATACGTATGAAAAATAAAGTTCTGAAACTTTAAACGCGTTTTTCTCGAAATTGGGTTTTTAGAAACGGTGTGCAAGATATCTCGGAATCTAACCAACCGATTACTGTGAAACTTGTTACGTATCGTTTAGTGTAACATTTACTAGGGATTGACGATCGAACATTTTTTAATTTTTAACAATCTCGAAAAAATATAAACAAAAAACGTAGAAAATTTTGGCATAAATTCGATACATCGAAAACAAATAGCTGCTATTTTCATAATTTTCACAGAAATTAATATTTTATATATAATTCATTAAAATTAAATATATTTAAATTAAGATAAAATTAATAAGAAATTCTTAATATAAAAATTAATGAAAATTAAATAAGGGAATTAAAATTAATAATTATAAATTAAAGTGCCAGCAATAGCGGTTAAACTTATATTATAAGTTTATAATTAACAAACTTNTATAAAAATTAATAATTATAGGTGAAATTTAAATTATTTATATAAATATAATTTTATATATTAAAATATATGAAAATTGAATATTAAACTAGGATTAGATACTCTATTATATTAATATAAGATAATATTTTTATAATTAAATGATTGTTGGATCGTCAATCCCTAGAGGATATTGTTTACTTTTGAACTTTTTTTGCCTTTTTGTTGCAGCTAATCCTGTTCGGCTGGAATCATGCACACCGACAGGCAATGTAAACAAAAGAAATGCCGTTAAAGAGTTAAATAAGAGCCCCCTTTTTTTTTTCTTTTTTAATGTTGCTCTTTCACAGTTCACAATGTGTTAAAATAAACCACAAAAGTTCATGTCAATCAAATATGTACATGTTTCTTTACTAATCCTCCAATTAAGTATATTCGTAATTTTTACACCCGTCAAACTGTCCTGCCCCCCCCCCCCTCCCTTAAACTCCGAGAAATAATAACACAGAGCGCCAAAGTGAAACAATGCGTCTCTTCCTAAAAATTCATCTTCGAGTCAGTCAGTTTACACGATCGGAAATGTTTCCCCGCGATGTATTGATCGTACAGTTTACCACCACACAGCCGATGTTTTAAATCTTGATTAAAACGAGGGCTTTGCCGCGTTATGTTGTGCAAAGCACAACAACGTTTATAGGCCACCGGAAGACCGACGTGAATGCACGTTGTACACCAGTCGCAATATTGTCAGGATGGGGTGAGTGGGTTGAGTTGGAAATTACCAGAAATCGATGAGGGAGGGGTATCTCGGGCCTCTCAGTAGGTACTAAAAGCACGGTCGGGTAAAGTCACTAAGTGCAAAGCACGGTAAAGGTGGAGGGCCGAGTAACTTCCGGTTTTTAGGTGAAAGAGCTCTGTCTTCATCGGTCTTCACTTCCGCTACGGAAAAATCGGAACTTAGAACCGTCGTCCGAAAAAAAAAAAAAGAAAAAAAGGGACTTATTACGCGACTCTACTCAAAAATTCGTTTCTTTAGACGACTTTAGAAGAACGTGGACAATTCGCTGTAACCTGTGAGCATTTGAACAGGGTGATACGTTATATGATGATGTATAAATGTAAATATTACTGTAGAAGTATGTTTGTTTGAATCGTTGCAAACGTAAGCCAAATTAAATAAATTTAAATGTAGATATAAAATTAAAATATTATATAAAATTTATAAAATATAATATAGATATTTATAAAATTAAAGTATAGACATAAAATTTAAATATTTATAAAATTAAAGTATAGATATAAAATTTAAATATTTATAAAATTAAAGTATAAATATAAAATTTAAATATTTATAAAATTAAAGTATAGACATAAAATTTAAATATTTGTAAAATTAAAACATAGATGTAAAATTTAAATATTTATAAAATTAAAGTATAGATATAAAATTCAAATATTTATAAAATTAAAATATAGATATAAAATTTAAATATTACATAAATATGAAATAGCAAAATAAAATATAATCAGATCTGATTTGTTCCAGTATTATAATATTTACGAGACTAGAAGGCCCGTGCTATTTTTTATTTATTTAAAGAGATATGTGTTTAATCGTCAATATTTATGTTGTTTCTCTCGACATTATCTTAATTAACTACAATATACTACTTTTAACTATAATAATTCTAGTTCTGAAAACATTTCTGGAAATGCATTTTTTAATATAGTGACATAATTCTACTCATTAATATATTTATGATATACTATTATTCTAATTACTGTATTTCTAATATACTGTTTTATGTTTTTAATGCTTCTCGTGATTTTTTCTATTCTTAGAATGAGATTGTATAATGTCGCTACAATGTTATTTTTAGTCAAAAATTTTCGAACAAACGACGATGTGTAAATTATAATACATCGTCAAGTCCAGCAAACTTAATCGATTGATTATCAAATGCAAATCACACGTTCAATTTGTGCATAAATTGTAAAATCGATCAAAGACAAACGTACCAACCACGTAAAACGATAATTTTTTTCAATCGAAGATTTCCAAAGCTCGAAAATTAAAAACTGAATTTTCATCATCGTTAAACTGAAGATGGATTTTCATAAATTTTTGGAAAATTTCCAGAAAATTGCACGAAATGCGTATAATATAATAAAATATAAATATAAATATAAAATATACGATAAATACAACTCGTATAATGTTTTCTATAATATTTGATACGATCCTCTACCTTTTTAATGATATTTCCAAAAATACGATCAATCGACGTGCAAACAAAGGAAAATACCTTGTCTTATCGGAAAAGGGATTCGTCCAACTGTTCGAAACTTCCATAACTTGTCCAAAAATATCACGCCGGACAAGTATACCCCGGTACGAAAACTGATTTATGCAGATGGAGACGGGTCAATTTCGCCGTCACGATTTTCCGGCTTTGCAACTCGAGATTTATGACGCCGATTAGCACACGCGACCCGATGAAACATCGTCCTTTCGGCGAGACATCACGCAACGAGACGAAGAGCCTCAATTATCGAACCAAAACGGCAGGGAGGAGGTGGGAGGGATAAGAAAGGAACGAATTACGATCGAATCTCTGGTCGATCTATCGAGAACTATTAGGACGCGCGGCCGCAGAAAAGTTGAGGTCAAGACAGTTTGAAATTTCCAAAAAATCGATTTTTTTAGATAATACTTTGACGTCTTAGAAATAAGATACAGAAGGTCCCTAGCCTTAAAAACGACTTATTTTGTGGTATGATAATAAATCTGCGGAAATATAGAATAATTGAATTTGAATAAATACAGAAAATAATTGAATTTGCATCACTGTTTACAACTTTAAGCAGTATTATAAAGTGTAAATCGTGTGATTCAAATATTACTTTTGGTGAATCGAATATTAGGGGACTTAGATTCAATTTAGTTGAGCCGCGATATATAAGTAAAAGAAGTAAGTAAAGGATACGTATAAAAAATGACGTTCTGAAACTTTAAACACGTTTCTCTCGAAACTAGGTTTTTAGAAACGGTGTGCAAGATATCTCGGAATCTAATCAACCGATTACTGTGAAACTTGTTACGTATCGTTTAGTGTAACATTCACTAGGGATTGACGATCGAACATTTTTTAATTTTTAACAATTTCGAAAAATATAAACAAAAGAACGTGGAAATTTTCGACATAAATTCGATAACATCGAAAACAAATAGCTGCTATTTTCATAATTTTCACAGAAATGAAAATATTGGATCGTCAATCCCTAGAGAATATTGTTTACTTTTCATTTGTTTTGCCTTTTTGTTGCAGCTAATCCTGTTTGGCTGGAATCATGCACACCGACAGGCAATGTAAACAAAACATATGTAAAAGGATGCCGTTAAAAAAAGTTAAATAAAAGCCCCCTTTTTTCCTTTTTTTAATGTTGCTCTTCATAGTGTTGCTCTGAATGTGTTAAAATAAGCCGCAAAAGCTCGTGTCAATCAAATATATACTTTTGTTTTACCAGCTCTTCAAAGTATTCGTAAGTTTTAGGCCCGGTCAAACTACCCTGCCCCCATAAATAAAGCAGGAAATGGAACGAAATTCGATTCGGGCTGGTTGATTTCATCCCCATCGTGCGACACTTGGTGATCACCCGACTTTCTCTCCCTTCTATTTCTTTTTTTTTTTTCTCTTTTCTTTCCTCGCGTTTACGACGTGGTGGTTAAAAGCAATAGAGAATCGTTGAACAAGAATTTTGCACTCTGCCGAGCTACAAAAACCCCCCATTGCCCTGTTGAAAACGTTTCGCCGAGAGACAAGCAAACGCGATTGCAGCACGCTGCGATTCGACCGGCTCGTGGATACAGGGTCCAATTATCGTCGAAACGGGGAACGTAGGCGTGAAAAAGGTCGAGGGAAGTTAATTAGGGCGGTGTAATCATTACCCTCAAGTTCATTATCCCGGGGCGAAGGAGGGGAAATGGTTGTAACGGCGAAGAGACATGGCGGTGTCCTTGGAAGGGCGGTGTCGAATCCACGACACGCGCTTTCAAATTTCCGAAAATTTCACAGGCTCGAATGCCTGCTAACGCACCAATTAGGTATCCCGCCTGCCGGATTGATTAAGCTGTTAAACGAAGTGGGAAATGTTGGCGGTGAATTGAAGAGAGCCGAATTTATTTTGGCAATAAATTTGTTAGGATCTCGAGGATTGATTTTTTGGGCAGTCGATTGGCAAGTTTAGAGAGCACGCGAACAGGGATATAATTAAAAAAAACTAACGGGGAATGTAATTAAAGAACGCGTGAAAATTAAAATTTTCCATTTCTCACAGTGCACACTTTGAAATTCAGCACGCTCAGTTCCGTATTACTGAAAGAGTTTTCTCATTTGGTTTTGGAATTAAATTTTTAAACATTTTTTAAACACTGCTTATCTAATTTATAATATTATGTTATTTATATTACGTCTATTTTATATATATATAAAGATTCTGATATATAACAAAGATTCTGATACATAAAATAGCCAAATAATATAAATAATATAATATTATAAATTAAATAAACTTAAATATATATATAAATAATTAAATAAACTTAAATATATATATAAATAATTAAATAAACTTAAATATATATATAAATAATTAAATAAACTTATAATATATATATATATACATATATCTGACAATTTTTCTTTACCATTTTATTGACCTTCAAATATTAAGATTAAATGACAAAGTGACAGGATTTCTTGAATATTGTCGTTCTAAAATTCAAAGTTCAATAAAGTGCTGAAAAAGGAATACATACCTGAAGGCTCGTTGCAGAGGAGAGACTTTATTCTAAAAGAATGTTTCAATGTTTTGTAGAGGTGTTTGAATTTTTACAATTTTCGAAAAAGAAGTATTCTCACTGCATGATATATAAATCCATCTTTGAAAAGGACGAACTCAGGACTGTTCTAAAGGACCAAGTAGAGCTAAATGCTTTAAAATGAATTTCGAGTGGATTGTTAGATGATTTTCTTTTACGAAATTATGACAATTTAAATTTTTCAATCATGCTTCTTCATTGTGCAATACATCATCGTCTTCTTTCTAATATTTCAGAAATTTCCGTAATAGAATAATTTTTGCCCCTTGAATTAAGCTAATTTCGATATCCTAATTTCTTTCCGCGAATTTCACACTAAATAAAACTAAATAAATAAACTATTTAACTTAAAAATAAATAATTTTACACCAAATAAAACTAAATAATAAATAAACTATTTTATGTTTAACATCAGCTAACATTAACTCGACAGCGAAAGTTCCTTTTTCACGCATATCACGTCCTCCGTTTAAAATTCTTTCATAAGACACGCGTTCTCATTTCATTAATGAAACTTACTCTTTCAGTTTTACATAAATCGTAGAATGGTATAAAGTACTTTTATATACAGGAAATGCTAACATTAGGAACGAAGGAAAGACAAAATCCTTTTCATACTCTTACACGTCTTATGGTTTTATCGCGGAGTGTATTTATTTGGAATGCAAACCCAGTCCAGAGAGAAGAGAAAGAAAAACTGTGGTGGCGCGCAGAAAAAGTAAAATAAATTCAACTGTTTTATCCACGTTGACTCGCCTTTTTAAGCGCGGATATAAGTTTTGATGTTCCATGGTTACCGTTCACTTTTCCAACTGGCTTGTCTCAAGCTGATTTTCTCCGAACTGGCTTACATTAAACTTTTTAATCTCGTTCGATTTTGGCTCTTGGCTCGCCCCTAATTCGAACATGGAGAAAGTTCTGGAGGTAGGTTTCCAAGTATGATGAAACAGCTGTTAAAATTTTTTATCGAAATTTATAAGAAATCTAAGACTATGTGTATTCAATACAGTCTCTTTGGAAAGTCTGCGTACACGCGATAAAAAATTATCGATATTTTAAACTCTTGTTAACTTTGCGGGGAAAGGGAAATCGTATAACAAATTTTAAAGAGGGACTTCAGTCTTCAGGGTAGTGAATTTAGTTTTTGAAAAAGAAGATTTTTAAAAGGAAAAGGTACCTTTGCTCAATCTCTTTCAGAATGACATAGAAATATCTTTGGAAAAAACGAATGCATAGTTTGAAAGTAGAAACTTCACGTTTTAAAATTGGATGAAAGATTGATGAAAGATTTTTTCTATAGTGGTTTAATTTAAAGCAACGTAATTTTAGAATTTTAGGCTACTATAGATTATGCGATGTGATAAAAAATATTTAACACAAAAGTTATTAATATAATACTTACAGTTCACCATTAATTAGTTCCTAATTGATATTGCCAGGTCATTGGAAACCATAATATAATGTTAAATTACTTAGTTTTGAAATTTCTAACTTAATTAATCTCTATCACAGAGAATATAAAATATTCTTTTGCCAAAATTAAATATTCCAAGCTGTAATTATTTAATTGTTATAGTCATTCATTACCTAACAATATTACTTGAGAATTAAACATTTTGTATACTGTTTGTAATATTAATTTGTTACACCGATTATTTTGAATATTCAACAGAACAGAAAAATAGTTTAATTTACAAGCTGTGTTTGCACCGAAATTCAGAATATAAAGCTCTTTTCAGGTAGAGATACTTGTACTGCGATAAATGATGGATAAACGCACATGGACATGTTCACATACTGTTTCTCACGCGATTCAATATTATACGATATTGAGTTCGTGTATCGTGAGAATCTCAGCTGCCATCGACATAGTTTTACTTCATAAAATACAAACGTCAACAGTCAGGATACTGAAACATTATCAAATTGCGCCATTCACGCACGGGAATTATCGCATAAGAACAGGCTCGATCATTATTTGTACAAAATATTTGAAAAATAATTAACTGAACAGCGTATCTTATTCGGCTTCATGTTATATAACCTTCCATCGGTTTGTTTGAATAATAAATAGCTTTATTCGACAAAAATAATAAATAGCTTTATTCAAACGAAAAAATTATCGACGTTTTAACAGTTGTTAACTCTTAAAACAAAAATTTTTAAGGGAAAACTTTTTGCAATCGCAATATTATGTATAGGCATCTCCATCTGAAAAAATTACAAATCCTACAAAATTTAAATTTTAATTAAAGTTAAATTTTTTATTTTTTGTAAAATATATAAATTTTTCCAGTGTGTGTTACTATATTCGGTATACCGAATATTATAATATTCATTTATATTTATTATTTGTAATAATATATTTATTTATAATAAACAAATATAACAAATATAAATTATATATATAATAACATAATATATATTATATATTATATATTATATAAATAATATATATGTAATATAATATATATAAATATTATATATTATATAGATTATATATATAATATAATATATATAAATATTATATATTATATAAATAATATATATATAATATAATATATATAAATATTATATAATATTATAAATATAAATATTATATATTATATAAATTATATATATAATATAATATATATAAATATTATATAATATTATAAATATAAATATTATATATTATATAAATTATACATATAATATAATATATATAAATATTATATAATGTTATAAATATAAATATTATATATAATATAATATTTATTTATAATAATTGTAATATTTATACTATTAGTCAGAAAACTACATTTGTTACCGGGCCACGGTGGAAAATGTCGCTCAAAGGATGAAAGCAAATCTTCGCGAGATTAAAGCTCAGGCCGCCCGATTATGAACTTAGAAAAACTGTCCCCGGCCAATAAAACTTCCTCTCGTGGAACGCAAAGTCAGAGAGTTAATTTATTTCTGAAACAACCAAGTAGGACGCAACGGGACGATCACTTTGTCATACTGCATGCTCTTCAACGTCGCGTCAATGTTCGTCGAGAAGTGAATTATCCCTTACGGATAAATAACATATGTGTGCATAATGTTACAGAAAATGTGCGTCACAGGTACGATCGATTTGTTTGTAATGTCGAAGAAAAGCACACGCGTGTACGTACCTCCAACAAAAAAACGCGGAAATGGAATAAGACACGTTCGACAAGATGAGTTGTGACGTGGCTGGAAGATGTTGGGGAAACTAGAGAGAAAAAACGTTTCATCGACAAGCCAAGTCACTCCGAATGATCTATATCATTTACTGCTTTTGTTTCCGGTAATTGAGAGAGGTTCCTAGATATAATAATTTGCGGAACTTCGTGTAGCGATATTTTATATCGTAATCGCGTATTTACTACCTCGCTCCCCTTCTTATGAGGGATCGTCGAGAAGGGGATGAAAAAATGGCCGACGAAGATTCCCCACAGGCCAAATATTTTTTTTTGTGTATATATATATTTTATGTATATAGGTATGCGTATATCGGGTGAGTCACCTAAGGCTAGAAGCTGAAATATTTTCGAAACGACTAATTATATCAAAAAGTGTCTCAGACAAAAGTCGAATGGTCTCGAGAGGGGCATTAACTGGCATAATTATTGTCTTTTAATTTTGACTTGTCAAGTTTAAGAGAAATCGTATACTTCTTAATATACTAATAGATTCAGCTCGATTAAAAAGTTAATCATTAAGTTAAGGAGATATTTTAATTAAAATAAAGTTCAGAGTAATTAGAATAAGTTCGTAGAGTACCAAATTTATCTGTAGTAGCAACATTATTAATAACAGAAGATCGTGTAATGTTCATTAATTATGACTTCAAATGCCTTCTATGCATCCACGTTAAAAAATGATTATTATATCAATTAATATCCTTCTAGAAATCATTCAACCATCGCCTAAAACATTTTTGGATATTATAATTGTTTAGAAAATATTTCAGCTTCTAGTCTTATGTGACTCACCC
Organism: Frieseomelitta varia; assembly: GCF_011392965.1. Lineage (NCBI taxonomy): Eukaryota > Metazoa > Arthropoda > Insecta > Hymenoptera > Apidae > Frieseomelitta > Frieseomelitta varia. The sequence continues at coordinate 97,736 of NW_025110769.1, forward strand.
GGTATGTATGTATATGTATATCCTTATCTTCAACAGAATATCCTGGCTCTTGTATCGCGCTCCTGGTATCATTTCATTTTTTATTCAATGTGAGAAGGTAACTCCATAAATGAGAGAGAGAGGCAGAGAGAGGAAGTTTGTTCCATTTTTTGATTAGCTACGATGAAACGAGTTACATTATCTATTAAAACTATTCGGACACCTGCTTTTTGACAGCATGTCAAATTGCAATTCCTTTACTCTTCGTAATCGCTATAGTTACATATTACAAGATGTTGGAAAGGAAGTTGCTTAATATGTACGGAATCTCTGCGAATATAATTGAATTATCTCTGTTACAGAAGTTTTGGATGTCGCGACAATGGTGTCATATATCAATTAAGCAAGTGCATAATCTGTGAAATACGTTGCAGAAAGTTTTTGAAATAATTTATTGAAGAATGCATGAAATTTAAGATTTATTAGCTACTTAATAGCTATTATATCAGATATCCATTTTTTTTTTTTTTCTTTTTAATCAAACTGAGTGGGACAAAAATTCAAAACAGATTTTATATGCCTAATGTTCGAAAAGAGACAGAGAAAATAAGTTTGGGGAATAAGTAAACTACGTTTTTTGTCTGCGTATAATTTTCATTTTTATTTTAATATGAATATCATTGAATAATATATTATAAATGAAAAATATATATATATAAAAAAAATATATATATATGTTCATAACATATATAATAAAAATGTATATATAATATATAATTATTTGTAAAAAAAAATTTAATGAAAGTGTAAATTTAATAAAACTTCCTACAAATTGGAGGTTTTATCATTTCTTTACAAAGTGAGATTGATAATTTTACTTTAGTAGTATATTATTATTATATAATTTTACCCTAACAATGTGTTATATTAATTTTGAAGTTAATATACGTCTGTAACTATTATAATCCATAAAAATTACTTTGTTAGTTGGCAAACATTTAAAATTCTTTAATTTCATTAACATCTCAAATTCTTTAATTTTTTTAATTAGAAAGTGGATTACAAATAATCTTCTAAACCAATAGAAAAACTTATGATGTTAATGCAAACAGTAACAAAGCAGATGTACACGCAGTGTACCCTATACAAAAAATAATAAAATATGTTATTACTATGTCTTCTAACAGGTAATCAATTTGAATCCACTAATTCCAGAAAAAAAGAGAAAGTATTAAATTTATTTAACAATAAATAATCAATGACAATTTATTTGATACTCGCTATTCGAAATCAATCAAATCAGACACTCGCAATAGCAATAAACATAGTAAATGTCCCTCAATCGAGAAAGTGTTGCGATAACACATGATGAAAAAAAAGATTAAGGGAAAGTAGTCTACGATATAGATCTTTCAGATATGTTGAAATCGAGCGTCAAGGACAGGCCATAAGAACACGCCGGCGAAGCGAATAAAGATCAAACTGCGAGGAAATCCTTTTTCGGATGAGGATCGTAAAAGAAAATATGTGTCACGGTGGGAATTAAACGACTTTGTCTCTTGGAAACTGTTTCAACCATTTAAGTATTCAAAGGAAACGTGGGGGACCATCTAACCTTATTCGTTCGCGTGAAACTTTTCTATAAAAGTAGAAAGTACCCATCTCGTGCCTATTAATAACAAACTAAAAGTCTTCGAGGTAATTGTGCATTTAAATTAACTTTGCGTCTTACGATCCATATGCATGAATCGGTGTAATCCTTATTCAAATTCGCTCGCATGAATTACATCAAAATTTACTAATTAATTGACGAATTAATCATGCACTGGTTACTCATGAAAATTTCGGACTATGAAGCTAGTCTCTCCGCTCGACGGATGTCAGATCTATCCTTGTTATCAATAATAAACTCATAATAATGATTAATGATTAATATCTAAAGCATACATATTATTAAGTATATTATATACATATATATATTTACAATTATTAATATAAACACTATATATTTATTATTATTATTACGAATATATATATATATACAAATTATAAATAAATAAATAAATATATATTATATTTATATTATATATTATATATGTATTTACATTATAAATATATTATATATTATTGTAACTTTTAATATTTTTCCAAATATAGAATTAGAGTCTTATTTACAATGACTAATAGTAATTTGTAATAATAATAATTAATATAATAGCTATTTATACTAACATGTGAATATGTATTTGTAAGAACGGATATAAAGTATATATAATTATATACTAATAACAATTATATACTTACACAAATGTATTTTAAGATATAATAAGATTCTAATTCTATAACTGAGAAAAATATTATTTCACAATAAGTATCATCTGGAGACTCAACACTGCATTTTATTAAAACCATTCACCGTTCGAGAATTAAAATATCTATAGAAAAATTGGACAAACGGTTCAAACAAATAGTTTCTGGATTTAGATTTTCAAGAAATAAGAAATCTGACCAAAAAGATTTCTTTGCTCTTGGATGCATCGCTGGATAATCGTATTATTTCGCTGCAATGCTTCGTATAATTCTACGCTATACTAAGTAAATTGTATATATGATACGATCAGTACTTTTTTATTCAAATTTTATTAATAACTAGAATTTTATATATATTCCATTGCGTATTCAACTACAAAATTAAGTCGCATGAATCATCGCATTCTCTTACGTATTCAACTACAAAATTAAGTCGTATTAATCTGCAACTTGCTTCGACTACCTTCTTCGACCTCTGACCTTCTCTTCTCGATTGCAGTTAATTATCCTTATCTCGTTTTTAACGCCAAAGTTTCCGAAAGTGAGATCCGTAGATACGCCGATTTCCCATTCGCGACATTGATTTATACCGATGGATTTATCGTTCGTACCGTTATCGTTCGCACCCTTACGAGCGAGTTTTCTAGTTAAATCGATCCCGGTGAAAGCATCACCGACGTACGTATGTGTGTACATATTACACAGCCAGTCGAGGAAGTTTGACAATCGAGGAAGCCGCGAACCATTCAGAAACGTGCAGCGTCGAAGCATCGAGTTTCGAGGTTTACGACCCCCGTAGCCAGAAGAGCGCTCGATGATAAAATATCCGACGCGCGAACAAATGAATCCCGAAGTTTCCAAGAAACTGTCCTCCTCTCAGGACGAAACTCTTAGGAAATCGATGGTTCAAGCAAGTTCCGCTGTTCCAAGTTTTTGGGGCAAGTGTTCACGCGCTTGAAACTTCTCGCTCGCTAGAGTTTTGTCTATGATCAAACGTCAATGAATATTTAAAATTTACAAAACTGTATTGACATCATTTGCAAATTAAGCAACATATAAGAACAGAAAATGAAGTTCACAGAGTAGACGTTCTGGAATTATTTGCAGAGGCAAGTACGAAATACAAAATGAAATAGAATGTTATTTCATTTAACAGGAAAATAATTAAATAATTGTTCCAGCGTGTTCCTCTCGTTTTTAGAAAAAATTCCATTCAAATTTATATGCAAAAAAACATATGCTTCGTGGAATTTTCCCTATTTTCTACAAATATTTCAGAATCTGTATAATAAAAGTTAACATGGGAGTTTATTTTAAAACATTCAGTTAATAAGTCCATTTTTATATTCGAGACAATTTCACATTCAAATATTATTCACTGAATAATACTCAGTGTCAGTGTTTGCTACAAATTTTCGAGAACTTTTTTAATATTAACAAACAAATTCGTCCGACAGAAGAATATTTATTTTTATATTTCGTAAGTTCTATTCTGTTTTTATTTTTATTTTTAAAAACTTATTTATTATATTTATTATACTAAGATATTTATTATATATATTATGTATAATATAAAATATATTATTTTATAATATATTTTATTATACTAAGATATTTATTATATATATTATATTACAATAATATTATTATAATATAATATATAATAAATATTTTAGTATAATAAATATACAATTTAGTATATATATATATATACTACATTTATTATATTTATTATACTAAGAATTTATTTATCAGAACTTGTAACGTAAGACTTTATCGACAAGATTTTAATTTTTTATTCATCTGTTCTCATCGGGACTTTTAATGTACTATAATGTAATATAAAATGATGTGTAAAATACTCCGAGTATAGTGCTGTCTACGAGAAATATTTCGTACATAAAACAATTTACTATTCGAGATCCATTTTTCTAATTATATGCCAAAAAATATGAATTTGCATGACAGGCAATCTAATTACGTTGCAACAAACGTAAGCGGCGAAAGCACGTATATATATTTCACTATATGTTACTTAAAATTTCTTCGTCGAAGATACTTGTGCCAATAAAAACCACACCATCAGTAAGCGTGTTAATATTATTATAATATAAACGCTAAATTATTCTGTAATAAGGCTCCGCCGTGAAGTATTATTAAATTTATCTTGTAAAATTTCCATCTAACTTCTAAATTATCGATCTCCGTAACTCTGAACGAAGAATTAAGAAACGAAGCGGGCGGCGAAGTAATTTTCGAGCATTAAGAAATAATGAAATAATTCTCTCGCTCGTTCGGAATGGATCTTAATTAGCACCGCTCGTTCCTTCTTTCGCGAATTCCAGGGATTCTGCGAGGGGAAACGATTCCTTTATCTACTTAAGTAGAGTAAGCTTCACCTGTCAGTCAATTATTCTTTGCATGTATTACACGTAATAAATTAATTATTCATTTGTAAAGGAGACAGTAGATGTTCTTTAAATTGGCTTTTAGTGCCGCGAATATGACATTAATGAATTAGCATTATGGTGGATTGAACGAACGCGACACGGCAGCTATTTCGACTCGAAGTTCGAAGATCTTCTGTCAGTCAGAGGGCACGGGCTCGTCTTGTAGTAAACGGCACGTCAATCAAATGCGGTACGCTTATCTATCGCAACAATGCAAGCTGCGATATGCGTCCGAAACGCTTGATTCGCGACATTCCGTGATTTCATGATACCCTCATTGCACGAAACTCGAGGAATATCTTAAAGAGGTTATATAAATTGAAACATAGCCTGGACCAAAGTATCGCTTGCTACTGAAATTCGTAATTTTTTTTATTATATATTTAAGAAAATTCTTTTTCACAGATTTTTAAAACGTAATGAAAGCTCATGTTTGAAGTTTAATTTAAAATTAATAAAATTAGTTTTTAATTTAAAATTAATAAAATTAGTTTTCAAGTTAAAATTAATAAATAAATTTAAATTTGATTTAAAATTAATAAAATTAGATTTCAAGTTAAAATTAATAAATAAATTTAAATTTAATTTAAAATTAATAAAATTAGTTTTCAAGTTAAAATTAATAAATAAATTTAACTTTAATTTAAAATTAATAAAATTAGTTTTTCCTTATATTTTGATGTTTTATTGAAAAAAATAGGTGGCCTATATAAAAAATAATGTCGTCTTTTATAGATCCATGATTCCTTAATTGCATTATTGCGTGAAATTCAAAGAACAGAGATTATAATGAAATATAAAAAATAACGTTGTTTCCTATAAATCCACGATCCCATAATTGCATTATTGCGTGAAATTTGAGGAATATCTTAAAGAGAGATCATAAATTGAAATATCAAAATATCAGAAACAACGTCCTTTTTTATAAATCCGGATTACTATTGATTCCTTCTTTCGTTTTCGAGAATGAAAAAAAATAACTGCAATTTCTCACCACCAGAAGAAATGTAAGAAAACAGAATACAGAAAAGACAATAATAGAAATATAATAGAAAATAGAATTTAGAAAAATAGAATAGAGATAGAAAGAGAAAATGAATTTAGAAGATTCAAGATAAATATAATGATTTTTGTTAAGAAAGAGAATGCGTTGATAGGTTGGAAACAATATTCATCAATCAATATTCGAAAATCACGCTATTCAGTACACAAAATCTAATCTTAATTTTTAATCACGTTTAATAATTGATAAAATTATATCGTTGATCGTATAGTAATGAAATACTTTCAGATGTTTCACAGTTTAATTTCTGAGACAGTGAACACGTGTTTTACGTCTGTACATTAACATTCACGTTGATTATACGTCGACCTTTGATCGTGTTCTTGTCGGTTTACGTTCCCCAGCCTTACGTTAGTTCGTCGTTCATGAATTATGCATATCGCCCAAGTTGATCGAGCAAATTCCACTTCCAAAAAGTAGTTTCTCCATGAAATCGAAATATAACAACAATGAGTGCGCGAATCGATTGATCAACAGCCAGATGCGAGAGATAGCGACAAGTTGCAGACAGTTTGTCGCTCGATACGTACACAAGATAACAGATGAATTTTCTATGAGAAAAAAAGTATGATGAAAGAAAAGAAAAGAAAAATAGTAAGAAGGGGATATTTTTTGATTTGAGACTCATTCTCGCACATAGAATAATCTTCTGTTATTTCTATTATACAAGTATACTCGATGAAAACTCGATTTTCTCGAAAACGAAACTTCAAGTCAAAAAATTTTATTCCACGCACATTTTTCATAAAGAATCACGTCGTGTCCTTTTACATACATTGTTATTCATTACATTAATATTATATAACAATATATTAATATATTATATATGTAAATATACACAGACGTCATCGCGCTACAATTTAAATATTTTAAATAATACTTAAAGCTGTACAGAGACTTTTACAGAAGGAATGTATTTCGAATAAAATAAAATAATTTTTACGTTCTCTGTTGTCATTTTGTTTTATAATTATATTATATATTATATATTATATTTTATAATTAAATATCATAATATATATTTATAAAAAATATTAAATATTATAAATATTTATATTTATAATATTTTATAATTTATAATTGTTTTATTACCTTTAAAAAAATTTGATCACTTTTAAGACAGACCTCGCACAATATTACTGCATCATTTCAATTTCGTCGTTAAATGAATCTCGATCAAGCACGACTCGATTGTAGTCTCTTTCACTCAATCTATGTACACACGTAGATCGTTCTACACTTTCACACTTTCAAATCTCACAGACACAATGAAACGAGTCTTTTCGCGCATGATACATGCTCATTTCCAATTTCATCCGTCACTATCTATCGACAAGCCTCTAATATAAATATTTGTGTGAATCTCACACAAATTCCAATAGCCGTGCCCGCGGAAACGAAACGAAAACCAGGAAAATATACGTTTACACAAACAGCCACACGCTCTCTCTGACGTTAATTAAAATTATCCAACATTTCATTTATTCGGAGCTTCCGTATCGATCGGCATCGCGATTGAATAAATAAAGACGATGGAAAACATGTTTATTTTCAATCGTTGAAAACATGAAACCGCGGGCAAACTGGGAAAAGTGAGATTTAATTATTCTCCGTGGCAAAACAGAGTTAGAACGTTCCTTATCCTTTGTGTTTCGAAAGTTATGGACGAGAATACCAATAATGAATCCACGGACGTCAATAGATTGGCGCTTAGATTGAAGTCAAGTGCGAGGAGAGACTCACGACGCTTTACAATTGGAAACACTTTATTCAATCAAAAAGAAATTTGTTGCACTATGGAAGATTTCCAGCGTCATACAGATCCATTGACATGTGCTTATTAAAACACATAAATCTGAAAGATCAGAGACGTTCTGTTGATTTAAAAGTCAATGTAGTCTCGCGTGTATTTTAATATCTATTTGTAATGTTTGTAATATTCGTATACGTTTACGTTGTGTTACACGTAACATTTATGTACATATATATTACACTACACATAATATTTTTATACTAATATTTTTATATATAATATATAATATAAAATATTATGTACGTAATATTTGTGTACATATATATTATATTACACATAATATTTTTATATATAATATATAATATAAAATATTATGTACGTAATATTTATGTAAATATATATTATATTACACGTAATATTTTTATATATAATATATATTATATATAAAAATATAATATATAATAAAGAATATTATGTACGTAATATTTATGTACATATATATTATATTACACATAATTTTTAAATTTTTATACTAATATTTTTATATATAATATATTTTATATTATATATAATATGTAATATAAAATATTATGTACGTAATATTTATGTTCATATATATTATATCACACAATATTTTTATATATAATATATTTTATATTATATATGATGTAATATTTATGTAAATATATATTATATTACACATAATATTTTTATATATAATATATAATATAAAATATTATGTACGTAATATTTATGTACATATATATTATATTACACATAATTTTTAAATTTTTATACTAATATTTTTATATATAATATATTTTATATTACATATAATATGTAATATAAAATATTATGTACGTAATATTTATGTACATATATATTATATCACACAATATTTTTATATATAATATATTTTATATTATATATAATATATGTAATTATGTATTAAATACGACTGTGTATTATATTTCATGAAATTACGCACGTGGCCTCGAATTTCACGGCCGCCTCTCGTCAAGGTGAAAATTTCGAAATCCTTACGGAATCGTTACGGAATCCCTAGAGAAAAACCAGGAAAATGGAATTCGGGAAAATGAACGAGTTTGACGAATGCGAGTTACCTTGCGAAGGAAAGTTCCAAGCGAGATAAGAAATGACAGTGGAGTTCTACGTAGCAGTGTATCGACATTTTTATATCGGATAAAGTTACTCGCGACAGCTAGGAAGTTTGGTTGTTTGATTTGTTGGAATGCTTGTACAGCAATTAAGAAAGAAAAGTGAAAATTGAACACTGAATTATCCTCTTACTAAATGACATCAATGACAGTCGGATGATTTCAATTTACGACACAATTAAAAATTTAATCGCCCGCGCTGTGTTATAAATTATGGAATATTTCGTCATTATGAAACTTTCTGTACAATCGCATTTCAATCATCAGTCATGGGATTCCGATCACTTAATCGGTTGAAATTCCCGACGTTCAAATTTAATATATTCGTTATCTGATTGAAAAATACTATCCTCTCTCGTAAACGAGAAAAATGATATTTATCCGTTCAATGCGAGAATAGCTGACTCTCGTTCGTCTTTCGTTTTTCTAATTTAATCCTTTCGTGTCACATCGACATAAAACGAATGCCTATTGATGATAAAATTGATGAGAAATGAGTGCCTATAATGAAGAGATAAATAACTGAATATACAAATTAACAATAAACGGATTAAATTTCTATGTTCAATTATATATAAGATTCACGCAAATCCCAGTATCAAGCGATCTTATACTGTGTAGTTTTGATCATTGTTACAGCTATGTACGAAATTATAGACGCATTTTCGAAAAATATAATTATTACTATACATAATTTATATTATATTGTGTATGGTAATATTTATATTTTATTAGAAATGTATATATAGTCGTTATATTAAATGTATAGCAATTATAGTAAATATAATTATTATAGTAATCATAGTAAGCGTATAGTAATATTTATATTATATTATATATTATGAAGATATCAAGAAAATATTTGAAAATAAACTATATCTATAGTTCTAGCGACTTTGTTATCAAAAATATCAAAATTATATGCTATGTCTTTAAAAGATCATTGAGTCTCATTTCTGCACTTGCTGCACGTGCTGCAGAATAATATAACAAGGACACTCCAGCTCGTTCTGTCTACTTTATTGTTACAGTTTCCCTCTACCTATTACTTTATTCCATTATTTTATACTATATTTATTTCATCAAGGAATCGTCATTATTACCTATCTCTATTACAGTAACCTTTTATCCTATCTAATATCTATTGTCATTAATACTTATCTCTATTAATGTAATTACTTATTATTAATTACTAACGTAATTAAAAAATATTTATCTACTACTGTCTTCATCTTATTTATCCTGTTATTTATTATTTTTTAATTATTAATATAATTAAAAAATATTTATCTACTACTGTCTTCATCTTATTTATCCTGTTATTTGTCACTGTAATTGTTATATTCATATATCATATTCTTATTATATTATATTCATATTGTGTTCTTACTCATCTTCATTTTATTTGTCATATTCCATAAAATTAATTAGTTACTAAATAATTATGAAATTTTTGGTACATGTTAGCAACGACCCTGACCTTCACATACATGTTCATACATTCTGAAATAATCTCCAATGGCCGTCGCTCGTTATTCGTTAAAAAGTCATTAACAGCAAAAAAAAAATTTACGTCATTATTATATATGTGTACGTAATGAGAAGGTTGATAATTTTAATACGAAATATATACAAAAATGAAATGTTAATACGTTCAATTAATTATTCATCGCATACATTTTATTCGTTACATCAAAAAAATAATCAATACGTTTATCGAAAGCGTGTGTAGTCATTCAAATAAAAATTTAACGATATGATGTTTGTAATGGCACTCTTAACGTTTCTGTAATATTCATTAACGAAGTTGCCGGCCGGGAAATTTATCTGACCCATGCCAATAATAATTCAAACAAAATAATTAGCTTCTTTTAAAAGAAAAGCACCTGGGATTAAATAAATCCTAGCAAAACTGAAATTTGTGTTACTGAAATACAACATTTCATTTAGTAAAACTTAAAAATTTAAATTTTAGTATTTTTTTTTTTAATTCAGCAAAATTTTACTAATAACTTTTTAGTTATTAAGACAGTGTATGTCAAGGTCAAGGCTATCGAAGCTGGATTCTTTTCTTCCTTTCTTGAAAATCTTTTTCTCTCCTTAAATAAGTGTCTTTTTCCTTTTTCTAAATAATATCTTCTTCGTTTTTAGTTTGACGTTGACTTTTTCTTTTCTTTCCTTCTCTTCTCTCTCTCTCTCTCTCTCTATCTTTTTTTTTAAAGAAAGTATTTCCTTCGTTTATTTCATACGAATAAACATTTTCTAAGAAAAATGTTACATCATTGTTTCTTTCGTTAACGTTTAATACACTCTGATTTATTGTTTCTTTCTAAGACGTTTAATACTCTTCGAACCGATCAATATCTATGCAGATCTCCAAGGATTTCACAATAATGTTTAGATACTTTACAGTGTCTACGTACTCTGCAAGTTTGTCTTCCTTACACTCGGTGAATCGAATAATGACGATAACAAAATCCTACGGGAACGCTGTTGACACGATCGCTATACTTTTTTTAAAACAAAAAAGATCTACGAGAATTTCAAAACTACGTCATTTGATTTTCATATTTATATCACATCTCCGTATTTTTCTTGGTGTACCTATCGTGACGTATTTGTCACCGTAGACTAGTAGAAATTATTCTCACAAGTATATAAACAAATAAATAGTCAGTAATAAATAACAAGTTGACACAAGAAACGTGGATTAAATGCACCAAGTAAACAAGAATAAAAAAAAAAAAGACTTAGAGCTGTCGGTTCGCGTGAAATCGGCGCAACTGGTAAACAGGTAGTTTGAAGAACAACTACTCGGTGAGAAAGACGAGCAGGAGAACGCGCTCCAAAGGGATCAGGCGTCTCGACGCCTGCGTCGGATGGCTCAGTAGTCGGCGAGTCGTGCTGGACATCGGACGTCGAGCACAACGCCGAGTCGTTCCACTTGTTCGCGGGCTCTGACGTTCCGAAAAACAAACGAAAGGGAACGAATCTTGCAAAATTTTTCATTTTCGGGCGTCGCGCGCTGCACGAGTCCCGAAGGATCACTCGAGTCTTTTTTCAATTCACTGAATACCTACGAAGTTTCAAACAGAACGGAGAGAAACAATCGGGAAAACAAGAAGAACCAGAACTGCGGAGGTTGCAAGTCGAAGAGTCGCGTACGCGGAAGTTTCGTTAAGTAAGGAAAGGGTTGGAAAGTTGCGAGACTTTAGAACAAAGTGGCATGAGGAATCGAGGATCGGTGTAACAAAAGTTGAGGATATTCGATAGATGGTTTGTTTACAGTGTAGAGTCAGTGATCTGGCGACCCGTGGCACGGTGAAAACAGTGCTCGTAAGTAAAACAAGTAACATCTCGCGAGATCGACAGTTCGATCGTTGAGATCCCGATCTTCAAAAAAGATCCACCGAAACGAGCTTTCGGAGGTAGTTTGTTGAAAGTTGTGTTTGGAAGCAGAGGGAAGGACAGGTAATTTTCCCGCGGCGTTTTCATTATTCACCGGGTCCCAACGGCTTGTCCAACTTGATAAAGGATTATTCCGTTTCAAAAGTGATATTCGCGGTAATAGAACGCGAGTTCTCGCCGAGGCGGACAATTCAGTTGACGTGCAGCGGCGGGGGGGAAAAGAGGGGAAAGGGGATAAAGGCTTGATTCAATCGCGTCGCGTCGTGGAAAGAAAAGATTGTCGGGGGAAATTGAACGATTCAGACCGGGGAGCAAGCTTTCGTGAATTCAAGAATGAAGCTTTGGTCAGGGGCTTTCGTTTAGCTGAACTCCAGCTTTAACGAAAGTTTAATTGAAGTGTAATAAAAACGAACTCCTGCTGAATTTACCTCTATCTATCATATGAATGAATAGACAAACAGCACTTGGACGCAAACCACTTTAATTTTCGTCGCTTCATCCTTCGTTTCAAGCCAACGTACACACTTTACAGACGTTGTATAACAATTGGATATGAATGAAAAATTGCAATTCTTTAAAATTAAAACGTTGTACGTGCTCCTTTAATCACTTGCGCTGGCAACTGATTGCGGACCATAACGAGTGACCGAACAATAACGTATACGATAATTCGTCGCTTTCATTTTGAAACTCGGTGTGACATCGTTGGATCGAAATTATTGAGAAGTAATAAACTTATTCATTTGTTTTGCCTATTTTGTTTTTACTTAAAACTGAGAAAATCTGACAATCTTCGAACGAAAAATTGTCGACGTGCGTGTCACGTCATTCCAGCGCAAGAGGTTAAATTCATAGATAAATAATCAGAGAAGTGAAATTGTCACAAAATACAATAGATACAAATTAGAATATATATATAATATCAGGGCAATGAACACTCTTACTATATAAATTCCAAGTTTCCTCCAATGAAACGTGGAATTCCACCGGTTATATATGCGTTTGCGTTCGTTTTTATTCTCTTCTTTCTTTTTCTTTTGGTCAACAAAAGTTACACGTTGTTTTCGGTCGACGGCATAAACCATCCGAGTGAAATACGTATGCAAATACGAACGCTGGTATCGAGAATTCCTGTACTCGACTTCACATGACGTGACACGACGTGGCAGGAAGCATCTCGTTGTTCTTGTGCGAGGATACTCATGAAAAATGTATGAGCCGGCGAAATACCATGGTTTATAGAATTTCGAGATGGCCCAAAAACCGAGTGGACGGGGTTCACCCTGTTAGAAATTTATTCGCCTGGCAGCTGTTCGTCGTAGGGGCGAATAATTCACCAGCCAATAAGAGGGACAATTCCCTATCACCCGGTTCTTGAATTTTGAGACAACGTTGGTCTCGTGACAATCTCCGAATTAATTCGAGATTAACTGTGCCTCGATTCTTACTCGAAATTCATCTGGACATGTTACATTTAACTGGAGGAGCACGTGGACACGTTGAAAATTAAATTGGGAGAGACAATTCGTCGTACGAATTGCAAATTGCAATTGGATTAATCGAGCAAAGTTCTGTCACCACATTTCGTTTGTATTCGCGATTATGTCGTTTAACACGAGAAACCCTACACACATGTTTCGTCTATAGGACAATATATATTCAATTTCTGCAAGATATTGCATCACAGTGAAGTACAATGAAAGCGTATTCTTCGATCCGTTATCTAATCATTTATGTTACTTTGAATTCTTCGTTAGTGATGCTCGTCTCGTTGCTCATACAGATAGAAACGCGTTAAATAAATTAATTTATTAACGGTGGCCCTTTGACATGATAAAAGGAAAACGGTAGGTACGAAGGTAGCGAAGCTCAAAATGAAACACAAAGCAGACGAGAGTATAAAATAAATACAAGGTAATAGAATACAATACGTTGGAAGTAATGATGCAAAACAAACAAGAACAAAAGAAAAGAGCGTAGAAGCGTTAATTAATTAATTAAATGGATCAATATTCAGATTCAAATTCACTGAGATTATTCAGATATACGGCTTGTTTAAAGAAGTTAAGCGGCAAAGTTTATGTTCTCGGTAGAGAGATTGAAATTGGTAGAATTTACTCTAAATATGGTATTTTTCAATGAATACGGTATTTGTTATTATACAATGAATAAATTTATTATTATTATTATTAAATAATTTCATCATCTGTTGTTGAAAACTTTGCAGAAAATTTTGCACAAAATTTGTTAGACCAAAAAAATTTTCGTACAACTTTCCATACTTCAATATATATAATTTCATGTTAAAAATGGAACATTTAATGGTTTAAATGAATTATCAATGCTATCGTAGGTCAATTACAGACGTACACACATCGAAAAATTAACCTTTTAACTTTGTTATTCTGTTGAGTATAAAAAGCATTTATACTTTGAATTTCGAACAGATCTTTATATTATTGTTAATTATTTAGTTTATTAACTATTGACTTACACAATGTCCATCTGATCTAAATTGTTGAATTTACTTTCTTTTATATATATATAAAATTTAAAATTAATATAATTAAATAAAGTTTTTATAAAAATATATTTTCGTAATAATTAAAAATTAATAATATTATGAAAATGAATTTCTTAAAAAATTAATAACTAAAATTTATTTTGCATCTTTTGTATCAGGGTTAATTAATTAATTTGAATAATTTTAATTACCTCGAAAGTAAATGATCTATATATATATATATACTTTTTTTGTAAAGTAAAAAAAAATAAATGTATATTTAGAAATTAAATGTTTGTCGTATTTATTAATATCTTTTTTAAATAAATTTAATTTACATATAATATTTAATCTCTGTGGAAATTACTTCGTTCCAGTACTCCATTCATGTGCTGAATGCTATTGTTACGACTTCGTAAGCCAAAACAATAACAGAGTTAATCTTTTGGTCAATCCAATACTGTACGTTCGGATCGTTAATCATCGGCAGAAAATCTTTATGGCGCATTCGTTTAAATTATTAACGAGCTCGATCATCAATCTAAATAATCAGTTTTAGTTCAGAAAGAAACAGCGTGATCGAGCGGAATTATAAAAAGATCCTAAAAAATGCTGAAAATTTCGCACACTACGTTCTATTTGCAAGGCGAGTTCGTTAAGCCAACTTGGAAATCGTCGTAAATTCCAAGAGGATTCAGGGACTTTCGTGAATATCCGATCCGTTGATCGTCGACGATGGTTCGTACTCGTTCGAACGAGCTTCACGTAACGAGAAAATCTCGGTGAATTGCAAGGATCAAGCCTTGGGGTAACTAACGAGAAAGTTTCAATCGTCAAAGTTGACGACTTATCAGCCACCGATATTGAATGCGAACGAAACTTACTTAGGCCAAATACGAACTTGGGTAGGATTCGAGTCTTCTACGATTGGAGATCCACTGGATTCTGTTTGAATTCCAATTAAGCGAAAGAGAAATTCCCTCGTGCTCGTAAAATGACGATTGTATGTTCTGATAGAGAGGGAATAATCTATTCCTAATTAGTTTGAAAAGTGAAAAGTGTACAGTTTTAAACTCTCGACGTATATTGAGAAACTTCTAACTGCTGTTCGACTGTAGGCGTGATTTTAAAAGATAAAGAGCATAACTGGATCGATAAACGATAAAAAATTATTGTCGTGAAAAAAAGAGAAAATCGTACAATCTATTTGGCTTCGTTTTAGAGGTGTTTTTTTTTTCACATCATGCAACGACTGGGAAAGTTTGTTCTCGGAAATTAAAGAAATTCAAATGTCTCTGAGATCACAGAAATATTTTTTTTTTTTTTTTTATGACTAAGTCCACTACGTTTTTTGAAGATCGAAATCTCCTCTTTATAACGATCCCTTAAAACTTTACGACATTTAATCTCTTAAATACGATTTTTTTTTCCACCATTTTCAATTAGGATTAGACAATGAAATTTCTTGAATTTTAGAATTTTTATCGTTTTTATTCAAATGATGGTGTATTCAATCACAAAGAAAATTTTTCTATATGTTTAGTGACATATAGAATTAAATTTCTCGACAGCGAAATTGTTCTTGCTTTTGCAATCGCTGCATGAGAATTATCATTAAAACATCTCTGAAAATTCAGTCAAAGTGCGGAGGCTTTGTGCTTTAAACTAACGTCAAGTGGATTGTTAGATGATTTCTTGTTACGATGTTGCAACTTATAACTTCACTATCATCGGTTTGATTACATTATTATTAAATAATTCATCTGAATCCATGGTGGAAAAAAATCGTGTAAAAAGGTTTTATAAAAGAGAAAATCTTAATCTCCAAAACCATAGCAGATTTTTATTTAAAAAAAAAAATGTTTTAACGTTTTTACATACAAATTTAAATTTTTTGTACAATTTTTGAGAAAAAAAGTGAATCGTTATATGATCTTTTTTTACGACATTGATTTAAATTATCGACAATTTTTCATCGTCATTGGTACGCTCTTCGCTGTATTATGTCCTACATAATACTTTTAGTCTTCAAGTTATAGATGATTGAAGAAAATGTTCAATACGTCCTCTTTTGTGTCACAGCACATAACACTGGCATGCTTCGGCGTCATGTTCCGCAATCGCTCGAAAATACCAGATATTCCTCGAATAGTCTCAAATCCATTCTGAATTCTTTTTTCGCGCGTCATCTATTGAATAAGCAAACAAAGTTTTTAAAATGAAAGTTTTACACAATAGCGATAAAAGTTAAATAAAAGCATTATTCGATAATTCATATTGACAGATCACTGTCACGTTGATTAAATAAATAAATTTATGTGACACTTTTTACTTACGATCATAATAGTCGTGAAAATTTCAAAACGTGTTATATAACGCGCATGGTAAAAGAAATTGATAAAAAAAATTCCTACGAGCGAAATTGATCTGTTCTACGGTATATACAAACTGTATTTTCAAAAATATATTCGACTCGAAACATAATTCACGAAAATTACATGGGATTTCCGACACTTGACTCTCCACTTTCGTAACAAGTTTACCAACGAGTGTCTTTCGCAATCCACTCGCCAGGGCGATAAAAGAATTCTACGAAATATGTGTTTCTCCAGAAGAAACGGAGGTTCGTTAAGCCAAGTCTCCGACTGGAAAAATAACGCGAAAATTGTGTCTCGTTCGAATCGAACAGCAAGCGATTTAAAATATCGAAAAATATCGAAAAGGGGAGGACGGAGATGCACGTGGCCCGATTTAAAATCTCGGTGACCCGCGAAAATGCTCGCGGCTTGTTTATTAAATTTCCTTTCTTTGCGAAATTCTTTTTGAACTATGTTTCAGTTATATTATTTGCATGGTTTTATAATGTATATAAATATATACATAATGTTTAAAAATATATGTATAATATAACTACTGTATAAATATATACATAATATTTAACAATTAATTAAATTGTTCAATAGTGTAACAATCATTGATGTTCGTAGACCAGCCTAAAGGCGGAACAATGGCAAAAGAAAAGAAGAGAGACACGGATCAAGGAAATTCAATCCTCCTAGGAAACATGATTATTATAAAAATTAGAAAAACAAGTCGACGTCACTCGAATGTACGTGACGAAACATTATTATGTGACGATGATTCAATATTAATAATTACAATAATTAACCTATTATTAATATTAATAATTATTATTAATATTAATAATCACTACAACACTTAACCAATACTGTTAATATCAATCTTTTTCAAAATCTATGATAAAAAAAATTTTTCGAAGGTCGAATTTAATGGTATTATTTTCTTTTCAATTTCACTTGCCAAATCGATCAACATTTTTGCTCATGCGAAAATTACGCTAATAATAACAATGACTCTTACAATATCTTATGCATTTTATATATTAGATTATATTTCATATATTTTATGGATTAGATGAAATCCAGGCTTTTAATAATACATTCTATAATCTTTATTTATGTTTCAAAATGAATTTTTAAAAAAAACAATGCACGTCACTTCTCCCTCCGCTCACATTTTTTTTTTTTCATTCTGTTTTGTGGAGTTAATCGATTTGACATGCTCGCACACGTGTTGCGTGTGACCCTTTATACGTTGTGCATCACTGATCTACATATTTTGATGAACGCGCCCGTGAATCGAGAATTGTGCAAAATTAACTCGTCGAAAATTCCCGTGCGACCTTGGCCGTTCGGTATAGCGCCTTATATAACGATCCGATAATCAGGATCGTCGAAAAACCTGTTACCCCCTGTAATTGTGGCTTAATTACTCGACTGAGCCTTTGAGAGAGACACCGATGGATAATTAGCAGAGTAGCGAGTATCGGGCTCGTGTTTACCTGACAATCTGTTAATCAAGACAGCTTTGTATTCGATTACGTTTGCCAATATTACGTGACCTTACGCAAAGCACTTACATGCTGCGATAACGTTTGTAACTGGTATCGAACATTATCCACACGACTTACGTAACGATCATCTGCTCGTTCCTAGATGAACAGTTGCGTTCAACGTCTTCGAAAACGAATGCTTTCAGAAGTACGAACATTTTCAGAAACAACTGTCCCCGACGAACTTATCATTACGGAGAAACTTTCTTGAAATTTTTGATATGTCACTGGTAGAAATATTGGAAAGTAGAAATCTGTAGCTAATCTGAGGTGACTCGCGTTGTTGACTCAATATTGATATTATATATGTCATATTATTATATATATTATATTATATATAATTGATAACAATATATTACATTGTGTTATTATATTATGTTATTAACATTGTATTGTAATAGTATATAATGTTACATATAACAATCGACAATAATTTTCTTCAACTTTTAATTTTCATCCGTCACTGGTAGAAATATTGAAAATCTGTAGGTAATCTGAGCTGACTCGCGTTGTTGACTCAAAATTGATATTATATATGTCATATTATTATATATATTATATTATATATAATTGATAACAATATATTACATTGTGTTATTATATTATGTTATTAACATTGTATTGTAACAGTATATAATGTTACATATAACAATCGACAATAATTTTCTTCAACTTTTAATTTTCATCTGTCACTGGTAGAAATCTGTAGCTAATTCGCGTTGTTGATTCAAAATTTATATTGTTTACGTTTATTATAACATATATATGTTATATTATTATATATATTATATTGTATAGTATATAATATTACATATAACAATCGACAATAATTTTCTTCAACTTTTAATTTTCATCTGTTCCTCGTGTCAATTCGATACATTTTTTTCTTCTAAAATGTCACACTAAACGAGTATCTTCAACATGTACGGTGTGACATATATTTTCAACGTTTTTTAATATGACATGTAGTAATGTATATTTTTAATATTGTTGATATGTCGACAGAATTGCAAATAATGTTCGTTTTCAAATTCTTTGACATTATTATACACATTACAGTACAATTAATCGTGCACAACTTTTGAAAATTGTGCATTTATAATTTTGGAACGTGATTAGAACAAATCCAAAACAAATCGTTAGATTAAATTCGAAGAAGATAAAGATGACATGATATGAAATTAATTTACAGAATAGAATTTGTTTAAATTTTACATGCAATTGAGTATAAAAGTTCAATTTGTTCATTATCAATAAAAGAATCTACAAACTTACTTCTTGGATATTAACTTTTTAACCACTGTGTCAATTTGATACCAAGAGATGAATTAAGTTGGAAAAATCCGAGAGATGAATGAAGATTAATTCGACTGACTTTTTTTTTTCTTTTCTTTTTCTTTTTTTTTTCATTAAAGAACTTTCTAAAGAAACGAGAGTCTGATTGAACTTCTAAAAGTTAAATTAAAAATGTAAAATCATCGGATTTTATGATTTCTCTGCTCAAAACTTTTGATGGTGTGCCATATTTACAGAGAAACGAAAAGTACCACACTTCACGTATGATACTACTGTCCTCTAAGATATTGAACGACATCCAAATTTGCCTGAATAAACAGACTCGAATAAATTCAAATCTTTCTCTTCGAAACTTTGGCTTCTCGTCTTCGCCTCCCTATCAAATAAGTTACTTCTCGAGGTGAGAGGATTTTGTCTGCGACCCTCCCCATGTACTATCTGTAAAATAAATTTTGTAGATTTACGATCGTCGTATCGTTGAACACGTACGTTTCCATTTTCCTTACGTCCGCGCGTTTTCACTGTCTCTCTTTCTGGAGTAGTGTCTTTCGTTCACATCTCCGAGAAGGCAGCATGAACGTGACACCCGGAGGCGAATAAACTCGAAAGTTCGCGATAGTTTTACGAAACATATGCTACACAATGGCGCGAAAGTAGACAGGCTTTCTGCGACATAGAGTGAAGAGCACAATCAAACCGATAACTACAAAAAAATTGTCGATAATTTAAATTGTTACAATTTCGTAACAATTTTAAAGCGTGAAGTCTCCATTTCCCAGTTTTAGGTTCGTCTTTCTCAAAAACGATGACGCAGCGATTAGAAAATAAGAGACTGTCTTTACTTTTCTATCTGCCACGAAATATAGAAGCATCTTATTGTTAGAATAAAATGAACGATAATAAGTTTTACGATATTAAATAATAAATAGTAAATTTTACGATAATAAACACTTCATGCTTCTGAAATCAGTCCAGGTTTATTTAAGGTATTTAAAGAAAAGTCCGTGGCTACCATAGATGAATTTTACACTTTCCATTTGATGGAAATACATGTAAAAATTGACCTTGACCTTGAATTTTAGGACCAACATATATATATTTGCATATTGTATTCTACTCATCACGAAGATAAAACTTTTCCAAGGAACCATAGTTCTTTCGAAAAATGGCAAAAGTGTTTCTTAACCATTTAACATTGCGGACGCGTGCGTGCTAACAGCGACTTTACGATTTTAAACGCGTGGAAATACGTCTGTACACGTGATATTTATACTTCGAATAATATTAACAAGTTAGTTTTATCATTTGATTATTCAGACTCGCACTCATGATTACAACTATGATAAATCAAATGTCAGTGAAACCTAATATAGACATCCATGCGTCCAGAACCATAAAGTCGCTGTTAACACGCACGCACGTGTCCGCAGTATTAAATGAGTATGAAACTTTATCGCCATTTTTCAAAAGAATCATCAGGTTGCGAAGAATTTTACCTTCGTGATGAGTAGGATGGAATGCAAAAGAGAAATTTTTTGTCTTTGAAGGTCAAGGTCAATTTTGCAGCATTTCTTTTCACAAAATTGTGACAGTTTCGATATTTTTTAAGTTTTTTTTTTAAAGAATATTAACAAGAGTCACTGTTTTTGTCTTCTCGTCGATTCCTCGAGCGTTGATTGATGATCTCTGTAATGACCAAAGTTCTATCGATCCCTTCGTAACGACCTCCCCTCATTATTCGTTAGTCAGAGGACGAGCTTCACACGGCCAACTCAGATTCGTCAGTCGATCGAGGGAATTGCAGGATTTTTGCAAAGAAACGACTGAATTTTTAACGTTCTGACTGAAACGATCCGAGCGTTTAGTTCTCTTTGGTTGAAAATAATCCTATTTAATGTAAGCTCTCTCTTAATACAAGTTCTTCTTTAATCCAAGTTATTAAACCGCGGATTTTTATGCATTCGTAGAAAGATATGAGAAGTGGATGTGTAAAAGACACATGAGGGAAGAACGTGAAAAGTTTGTTTTTATTGATTTTTTCAATTTCCATGTTATTCAACCCTTTGACTGTTCACGTTATTTAACTCCACAGATAACTTTATAATCAATAATAAACTGACTGGTTTGCTTATTGGAGCTTTAAAAAGCGCAAGAATATAAAAAGTTATATACATTTAATAGGATGAAATAACTGGTCTTTAATACACATTACAAACCATTACAATTTAAACAATAGTATTTAAAATAAATAGACTTGCACGATCAAGTATGTTCCTATCTATAAAGAAAAATCAATATTGACTTTAACAAAAATATAACTATTTTTAGTAAACTGTAAACAAAGAAAATTTGAAATCGATTGTACTGACATGGGCTTGGCTGTTCTAGACGAATGCATTAAATTTTTGGTAATTTTAAGCACTCAAAGGATTAACAATTGGATGAGAATATTTCAATATACTCACATAGTTTAAGAAAGACACGTCAAATCGAAATATACAAGCGCTCCAAAAATGATCGATAAGTCTACAAAGTTTGATATCAAACCGTAATATCGCAAGAATAAAATATCCGTGAAATATTTTGGAAAATAATATAGTCGATATTTAATTCGGATAAAAGGAGAGGAACGATATTGAATAAAATAAAATTAATTGATAATGCAATTGGCTGAAGTTTGTAAATCGTGAAAAATCGTTGTTCATCCTTGTCTTTCCGCCGAGGTTTTCAAATAAAACATTCAACGTAGAACGTATTATGTCACGACATTACGCAAGTAAATCACCAAGGTGTTCTTAAATTCATGAAAACAAGACTACAAAATTTGAAGCAGTTCGCCAATCATCGTGATCGTTGCAAATTTATTTGTACCACCGCAAATTCATTCACGCTTGCGTGTGTTTAAATGGGAATTCGTACGCGTGTACGGTAAATTTGAAAGTGCAGAAATATTTGGAAAATGGGCATGCACGCGTGATACGAAAACAGGCGCGTAAAATACCCAGGCAAGCGAAACAAATTTCTGCCATTTGTATAAATAACCGGCGGTCTATTCCGCCAGCCGCCAAAAATATTTCGCTATTTATTTTCGAACTAAAACACTGGAACGCGGACTATAATTGGTTGTTCTTTCCGCTATAGTAGCAGCTTTCAAGGACTGATGACTCGAACCGTTGAACAACTCGATCAATGGAACAATGAGTCTACAAACTGAAAATCAGCCGAGGTCCATTTCGAAATGCGAGAATTGCCAAAGATAACTTTGCCAGTGAATTCTTCATCCATTTCGTTTCGTGTGTTTGTTTCACTTTCTTTGTTTCACTTTTTTCTTTTTTTTTTTTTTTTTAAACAGAAATCCTTCGGTATGAAATGACGTTGCCACAGTGAACAGAGAGAAAGAAAACGGGACGAGAATTAAATCGGCGAAACCGCGAGCGTTGATTTCCGCCAGCCTCTGAATTCCAATCGTTGCGAATCTGATTCGACAGGTTTGCGTTTGCTGTGCTGTTCTTTTTGTTCTTTCTGCTGCTCGCATTTTTTCGTTACCCGGATAAATGCACTTTGGCGAGAAGTCAAACTGGTATCAAAGAACCTGTTCTTTTTTCGTTCGTACTTTACACTTTCGTTTGATGTTGTGCAGCAACTTGTAAATTGAATTTGAACACATGACACATAACACAAAACACACTGTTAAAATATTCTGTCAGTATCGCAAGAAATAGACAAACACGTTACTACGCGTTTAAACTGGAAGTTGGGAGAACGCAGAAAAACAATATGCAGAATTATGGAATATTTATCATAACAGGTGAAAAAAATTTCTATTTAGATTCTATTTCCTCAATTATGTTTCCTTAAAAATATATGAAAATCTGCAAGTTGAAAAATAAGACAGAGCTATTACGATTATGTTATAATTACGTTAAAATTTGAAACCGACATAGTAATGTATGTAAAAATTAGATATTCATTGCGAATGTGTAATACCTATTCGATAAAACATTAATGCGCATGCAAATTATACAGAGTAATAATTTATATAATACAAATATATAAATTAATGTATCAAATCAGCATACATGAAATTAAACACGATTATTATAATTGTATTGTTAAAATCTGAAAATGCAGAAATTACAAGATATTTATTGCAAACGTATATTTAGAGAAGGATAAATAGGCATGAATAATAGGTTTACTAATTATTATTTTTATAATTAAAGTTTACTAAGGTTTGTTATTAAGATAAAATGGATAATAGATTATTTTCATTAACATTTGATTTATCATAGTTATAGCATCAGTGTGAGTCTAATCAAATAATAAAACTGTTGACATTATTCGAAATATAAACATTATATCCACGCGTTTAGAGTCATAAAATCGCTGTTAGAGTGGCAGTGTTAAATGATTGAGACAGTTTTTTGCCATTTTTCAAAAGACTATTAGCTTTATCTTCGTGATAAGTAGAATACAACTCTTTACATTTATTTCCATCAAATCGAAGGTATAAAATTCATCTATGATAGCCATGGACAAACATTTCTTTCCACCCTATACATATTGTATAGGTTTGTTTCTATAGATTATAATACAATTATAATAGCCGAATCTCATAATGATGCTGATAAAATTTGAAAATGATTTGCACAACAGACACAACATATCTATAAAAAATATCTTTAAATGCTCGAGTATTATATCTCTTGTTTCTATTCGAAAAATATTTCGGATGAAATGACTTAGTTTTTTTCACGAGTGGATGTGTAAAGGTCACGTGGTTTTCTTTCAAATAAAGTTACACGTTTTTTTAATACATCAATCGAAACAACATTCTCTGTTAAAAAAAAATTTGTTACTTAAAATTTAAATAATAAATAAAATAAAATAAAATAAAAAATAAAATTTTTAGTATTGACTGTCGTCTTGGAGGATATTTCAATTTTAACTTTGTATAAAATAATGTCAATAATATCACCTGAAAAACAAAGAAACGCGCAAAACAATATTTACAAAACGTTTACATTACCCTTGTCTTTCATACGATATTTTATATAAAATTTTAAATTTTGAAGTATCGCTTTGATTAATTTGTTGACACACACACATCGGTCGATACTTTTTTTTCTTTTTTTTTTTTTTTTATAGAAAATGTCAAGCTGCGTCGATTGATGTATCGAAAAATACGACCTCACGTGACTTTTACGTGTCCATTCGCGAAAAAAAAAAAGAAGAAGCTAATAATATCAGAATATATTCTCTTTGAAGCCATTCAAAAACTTTCATCGGAAATATTTCTCACAACGAATAAAACATCAGCGATGTAATCAAGATGTCAAAATCAGCTGCGGTACCTTTTACGTTTATTCATGGGAGAAAATCTATCATTATTACGTCTATCCTTTCGTACGTTTCATTTCATCGGAAATTTACAGTTTCACGAAATACAAGGGCAAGAGATGGCCGGGGAATAATAGCAGGTATTTCCTGCGCCACGATCTGCATTGGAAAGCAGCATTTATGATTTTCGATGCAACCGTGTCCAGCTTGAATCCAATAAGGAAATGCAACGTTCAAATCGAAGCTTTCCCCAAACGAAGGTGTTAGCTGAACTCGATTTTTCTAGGATTTCGGGAAACGCGGCGTGCTTTTTGTTGGGAAATCCTTCGTGCAAATTCGTCAAAAGAAAAAAACAAAATCAGAAAATCTCTCGTCTCGTTGTTGTGGTAACAAACGACAGCATCGTGACTAGATTACGAACGTTTACGCGCGTATGCAAAATTCAAACGTGCAAAAATGCACGGGATACACGTGGCGAGCAAGTGATACACATACGCAGTGTCCAAAATAAACGAAATTCAATGCGCGATTTTTCTTTCTTTTCGTGGATAGAAACACGAATCCATATCCAAAGAATTTTCAAACTGCCAGGATATAACTAGAAACGTGGCAAATCGGAAGTGGACGACGCAGAATTCTATCTAAGAACGATTATGGAGAACGTTGAGACAATACGAGCATAGGTACGGCGGGAGGAGAAAGAAGAATTCGAACACACATAGACACACACACACACACACACACACACACACAGGGGGAATATATCAGAGAAGCTCGGCGCGCTATGTTCAATTTCACGGTTCTTCTGAGGCTTGACGGGGCGTGAAGAAATTCGCAATGGATTACTCGGCATAATTCGCCGGGAATTCGGCGTGATGCCAGACTTGAAACGTTTTTTTCGAGACTTTTATGTAAATCAAGAGCAACAAACGAGCTATTGTTTTTTAACAATACCTCTTGCGCTGAAATGACGTGCCAGGCAATTGTCCCAAATTACCTAAATATTTTCTCAGTTTTAAGTATATTTAAATGTAACCCATAACCCATTTAAATGTAAACAAATGACAAGTTTAATGATAATTATTACTTATTAATAATTATCATTAAAGTTTATTATTATTAATAACTATCGCTAAAGTTATTTTATTATTATTAATAATTAATTTTTATTAAAGTTTATTATTATTATTAATAATTAATTATTATTGAAGTTTATTATTGTTAAATTAATTTTTATTAAAGTTAAAGTTTATTATTATTAAATTAATTATTATTAAAGTTATTTTATTATTATTAATAATTAATTATTATTAAAGTTTATTACTATTAAATTAATTTTTATTAAAGTTTATTATTATTAAATTAATTTTTATTAAAGTTAAAGTTTATTATTATTAAATTAATTTTTATTAAAGTTTATTATTATTAAATTAATTTTTATTAAAGTTTATTATTATTAAATTAATTTTTATTAAAGTTTATTATTATTAAATTAATTTTTATTAAAGTTTATTATTATTAAATTAATTTTTATTAAAGTTTATTATTATTAAATTAATTTTTATTAAAGTTTATTATTATTAAATTAATTTTTATTAAAGTTTATTACTATTAAATTAATTTTTATTAAAGTTTATTATTATTAAATTAATTTTTATTAAAGTTTATTACTTTATTAATAATTTCTATCCAGTGATATCATATCGACGAGTTAAAAAAGAAAAAGAAAGCGACGAATTATTGTATACGGTTTGGTCACTCGTTATGGTCCGCGAACCAGTTGTCAGCGCAAGGGGTTAAAGCGATAGACTAACGTCAAAGCAATTCATGCTGCTACGTTCGTAACGCTATGAAAAGATGTCTGAACCGCTTCTGTCGGTAAAGGGAGATTAGAATCTCATTTACGTTTAAATAAGAATATCTTTTTCAAATTAAGATAACAGGATCGACGAGTATTAAGCAATCGATTGACAGAAACATCAATTTTCTTTGGTTTTGTTAAATTTGTCCTCTTCAATAGTTTCCAAGTAATCGTCGAAGGTTTCCAAATTGAAAATTCTTTTTATACAGCAATTGAATGAATAACGATAGAATGATTTTGTAAAAGAAAAATTATGTAACAATCTACTTGGACTCGTTTCAAAGCGTAAAGCTTTTTCTTTGATGATCCTAATTTTTTTTTCTTTTTTTTTTGGATGTAAAAATGTTTTATAACTTTTATTCTTGAAAATTACTTGTTCCATTCTTCGTCATTTCATTGAACTTTGAATGTTAGGGTTAAGCGATAAAAATTCAGAAAATCTTAAATTTTATCATATAATCTTAATGTTCGAATTCAATAAATCGGTAAAAAAAAAAATCGTATAGCAAGTTTTAAGGGATCTTTGTAAAAGAAAATTCAAGACCATGATCAAGGGCAGTCAACAAAAAAAGATTTCAATGTTTTTAGAGAAGCTTGAATTTTTATAATTCTCGATAATAAAGCTGCATTTACTTTCCCACCCGGTACACCTTTAAAGAAAACGAATCCAAAACCGTCAAAGTAATAAAAACAAAAAATAATATATAAATTGTTATAATGTTTTTGGCAAAACCATAACATTTCAAAATATCGGTTATTCGTCCAACTATATCCCTCACTAGTAAATCGGTAGAATTTTTTATTATTTTACAGGGGGAAAAAACATTTACTTTCTTTCTGAAGCCAAAGGCTGTAAATAATTTTGCGTAATATCTGCCAATTTTGCTCAGCTCTTTTTTCTTTTCTTGTTTCGCAAATTTAGCTTACTTTCAGCCGATTGCTCCTCAAAAATGATTGAACACTGAAACGAAAACCATCGAGTAAACTCCGAAAGTTCTGGCTCGTTAACCAAACCATCGACCCTTGAAGCAAATTGTCGCCGGCTCGATTTAAGTTTAGGTGCTCAAGAACTTTGCGCGAATCGTCGATACGTTTTCAGCCAGTTTAAAAGCGACAACTAAAGTGACAAGCAGAAAAATATATTCGAAAGCGGCGGTTCCCAACCTATCTTCTCTCCCGTGCTCCTTGATTAGGCTTTTCACTTATGAGTTCCCCCTCTTCCCTCTAAAGAGTTTGTTTTATTTTCTAATTTTCTTAGGTTGGCTAAATAAGTAAATCGAACGACTCAAATTAACCTAATGACATTTCAAATTAAAACTCTGTAACTTTCTTTTCGCGTTTTTATTTTAACTCCTTTCTTTTCTTTTTTTTTTAATTTTCTTAGGTTAACTAACAATCAAATTAACCTAATTTAACATTTCAAGTCAAAACTCTAGATTTGTTTTTGCGTTTTTACTTCAACTCTCTTTCTTTTTAATTTCTTTAGCTAATAATTAAACGACTCAGATTAAGCTAATGACATTTCAAATCAAAACCCCATAACTTTGTTTCTGTGTTTTAACTCCTTTTCGTTGGTGTTCTTTCGTCATTGCCAATATTATTTTCGCGTATCCCCAGATTGAGAACTGCTGCTGCAAAGAAACTTTTCCCAACTGGCCAAATTATCCCGTTGGTTTTCTTTTTTTGAAAGGAATGATTGGTTTACTTTAGCCGCCACAGAGGATGTTTTTCTTCTTTTTGTTTGCATTTTGTCTCGTTACAGACAGATCATAACGGTG
This sequence comes from Frieseomelitta varia, assembly GCF_011392965.1. Taxonomy (NCBI): domain Eukaryota; kingdom Metazoa; phylum Arthropoda; class Insecta; order Hymenoptera; family Apidae; genus Frieseomelitta; species Frieseomelitta varia. The sequence goes on from NW_025110769.1 coordinate 126,568, forward strand.
GAAACACGCTGCTCCTTTTTACAAACTTTCCTCACTTCCGGAACGGCGCCAGCGAGAGATTTCTAAAGGCCGCGAGCGACAAAGAATTCTTTTCTCGCGGTTTTTTTTAATTATCTCCTTTAAATACGCGTTTAAACATGTACGGTATCAAGAGATAATCAAAGAAGCGTGTTCCACGCTTGCCTTTGACCGTTTCGAATAAAGGATAACTATGGCGCAAATGTTCCTGAAGAGTTCTCTCGTCGAAATGCGGAGGCTACTTGATTCTTTTCGAGCACAAGCAGCGATCGAGAAAGATCGAAAAGTGATACTTTTTTTTAATGGATTCTGTTTGAAACACACAGATCTTTTCGGAATTTGTTGCTTCGAAGTGTTGAAAATGTTCTTACGTTACAAGTCCCGACGAGAATAGACAAACAAAATAATATAATAAAATAATATTATAAAATAAATTATATCATAAATAATATAAAATTATAAATAATATATAATATATATTAATATAAAATTATAAATAATATTATATAATATATAATAATATAAAATTATAAATAATATAAAATATTATAAATATATTATATATATAATGTATGTATATATAATTATATATTATAAATATATTATAAATAATATTATAAAAATTTTAGTCCGAATAGGACTTGTAAAACATAAAAATAAAAAATTTCCTTTCGGAAAGACAGACAATTCGTGACCAGTAGACATTAAAACAGTACTCAATGCTCAATTTGCATAGCAAATTATTCGACGAATAATGAATATAAAACTAGATTTTTAACTAAATATTCTAAACTAACTCTCGTTCCTGTGGAACTTTTGTTACCTTCTACAAAAATTCCACGAAAGCAAATGTTTTGTGTATAAATTCGAAGGAAATCATTTTAAAGGCGAAAGGTGACTTGTTAATTTCGATCCTCGAGCACAAGTTCAAAAAAACACAAGTGATCCACGAAACAGTGGTTCGAGTAAGCTTGTCCGAATTTGTCCACTTCGACCGCGAAATCGAACTCTCGCTTCATCGTTACTGCAATTTCTGTGCATTATCATTTCAATTTATCGTTCTATTATTAACGTTCTATATTTGGAATTCCATTAAACAGAGGTATTATCAGATTAATTTCAAAGGTCAACGCTTCGATCATCGGGCAAACAGACATTGGGGATGACATGTGACACGCTTCGATTCTGTTGAGAGTAGACAGGAAAGACTTCTGACGACATATCGAATGGCCGTCGCAGGACGAGCCCTAACTTCCGTGCAAACGATGCGTGCCGATCTAGGGAGGATATTGGACATCCTTGGAGTATGGTTTCACCGAAATAAGTTCTTCTGGTCAGAAATTGACGATGTTTCGACAAAAACGTGTATCGATAAGTTATTTTCGTTATTTTCAAGAATTTTCTGAAATCTTGGAAGTTTGGAAACTCTTGGCAAGTCTTGAAAGGTTTAGACAAGTAGACTTTAGGATAAATGTATTATATAAAATATGTAAATACATAAAATATGTGATATATAAAATATAATATTATAAATATACATAAAATAAAGTGTTACACACATATATGAAATATATAAATAAACAAATGTATAAAATATCTAAAATTTTAGTATTTCATTTCTAGTTATGTTTATAAAAATATATATATATATATATATATAAATATATAAAAATATTTTACATTATTTTAAAATATATATAAATAAATATATTATAAATATATATGCATTTCTATATACATATAAACATTTTACATTATACATTTTATTGTGCATTCCTGAATCTTTAAATTTCCCATAAAAGTATAAAAATCGAAGTAAGATTTTAATTTATCGAATCAATTTTATAAGACGTAAATTACAAAGACGAATGCATTATCATAAAATATTGACTAAGAGTGATAAAAATAACCAAGAGACTTCCAAGATTTTTGCGAGATTGGGATTATCGGATGAACGATCGAAAAGGATCCTACTATCTAACGATCGGCTCCTTCCCACGAAACTTCTTATCAACGGTTAGGGGAAACTTCGACCACTCTTGAGTGGTCATTTCAAACTAAACTACATCTAAGAAAAACTCGATTTCGAGAAAATCCCCGTCGCGTTCGTAAAAATACATCCTTGTTGACATTTATCATCTACTTCTTTTTCTATTCTCGAAGTATAATAGAATTACATTTGTATGAATTTATCAGGGGAACAAATAGTTTATATAACTGAAGTTCGTAATAAGATATCCGCTGAATTCCTCTCTGCTAGCAGTTTATATATGTATAGGGTATCCCATATGAAATTATCAATATTCTCTTAAACTATTCGCCATAGAGAAAAATGTTTCCAATAAAACTATGAAGTGGTGACCTTGGGCATTACTCAAAATTTATTAACCTTTTTGTTATAATATCACCGTGGAATGCGAATTTCAATTTTCAATTTTAAATACAGATCATGAAATAATGCTTTCGGTGATTTACATCTGTATCGCGGTGTAACATATTACAATGAACTTAATTAATGTTTACTGAAGAAAAAAATCATAAAGCTCATTCTAATGAATGTTTCGCGAACTATGAAATATTTTTGTGAGTTTTGAAAATTGTAGATTTGTTGCAAACAACGTTTACGAGCAACCATCACATCAGCAGTCAGAAAATGCTTACGAGAAACTTTCGCAAAAATACTGCTCCTGACACGTAATTAACTGAAATTAAAGAATAGAAAATAAACAAGTTGTTAATTTGTTAGTATGTCAGTCACAAAAATATCTCAACACAACATAGAAGAATTTTTACGTATGTATATATGTGTATATATTACGTGAATTACATAAAACATTAAAACATTTTAAAATTTCATTAGCAATGTAAATATAATGAGACACAACTGTTGTCAGTTTGACACTTTACTTCAACTTGGAAATATATATAAAATTTATATATTTTAATTTTATTTTTATATTTATATATTTTTATTTTATTCTTACATTTATATATTTATATTTTATTTTTATATATTTTTATTTTAATTTTATATTATATATATATATTTTTTTCGTTCTTACAATTCTCAAAAAGACAAAAAACATTTGGAACTTAAGCATTTTTCAATATATTTTTTGATTTGTTTCAAACTTGACCAATATAATCGCCACAGTGTTAATCACAATATTTCATATAACGCACAATAAAAAATTTCTGTAAGTGTTCACTTTCACGAACGGCAACTGTTCGAACACATTCTGTATATGATCAATTTGACTGACATAAGCGCCAACACATCGAGCTTGCTCTCTGTCTGAACGCGACGCGCTCTCTCCTAATTTTTCATTCGAAAACGAAAAGTCTTCTTCCAACGAAAGTCCATGTACGTTTGTCCATTTTAGATTACCTTCGATTCAATCGGCTAATTCAAACAATCGATTCATCTATCGCCTGTGGCACGCTAGTGTCTCGTTTATCCTCGGACCTTGACAACCTCGGAAGACAATTTGACGGGTCAGAATGAGACAAATCACGTGGAAATCGGTGAACGTGGAAAACCGAGTGTTCGACTGAGGAATCTTCTCGCGTGTTGAGTGAAAAAAAAAAACAATTCGTAAGTCTTGTGCGTGGTCTTCTACTGTTTGCTGGGCCTCTGTGGCCGAAAAGGGAACAGAAACATGACCGAGAACGAGAGACACGTGGAGCCGGAAATCACCGATTTGTCGTCAGATTCTGCGGAACACCGGGTCTCTCTTTACCCTGTTACGGTACGTAAAATCTTGTGCACTTTCGCAACTAAAAGATGCACAATGGTCTTTGAATTCTTTGATTCGAAGATACGTATTTAAAAATCCATGTAAAATCATCGAGATTGTATTTTGAAATTATTTTGAAGATTCTCGTGGACATACAGAAATTATATAAATTTATAATTGTAACACGTTGTATAAATGAAATTAAATAGAAATAATTGTAACACGTTGACTCGAAACTTGTACGCTCTGCCTGCAGGATGGAATATTTAATTTTTATAAAATATTACGTTGCAAAATATTTTATGTTATATAATATTATTTTATATAATATATATATATAATATATATATATAATTATTTTATATAATGTATACATATCCTTATTATAGGAAATATTAAATTATTATATAATATATATATAATTATTTTATATAATATATATAATATATATATATATAATTATTTTATATAATGTATACATATCCTTATTATAGGAAATATTAAATTGTTATATAATATATATATAATTATTTTATATAATGTATACATTATAATATTATATATATATTTTATAAAATATTACGTTGCAAAATATTTTATGTTATATAATGTTATTATTTACATATATATATTATATTATCAGTATTATTCAGTAATTTATATTTATTATTCGTTATTTAGTTACACATGCATAATATTATTTGTATCAGTGTGAAATTTTTTGATGACGACATTCATTTCGATTGAATTTTTAAAACTAAAATATTCATAGGAATATTTTCATATTCATTTATTTTCTATTCGTTTTAGTTTAGCTTTTACTAAAAAAAACAAAGAGAATAAAACTAAAATATTCATAGGAATAGAAACATCAATCACCGATGATCGCCGTGGTGATTAACGTGTTATCTTTAACTTCTACAAGAAAGAAAACGAACAGAGTCAAGTAATCACTCCAGAACAAATAATATCCAACCACTCGTCCTTCTGATATTAATTATCCAGCCTACACGATCAAACAGTGATTTCCGTTGTTGCTCCGTGACAGATGGAGAACAAGAGGCACGTCGAGGAGATTACAGAGTCTGTAGTGCACGATCCGACCAAGAAAGAGACGCACACGCCGGAGAATCGAGCTCAGAGATTACAGCAGACCCAATCGTTGCCACAGCTGCTACAATCTACCGACACGCAAGACAGGTGAGCATGCGATTCTTTCTGTAACTTGTCTACTGACAATGAGTAATACCGAAACGATGATTCAGGTCGGATCTCGCGGTTTTCTTGACGATTTACGGCCATAATCGTGCCCATTTCAACCTCGTACCTATGAATACTCTACTCGGTCGTTTGAAAAATCGCGAAGAGACAGCACGGCTAACATTGGGGTAACATTGACGATCGAATGTTTGAATTTCCAGGCCAACACATTTTTGATCCTCGAACTTTTATATTACTTGTATTATTGTTGTATATAACTATTGCATAACTTTCGTACATAGTAAACCATTTCTGGACTTTGTTAATACATGTATTAAAACATGTACCAATACTTTTTTAATTGCAGACGTTGATGATACACTTGATTCAATGCGGATAAATTTTTTTAAATTATTTCGGATTTTCTTCGCGACAAAATCCACCGCGTATTTAACCACTTGCGCTGGGCAACTGATCGCGGACCATAACGAGCGACCAAACCGTATAAAATAACTCGTCGCTTTCTCTTTGAACTGGTCGGTATCGTATGATATCACTGAATAGAAATCATTGAGAAGTAATAAATTTATCATTTGTTTTGCCTGGGTTATACTTCTATACTTATATACCTAAAACTGAGAAAATATTGCAACTTTTGGGACAAAAAATTCTTGACATGCGCAAGAGGTTAAACACTAAAAACCTGTCCTTTTTCCAACGATCGCATAAAACTTGACGTACGATTTCTTTCACGTTAAAATGAGTCCAGGCAGAATCTTGTACAATTCTTTTCTTAAAAAGAAATCACATTGAATATGAATAATTCCTCGTCGAAAATTAAGATCCTTCACGCAGTGTATTTTTTTATGTAAAGAAATTCAGTAGTACATAGAATCCATGGAAGGAGAAACATAAAACAAACATAAAGGATCCTAAAGACCTAGAAACTTCGTGAAACTCCCTAGAAGGGACAAAGTTACAACTCGAGGATAATAAAGACATTCAAGACGTTCAACTCGATACGAGCTATCAAAGCTCTTTTAAATAAATGTCGATTTTACGAGTTTATTCTTTACACTTAATTTACGATAAGTACATACACGTGGCATGAACAAAATAGCAAGTTCTAAAATAAATTGAAAATTAACTTTAAATTAAATTAATTGGCATAATGGCAAATTCCAAATTGGTGGAACAGCAAACTCCAAGATAAATTTAAAATTAACTTTAAATTAAATTAAAAATTAGACGGTGTTTCTTATTGCTATCGTTGTTAACCATCTGCTTTCTATTACGGAAAGAAGATGTATGACTAGCTTTCGTTTTGTACTGTTAGACAATTTTTAGTAATATTACCTTGGTAATATTCTGTTTGTAAAATTATGGTGCTCATTTTTTGGTTACGACGTGGCGGAGTGATCAGAAAATTAGAGTGATTGTAAGTCAGGTAATGGAAGTTGCTATCCCTCTCTTGGATAGAATATTTATAAGTGTGTTCGAGGAAGGATACTTTGAAAGTGGTGATCGATAGCTGTCGCTTAAAATGGAGATTCCCCGCTAATGCTGTTATTCGAGACGAGAAACAAATAAAATTAACTTCTACGTTAAAAAATTTGATTTTTAATGCATTTTCCATTAAAGTGGATTAAGGTTTTGCTATTCATAACGTGAGAAAATTAAAAGTGAAATACTCTTGGTATGAAAATTAAAAACGAACGATTTTTCTTGCTTCTTTTTTTTGAGATCGAAATAACTGGAGAAACATCATGGAACACTGTACCTTATAATAACAGAACCTTGACCTGGAGAAACATTCGCGTCGGATCGTTCAAAATTAAATCGATCAAATTACGAGCTTCGTGAGACGGCAACTTCGATCGGAATAAAAATTGTGCAAAAAATTCCATGAAAAATATACCTAAATGTAACAGCAACGAGTCGCGTGACAGAAGCAGTATTTGCCAACCGGTTTCGCAAATGAAATAAATTTCCTTCAAAGAAGGCTACTTTAAGATTTACGAGCTCGTTAATCCAGGATCGATGAAATCACAAAGATTTCATCGTCGGCGAAAAAGTCACCGTTCAACGAAGAAACGATGACGAAATTGTGAAATTAACAAGTCGAAATTATCGAACATGTAAGTATCGAAGAAACGACGGTCTCGCGCAAATTCGGTAACGTCCGACTCGCGATTCTATCAATACACAATTTCCACGTTACGTTGATCTTTTACCTCGTTTCCGTTCCGAGCAAAAGTAAAGAACTCGGTGTCATCCCGATATATTACAAATATAAAATTCTTTTTTCTACCTCCTCGTGTTTTGTCTTTCGTTCGATAACTTTTCTGTGTTATAATCAAGGATCGAAATTGACAGGTTGTTCTTTTCGTTTTTACAAAAATTCTTGTTTTTCTCCGTATTTCGTATGAAAAAAAAAAAAAAGAAATATCTGTTCGTGTAGAATTTTTATAAAAAGAAGTTGAATTTTGAGTAGTGTTCTCGTGGAACAAAAGTTTTTTTTGGGAACAAGTTACTTTAGAACAATTAAAAATTCATTTCCGCATTCGAATACTGTTCATTGTCAGTATTTACTATAAATATTGAAAACTTTTTATATTAAACTTTCAATAATTATATATTTATATTAAACTTCATTTCATAATTTTTTTTAATTTTATATTAAACTTTCAATATTGCATTAATATTAATATTTTAATATTACAAACTTTCAATATTGCATTAATATTAATATCTTAATATTACAAACTTTCAATATTGCATTAATATTAATATCTTAATATTACAAACTTTCAATATTGCATTAATATTAATAATTTTAATAATATTAAAGAAAGAAAAATGTCTGTTTCCACGTCTTGTAAGTTCTGTTCTGTCTGAAACTTTTGCTTATCTGTTTTCTTCAGGACTTGCAATGTAGAAACATTTTTCGAAACATTTTCCACGTTTCAAATAGAAGCTCCCTAATTGCTTCGATGCCTGATTGTAACAGCTATCGGAGGAACTTTCACAAAGAATAATTCTCCTAAGCATCCATTCTACTATCTGTTCCTACGTGTGTGTAACTTCTGACTTGGCCTTTGCTATTCTAGAACCTAAAGTAACAGTGAATGAATAGCAACCTTAGTGGATCTCGTGTGACCCTATGTTTGGCGAAGCCGTGGGGAAGTGATCATCTCCATATCCATTTAACTCCTGCACTTTGCAACTCTCGCTTCGTGTGAAGCTCACAGCGTAATTACGTTGTAAACCATTAAAATTACACAGTTTTCATCCACACTTTCCTAACCGAAGAACACTTTTAGGAAACATTCGGAAATTATTAATAGCTAGTATATATTCACTAATGCCACCTGGTTCGAATTTTATTTTATTGCAAAAGAGAAAAGGGAGAGAAAAGGAAGATATTTACTTAGTAGTCGCGTCAGAAGAACCTAGCAAGCTTTACATCAAGAGCGATGAGCTTCTTTTGTACTGCGAACCATGCGAGTGTTATTCATCACTACAAGTGCCAGACATCAAATTTTTTAGGAGCAAAAGAGAAAACCCGTCCATTTACCTTTACGAGCACTGTAATGGGCTAACTCTGCTTGTTCCTAAATTAATAAATATGTTTTTTTTTTCAATATATTCCTTTTGCCTTCGAGTAGGATGTATTAAACATATGTACATGAGTATATTAATCTCTTAGCTGTGGCGCTGCTTTTAAAAGTGTATGTCTATATTGTATCGCTAGAATGGCGCGATGACGATTATACTCGTCACACACACAGTATGTGCAGCTAAAATTAAATTATAAAGAAATAACATTAGATTTTTTTTTTTGAAAAATCAATAATTTTATTGTCTAACTTAATTAATATTAATTAATAATATATAACATATTGATATAACTTAATTAATATTAATTATTATTATTATAATATATTAATTAATAATGTATAATATATTGATATAACTTAATTAATATTAATTAATATAATAATATATTAATTAATAATATATAATATATTGATATAACTTAATTAATATTAATTATTATTATTATAATATATTAATTAATAATATATAATATATTGATATAACTTAATTAATATTAATTAATGTGGTAATATATTAATTGATAATATGTAATATATTGATATAACTTAATTAATATTAATTAATAACGATCAATGTTAATATCAAGAAAATATTTGGAAATGATGTAAAAAGAACTGATCAAGTCTCTAATCTCAAAATACTCTAAAATGTCTAAAATTTACAAATATGTTTTATCTTCCACGAAAATTTTAACCGAAGCAAGAGATTGTAATTATTTTTCTAGAAAAATTGCCACTTCTTCGTAACAAGTATGTTCGTCATTCACAGCTAAGAGATTAATTTGTACTGAGAAATTTACTCGATGCTTTCCACGAGTGCTCTTCAATTCCAAATATATATTACACATGACAGGGAATGACACTCGCGTGGTTCGCGACAAAAAAGACTTAAATTTGCTAGATTGTCTTACTAAAAGTTTGGAGAACATTCTCGCCCTTTCTCCTCTTTCCCTACTTTTCATGACAAAATAAATCTCGAACTACGTTGAATTCGTAAAAGTATTGTTCAGACAATAATTCACCGTAACCACGTGTAACCTCGTTCTCAACTCGTTCGACATTTTAAACGATCTGGAACGAAACAAGGCAAGAACAAGATCGTAGAATCGTCACGGTCGACTACACCGTTGAAGCTTCTCCGTTAAAAAGACTGCCGACCGTTGCTATTACAGCAACTTTCTTGGCGCTTATGGAAATTCTCGATCACAGTGAACGGAACTCCACCATTGTGAGAATGGGTCTGCTCCGAAAAATCCATCACCAACAGCCAAAATAATCGATGCTCTCGTGCTCACAGTGCTGGCCGAATCCAATTGTCGTTTACACGACGACAAGGGAATTTCACGCGACTGTTGTTTGTATTTGGAAATACCGCGACGCGGTCTGCTTTTAAAGTGACTAGTTTTAAAGTGACTGCAACAAGTTTGTTGTTATTTAACTTTAACTTCATGCAAATAAACTCTATTTGTTGTGTTGTTTGCACGATTGATAATATTATTTACCAGTTTACTATTATTTAGTTACTATTATTTTAGTTTATTATTATTTAGTTACTATTGTTTTATTTTGTTATTATTTAGTTATTATTGTTATTATTTAGTATTATTTATTATTTAGTTATTTTGTTATTATTTAGTATTATTTATTATTGAGCATTTTGTTATTATTTAGTTACTATTATTTTATTACACAAAATTTTCATCATTCGGCAAATTTATAATTAAAGTTCATCTTCATCAAATCATACAGTAAAACTGTACCGATAACAATTCAAGAATTATACATAATAAACGATGGAAAATTTTGTGAACATGTTCTGTTCAAATCGCATTCCAAAACAATATAAATAATAAATATGAAATTTCTATAAAATATACACAGCATTGTCGATAGCAGCAAATTAAACATCATTATACGACAATGATTTTGATCATTTCTCCTGTTCATTAATCAACGACTGATGATCGGTAATCACGAATAATATTCTGATTTCATATTCGTCGATTATTAATCGGATTAAGTGCACATTTTGCCCAACTCTGAAAGGTCACAAAGTTGCTGAATAGAAATTTATGGTGATGACTATATTAATTCTACTATAATAATACTAATTACTGTATATAATATTAATATAATATAATATTATATTATATTAATATTAATTATATTATATTATATTATATTATATCATTAATTATTATATTATATCAACATAGTAATATAATATTCTGATTTCGTATATATCGGATTAACTGCACATTTTGCCCAACTTTGGAAGGTCACAAAATTGCTGAATAAAACTTTATAGTGATGACTATATTAATTCTACTATAATAATACTAATTACTGTATACAATATTAATATAATATAATAATGTTAATTATAATATATTATTAATTATTATAGTATATTAATATAGTAATATAATATTCTGATTTCGTATATATCGGATTAACTGCACATTTTGCCCAACTTTGAAAGGTCACAAAGTTGCTGAATAGAAATTTATAGTGATGACTCTATTAATACTAGTAATGACTATATTAATACTACTATAATAATTCTAATTACTGTATATAATATTAATAATATAATATTATGTTATATTAATAATAATTATACTATATTATTATATTATATTATTATATTATATTAACATAGTAATATAATATTCTGATTTCGTATATATCGGATTAACTGCACATTTTGCCCAACTTTGGAAGGTCACAAAATTGCTGAATAAAACTTTATAGTGATGACTATATTAATTCTACTATAACAATAGTATATACTAATTACTGTATATAATATTAATATAATATAATAATGTTAATTATAATATATTATTAATTATTATATTATATTAATATAGTAATATAATATTCTGATTTCGCATATATCGGATTAACTGCACATTTTGCCCAACTTTGAAAGGTCACAAAGTTGCTGAATAAAACTTTATAGTGATGACTATATTAATTCTACTATAATAATACTAATTACTGTATACAATATTAATATAATATAATAATGTTAATTATAATATATTATTAATTATTATAGTATATTAATATAGTAATATAATATTCTGATTTCGTATATATCGGATTAACTGCACATTTTGCCCACCTTTGGAAGGTCACAAACTAAATAGAAATTTATAGTGATTACTGTATTAATACTAGTATACGTAGTATTAATGACTATATTAATACTACTATAATAATGTATAATACTGTATAAATGTACAGTATCGACTGAAATCTGCCTGCAAAAATACGCGCAACAAAGATACACTTTTTCTTCCAAACTAGCTGCGCAAACTGCATCGCAAAGTCTGGCAAACGTCGGGATCATTATCGGAAAAATTTAATACCAACACGAGAAAATTATTGGAAAGCTTATTTACCGCCGGCGGATTCCTCCGTGGCGGAGATAAATCTTCCGGCCGTAATGCAGCAGGCGCTAGAACGTCTAATTAAACGGGCTAATTGATTTGTGGCTCGTTGGTGTGTGCGTGAATCGAAACTCGCGCCAGAGACACGGATTCATATGACGCTGCGATCGAATCCAATCGCGATCGAATTCTCGAATCGCGAAAGACACAACGTTCAATCAAACGCGACGCTTTGACACTGAGACATACTCGAATGATATTATTCCTGGTTTCAATTGCTAAAATGTAATTGAAACGTTCGCGAATTGCAAATAACGACGTTACAACGAGTCAGTGTAAAGTGACGTTTCAAGCAGGACGATTCCAGCCGAATTTTGTGAAAATCTGGAAACCATCCGATCGCTGTTTGTTAACTAGGTTAATTAATTTACTCGGCAGTCGTGGAAACCGGATCGCAGGAATAAGGCTTTGCTTAACGAGGAACACGAGCTTTAAGTCGAGAGGAGAGCACTGTTTTCTTTTTCATCTCGTCGAATTTTCGCCGTAACGTTAACACTCTCGCGAGATAATAATTTCTAAATAACGTTAAGCTGATACACGTTAAGCTGATGTAAAATTAGCAAAAATGTTTTGGTAACAGTGTATGTTTGACAACGCTTTTACTAACTGTGTCGTCAAAGAACTGAAACTTGTTTTTATAGAAAAATTTTGTACAAGTTTTATTAACAGTCAACCATTTTCTAGAGCCATAGAACGATACGTACCGTTAATTACTATCTAATTAATTCACCCTCGTCTCGCGAGGAATCAGAGTCCATACTGTTGAGACCAGTGGAACGAAATTTGGCGAACAACAGTATGCAACGAAAAGAAAAAGAAGCAATGAGACTGATGAAGAAGGAATATATACAGGTGTGCGAAAGTGTTTGTTTTAACTTTAATCCCTTTAGAGTAACGACGAGAAACGCAATCCTGAGCGAAACGTGCCTGCAGTTGATCACTGGAAACCATTATGGAACCAGATTAATGCAATTTAATGAACCAGATTAATGTAATTTCATTGAAAAGAGAAAATTATAAAAGCTTGTCTCAAATGAGAAGTACAAGATTGATAAAAGGACTTGTTAACGAATAAAGAGCCACTGTATGTCTCAGGAGATAAATAAATAGTGTACAACAAGTATACACATTCACAATGATATATATCGTTGATCGACACTAAAAGAGTCAAACTTATTGTGATTATTATATTATATTATTATACTCATTATATTATATTATGACCTATTATGATTTTACAATTCAGATGGTCTCGTTTTAACGCATGATATCTCCACTTCGATAGCTCTAAGGTATTAGCTCTTTTTTCAAAAATGTTTTTACATCATCTATCAAATGGTAAAGCAGAATTTTTTTTTTTGTTCTTGAAAATTATAAAAATTCGAATGTCACTATGCGATTTTTAACTGTAGAATTTGTTTATTAAATTATTTCAATTTAATTATTATAAATATTTCATTAAACTTTGTACATTAGGGTTAAAATGTTAGGATTTTTTGAATTTTTGTCGTTTTGTCGAGAGTTTTGTTAAACGTCGATGTCTCGTCAAACGTTTGTGTAACGAATGTGTTCGCAATTCCTCATAGTATTTTCATAGCTGTCCCGATACATTCGTATTACATGTTCGTAAATTTGTCCCACGGGTAGCAATAACGTCAACGATATTTTTTTCCTTTTGTTTTTTTTCATTCATTCTCAATCGAACAAAGTTTTTTCCTCCCGATTTTAACGTTTAACTTTAACAACAAGTCGAAAATACATGTCGTTGTCGGCTATTTGCGCAATAATTGACATCGAATTCTGTTTACTATTAACAATGATATCAGATTTTAATAAAAAAAAAATAACCAGGAAGATTATCTAGTCTGCAATCAATATTAATAGTAATATTAATATTACTTTTATTTATTTTTATTTTACTTTATTTATCTTTGTTATTAGTAAAACTAATATTAGGCATTTTCTTTATTTTTGCTTTTTAATCTGTTGCTTTCGTTTCGTTATTGGTAATCAATATAACAACAGCTTGCAACGCGAAAGAATGAAAAGTACGTGCAGATTGCACACACTCGTATTTGCATATTTAAATTTTTTATAAGTCAGATAGATTTCGATAGATTAGTATATCTATGGTCACTGCCATAAATATTCGGACGTTAAATTTTCAACTTTTGGGAAATTATCAATATTTAAATTACTATAACGTCGTCTATCTGATTACATTTTAAGACGTAAAACTCCCACTTTCACAAATCTGAATTCATTTTCTCAAGAACGTTTTTACATCATGTGCGGAGCAGAAAAGCGACGAAAATGCTGCAAATTCAAACATCTTTAAAAACATTGCAAAATTTCTTTTCTTAAATGAAATTATTATAGATTGAAAACTAACGCCTTTTCTATACAATTAAGTTTACTTAGTCAATCAAAATTCAAGGAAACTCAATACTTCGTTGCAAGAACGTACATTAAGTTTTAAGAGATTGTTTAGCTTTCGATCTTTCATCCTTTTAGAAAAAGTTGTACCTAAGCGAAAAAATCGAACCAGGTTGGTGTAGTTTGATGAGGTTTGAGAAAAAAAGAAGTATATAAATTTTACAAATTATAAAATTTAAACAGGAACACATTAAGAAGTGATATATAAATAGACTTAGATATAACCAGAGTGAAGTTAGAGAAACAATTTCTTAATATTTTTAAAGGTCCTTGAATTTATAATATTTTTGAAAAAAAAGTGAAGACAGAACTGCCTGACGATTATATATCTTTGAAAAAAAAAAAACGAATAGAGAATTGTGTCGCGTTTTAAAACGAGTAAGTAGATTGTTGTTTAATTATTACTCACAAAATATTTACGAGAGTAACTGTATACAAAATTCAGTTGCATTTTGGGTGATTTAGCAGTTCTTATTGATTTACAATCTTTATTCTCAGTGAGGGTAGAAAAATTCTGTGCGAGCTTCCATAGATAACCTTTATCACTCAAGTGTCACCTTTAGTACTCAAATAATTTATGAACGTTCGAGGTGTACTTTACGTTTTCTTAATCTGTTGGAACAGTGTCGGAAAAAAGGCATGACCTTTTATCACTAAAACTAAGATTAAAATTTTTATGAAAACTAAGAAATAAGATTCGTATTGAAAACATTTTTAACATATTTTGAAATTAAAAATTGGAAAAATAGAAAAGAAAAGAAACTTTCCTGAGAAAAATTGTCAATACTGTGGTGCGAAAAATTGTAATAACCCGAAATTTATTTTGAAGTAGAATATTTACTTAGTCGTTCACTAATTACGTAATATTTCGATGATATTTTTTGGGGGATTATTTTAATGTTAGAATCAAAACAAAACATTTACAATTTATCAGTATAAGTGTTGAATCTTTCTAACATATAAGAAAAGAGAAATTAATAAGAAAATTATAAATGTTCAAATTTGGTCGATAATATTAATGAATTTAAGCAACAGAATTGGTTTAATTGGTTTTTCAAGAAAACCAATTAATCACATTTTACAGATAGTGCATTTATTCTGTATTTGACAAGCATTTAACTCGTCATTTAATAGATTATTTGATCTAAAAAAAAAAAATGTAAGTATTTTAAAATTTTAAAATTTTCCAAACAATTGCCATTGCTGATTAATCGAAATTTAACACTAATTGTGCGCGTATCTATATAAATCTGAACCGAAAATCACGAAATTGTGAAGGTAATTCACTACACTAAAAACAGATGTATATTGTATAAAAATTATCTGTCGGTACATAACGTCGTAAATACAAATTCTGCTTTGCATTGCATGTTACATGCAAATTCTGTTCTACATATATGATTTGCAAGCCAAAACAGTAATCCCCAAAGTGTATCTCTTTCTCTTCTTCTGGCATTTTCACACGTGTACCTGACAGTCTATTAAAACAAAAATACGGCGGAACACCATTTATTTGAATTCCATTTATTGAAATGAAATTTTATTGAATTGCCAGTCGATTGGACTCTTGCTAATTGAATTCGTTTATCTGACCGTTGGTGAACTCCCATTATCGAGAAATCATAAATATTGAGGAAAGTTTGTAATCTCTTGTTATACACAATTCCAATTTTGCAGGATGATTCAACGTACAAACTGATTCAATACTTTAGAAAGAGGAGGAAATCTAATAACATCATATGAACATTCTTATATATATATATATATATGTACCTTAGTTTTCAAATTGTAAATGATTTCAAAAAAAAAAAAAAAAAACATTCGAAATGATCATCTCGTACTTACACATTTGAATTCATTTCATGTCGAAGATCATGTACGCCAGAATCGGCTAACTGGCAGCCCGTGAGCTCTTGCCCCTAGTTTCCTGATCGTTAGCGCTACCCCCTCCACTGCATCGATCTCTCCACTATATTGAAATTTCCTCACACTCTTATGCAGCGGAGGGGGTAGCCCTAACGATCAGGAAAGTAGGGGCAAGGGCTCACGGGCCGCCACTTAGCCGGCTCTAACGTACACTATCCACTTGTGTGACATATTTCAATGATAAAAGCTACGAAAAATTTCTAACTTTATATATAAACTAAAAATAAAGCTAAAAATAAACTCCAATTGTATACACAAACTAAAACTAAAAATATGAAAACTTCTTTACGAATTCGATTAATATTTCGACTTTGATTTTTAATTGAAATGTTAAATCACTTTGAATGCTTTACAGTCTCCTAGAAAGTCTCTTTCCTTTCTTGGGAAATAAAATTTAAAATTTGTAATGAGACCTTTATTATGTAGATCTCGAGGAATATTTACCTTCTTCTCACGATCCTTTTCAAACTTGAAGCGAAGAGAAGAAAAATCAAAGATTTTTAATTTTTACGTGAAATATATCGAGCAAGTACGCAGGATTTTTGCAAAATATTTAGAACTTTTCTGCTACAGACGTTTTTATAAACGATGTTTTCATCAAAAATTAAACTTTGTATTCAAACGCGTGCAATTTTCATAAACGTTAATTTTTTTTTTAAATACTATGTACTTCCCAGTGTAGAAATTAAACCTAAAAATCGTTTGCTTTTCTGTGTAACTGGAATCGTGTGTTTGTAATTTACGCTACAAAAAGGAATAGCATCGAAAATAATATTGTATTAAGACAATTCCAGCCCAGTTTATAAAAAAGAAGAAAAAGTACAGAAATGGCTCCTCAAGTTTACATTATTCTAATATTCTTTTAATTTCATTTTAATTTTCATTTCAATTCTTCAAGAAAAAAATCGCAAACGATTATTATTAATTCAAGATTTCCGAGCTCCTAAATATAAATTGCCTAGCTCGAAAATATAAAATTAATGCTACAGACGCAATTCCCTTTGTCTCGACATATTTTCGATGAAAATATTTTCCAAAGTACTGAAAGATTCAAAATTCTCAACGCGTACCAGGTTCGCCAAAACAGAATATTTCGAAGAGTGAAGATCGGTTGTATAGTCGGAAGCTTACTCTACTAAAGTTACACTTTATGAAACGAAAAAAAAAAAAACAAAAAGAAAGGGAAAGAAGTAAGAAATTGGCAGATAAGTTTTCTAGACACGTTCCTACGTGGTATAAATTTCAGGCATACGTTCCGCATAATATGAAGGTCTTCGAGCGCTTTATGCAACGAGAATTAACTGTAGAGTTTCGCATGCGGTCGAGTGGCTCCCTGAACGATGCAACGCTTGCAATGGAACACCATCTCTTAGTAAGATACTGCGAAATTCATCTATAAATGAGACTGGGTGCACGCAAATCGGACAAGATACGATACGGACTTAACTTTGACATTGTGCTACGAATTGCGAAACTGTAAATCAGTTCTGTTGTACAGAATAAGCAAGATTCCTTTTAAAACTTCCTTCTTTTCTTTTTTTTTTTCTTCTTTTTTCTTTCTATTCGTTTGGCCATTGGCCATTGTAGTCGGGGGGCTTAAAATTAAATTATTTACATTAATCTCCTAAACTAATGACTTTTTAACATAAATAGGTTAATACCTTTTTTGTGAAGAATATCAAGGTGCAATAAAAAATATATGATTCTATTTAAAAAAAATGCTAATGACCTTCATATGACCTCTACACGTCCATCTACAAGAAAACGAGTATCATCAAAATGTGCCCCTCTCGAAACCATTCAACCTCATCTGAAACATTTTACGCGTAATAATAGTGACATGAGTCTACTTGACAAATAGTTTTTAACAAATTAAAAACAAAATGTAGTTTTTAGAGAAATAAAGTAAAAGAATAGTAATTATAATAACGTAACTCAAAGGGAAAGTGCCATTATTCATTATTCAACTTACGATACAAAAATTGACTCTTATTTTCTGTTGACATTAAAAACTTTAATTTGCGAATTCTTAGAACTCACTATTTTGACAATAAACTCATTCTTTTTCTAATTTTAGACTCGTGGCATTCATCAATCGAGGAGCTTACATTTGCTAAAAAGAAATTTTATAGCAAACTTCAGTACGTAGATAAACAAAGTGATCCAATAAGAATTAGCACTGCTGTTTTCAAAGATAGAAGAAAATGTTATGAATAAAAATCGCTCGATATAGAAAAGGGTGTGATACGGTAGTAATTTTTTTTTTTTTTTCGTCGTTGATAGAGATTTCAAGCTCATCTCCACGTTTCTAAAGGGATCCATTTTTCAATCTATTAACCGATACAAATCGACATTGTCTGTAAAAAATAAAAAAATAAAAAATACCAACCTATATATGTCAAAAAATTATTAACTCTTTTACTGCCAGCAGGCATGTGTATACATTTATGCGAAAACTGCCACGGGCCGATATCGTTTGTTTACGTTCAAATATCTTTCACAAAAACGTATATGTCAAATCGGCCCTGGCAGTTTTCGCATTTCAGGCAATAAAAAGATTAACTGGGAAGATATTTCAACTTGAATTCTGTAAACTTTCGAAAGACAGGGAAAAGGAATTTACATCGTTCTTGTTCTTCATGCAGCCGATTTTATAAAACTGAAGTTGAAATATATCCTGACGTAAGCTAGTAACTGTTCGGTATACTGTGGGTTAATACTTTTTTGTAAAGAATCTCGAGGTGTATTGATTGAACATAAAAAAAAAAAAATATGTACGCTTCTCTTAATATTTGAAAAATGTGGAGGTGTCCTTGAAATCGTCAGAATCACTTTTTAATCAATTTTTTTCAAACGTACTTATATTTACAATAAATATTTTGTAACCTCGTGTGTTCATTTCCGAATTTGTTCCGAATTTTCATGGACCATTGTACATGAATAAAAAAAAATGCTCGAGTAAACGGAAATTTTGTGTTTCAGAAAACTGGAGAACCCGAGTGACAACGTTTCGGAGGCAATTAGTAGTCAAAGGTAATCACCAATAATTTACTCTATAAATTGCTCAACGAAATCCAAAACAAAAAGAAGAGAAGAACTCGAAGTTGGGCCCTTAATCGAGAATCGAAAGTTCTCCGTGGTCAAGAGGTCAGAACCCCATTTTATTCGCGAGGAAACTTTCTGTTGAGAGCCTGGTTAATGCATAAACGCGAGCATTAAACGAGCGGGAAAATCCTCGTTGACGAGATGGATCGTTGCGCGGTGAAACTTTGGCACACTCCGTGTAACATGTTATCCTATATATATACAAAAAAAAAAAAAAAAAAAACAGCAAACTAAAATACCATCCCCGAGAATAATTTTTTCTTATAACCATGTAATTGCATCGCGGGGAATATCGTAACAACGCACAATGTCGGAACAGGGAGATAACTTACGGTAAACGAGAAAGATGCGCACATGAGAATTTATGGGGCAATTTAAATTGAAGAGCAAGAGATAGACATACAAACGTATAAAAAGGCATACATTAAAAAATATTTAAAAATATTTCGAAAGTACCTTAAGAATATTTCGAAAAAATTGGATGCCTTCAAAAAATACTCGAAAAAAAAAAATTGACGATTGAAATTCGTAATTAATAATGAAAGTTAAGCTATTAAATGCACTAGATGTTAACAACTTGCAAAATATTATTATCGTGTAGTTATTCGAATATTTCTGTCGCGCGGAAATTGGATAGAATCTCATTTCGTTTTTGTTATCGTTCAATTACGTTACGTTAACTAAAAGACTTTGTACATATCTCAAACTATGACGGGGATAAATGATGTATCAGCAGAGACAGTTTCGATCTTATTTTCTCCGTAATTAGGAAAAATATGAATCGTTGGAGCGAAATGTACGTTTGGTGTTCGAATATTTTCACGTAGACTTCTTGAGGTCGAAATACGAGAGAAACTCGACGAGGAATGATTTATCGCGGAAGGAAAATTCCACCTTTCGCGAGAGTTAGAATTCACAAAATTCCAGGCTCCCACGCTTCCACTGCTACTTAAAATCTTAATGCAGCTTGCGAATGGAAAATTTAAAATCTGCATTGTGACGTTGCTTCCTCTATAGGATCGTTCATGGTGGATTTTATTTGAAATTAACGTCCGGCAATATTTCAATTGGCGTCTCTGCTTATCTAAAATTTTGATGCAGACTATAAAGAAAGTGAAATGGCGTTGCGATGGCATTTTCTTCACGTTGTTCATAGCGAATTTTATTTGAAAGTGATGTCTCAATTGGCGTTTCCATTATTAAAAATTTCAATGTACAATATAAAGGAAAATGAAAAAGCTTTACTACGGTATTTCCCGACATATTTTTTATAAAAAATATATACTATAATAGATAAATAATAAATAATAAATATATACCATAACAGATTATAAAATATATTACAATAATAATATATTTTTTTATAAAAAATATATTATTATTCTTTACAGTGATTGCTGTTACTTAAAAGATAATAGATTGTTGTCCTCGGTATTTAAAACTTTAAATGTAGAAGAACAAAGTCCTTGAAACTTTAGTCCTTGAAGTTTAAAAATAATTTAAAAATAATATAGTGTAACTGAAATAATTAATTAAATGACAAATTGTAATGATGAAATCTTTTAATTAAATTCCCTACTTCTTTAGAACGCGAGCTTTCAAAGAAGAATGTCATTATAATTATAATTCGTTTAAGAAGGCCCTTAATGAAAAGTTTCCGTGAATTTGAATTTTAAAATTTGTATTTTGAATGAATATATTGAACTGTTTTCACAAATAAACTCTTCCGAACGATGGAAATAAACAAACGCGCTTCAATTAGAATATCAGGACTCGTTCGTTAATTGGTATTACAGCAAGTATTAGAGAAAGTGACCTGTCATCGAACCTTCGAGCCAGAAAACTAATTAACAGCGAACACGGTTCTCGTGTTTAGTTAAAAAAAAAAAAAAAAAAAAAGGACTCGCGACAAAACAGCCAGCAACCTTCGAACTTGCCCGTCGGTTTAATTAAACCTTGTCCAAAAAAAAAAAACAAAAAAAAACCATTCAAACGTACCAAGTGTCTCGAAGCGAACGACGTGTACATATTTATAACTTGTTCGACCAAACAAACGCTGACAATCTTTCGGAAACTTGCTATGTTCCCTGTCGAAAAGCTGACGTTGTTTTTGAGTTCAACTCTCTTTTTCTCTCGAGCACGGGAAAATAATGTTTTTCGAAGTTTCCACGATCCGTGTGCCCTTTTTGTACGCGCGTTCGTGTCAGAGTAAACTCTTCAGATACTTTCGAAGAATAATATTTAGAGCGAGTTCGCCTGCTCTGACTCTGATTGCAGAAACCTCGTAGCGATGTGGTTTTGGATTGAACTCTGGAATAAACATCCGGTGGCGCATCAATCAGCAATTTCGAGATTACTGCGTATTATAGAGATCAATGGGATTATTAGCAGCGTTCTCATCATCGCTCGGTTGCCCGATCGAAACCGCATGATCGAAAAATCTCTTTAATTGGTGCAATCCCTTTAATCTTTTCACCGTGGATTAAAATGATAATACACTATTATACGAGCAGCTTCACTTGCCAAAATCGACTAGCTCCACCGTTTTTTTAAATTCTCTTCTAAATTTTAGAGCATTGAAGCACTAGATTGATTCAATTTTTTATATTCAAAATAAATTCCCTTAATTAGATTTAACACCACTGATCGTATCTTTTTTCCTTTTCGACCTGAATAATAAATAATTTATTTCAGAAGTCAATTTGATTAACTCTAACGCAATTCAAACGTTCGTAACAATTTAATTAGTTAAGTAATTTTTTAATACAATGATATTCATTAGAATAATGGCAAAATGTTTGGTGTTATTTCTATTAGAAAAGAAAGACACATTTTCTATTAGAAAATTATTCTTTTAAAGATTGTAAACTATTCACAGGCATTTCAACCCTTTTTCTATTCACCGTCTATAAGAAAATGAATTTCTATTTACGCAAAAATATGCATAAATATTGCTTTCTCTCACTCAACGAGAATCGAAGTATCATTATCAAAAATAACAATCAGTATTGTTGCAGCAGTATTAAATAGTAGCACACATCCTCGAATATCAAGTATAGTACGTGACAGAATAACAAATCTCGAGCGTCAATATCAGGCAATCAGTATTATATAGAGCGGAGTAGCATACACGAATATTAACTCACGAGCAATCAAGATTCGAGTAATCAACATGCTAACATTCGATTCACATAAAGTTTCTTCAGTTCTCTGAGGAGCTCAAAGGAGGAGTACAAAATGGCTAACAAACATCTCTTTGTCACTGTACTGTCGTGTCAAATCAGAATCTAGACTATAATCGGTAATTTTCGCTTGAAATGAATATAATGATTATTGGTGACGAAAAAATTCTTCCTGTATATTTATAACTTATAGCCGATAACTGTTTGGAATAGTCGAAGTAAATAATCTCTCGTCAATAATTAGCAACGAAAAAATTTTATAATCGTATTTGAAATCATTATTTGTAATCAAAAGCACTTTAGTCAAAAAAGATAACTACTACCTTACGCCTCTTATGCTATTCTATTTATAACAGTCATGATCCCTGGTCAGAAGGATTGTCGCGAAGATACGGATTAACCACTTGCGCTGGCAACTGATTGCGGACCATAACGAGTGACCAAACTGTGTACAATAATTCGTCGCTTTCTCTTTATACTCGTCGGTATTATATCACTGGATAGAAATTATTGAGAAGTAATAAATTTATTACTTGTTTTGCCTGGGTTATATTTAAATATACTTAAAAACCGAGAAAAATATTGCAATTTTGGGAAAAAAAATTCTCGACTTGCGTGGCACGTCATTCCAACGCAAGAAGTACAATTTGCGCTGGCAACTGTTTGCGGACCATAACGAGTGACCAAACTGTATACAATAATTCGTCGCTTTCTCTTCGAACTCGTCGGTATATCACTGGATAGAAATTATTGAGAAGTAATAAATTTATTACTTGTTTTGCCTGGGTTATATTTAAATATATTTAAAAACCGAGAAAAATATTGCAATTTTGGGAAAAAAAATTCTCGACTTGCGTGGCACGTCATTCCAACGCAAGAGATACCACTTGCGCTGGCAACTGATTGCGGACCATAACGAGTGACCGAACCGTATACAATAATTTGTCGCTTTCTATTTGAACTCGTCGGTATGATATCACTGGATAGAAATTATTGAGAAGTAATAAATTTATTACTTGTTTTGCCTGGGTTATATTTAAATATACTTAAAAACCGAGAAAAATATTGCAATTTTGGGAAAAAAAAATTCTCGTCGTGCGTCATTCCAGCGCAAGAGGTTAACAATTACATTTCAGAGTTGACAGAGCGCAATTGACGATTGAACGGAAACATTTCAGCGATTGAAAAGATCTAACTGGTGTTGTATAAAATTGCCGCTGTTTACACTGATTCGAGTAGTAAGTGACGCACGCGATGGTGATGAATTTTGAAGGGTGGCGCTTACATCGCCTGGGAAAATATTAGCACTTTCCAACGAAGGGGGATAACTCGAGAGGTGAACTCGAAGCTCGTTGAAAATCGATCGATGAAACGTACATTGATACAACATGCCTGGCATCCTACGAGTACGTGCGCGTATCTGCTCAGGCAGGAAATCCCAATGGAATTATTAACTGGCGTAACCGTCGACGCGAATGAGAGCTGCGAGCAAACAACGACCAACAAAAATTAACGACGATTGTTCGCGCGATATGTATAATTGTATCCGGTGTGTGACGCTCATACGGCGCAGCGAACCGTATCTCTTTCCCTCTGTTTGTTGCCGCGCGGGGGCTAAACGAGCCGCGAAACTCGTCGAGGGAACAGAGAGAATATAATCACGCGTGATAATTTCGCAACGTGTAGACGCTCGACACGTTCGTTGTAGCGTTCGACGTCACTCGTTTTTCTTTTCGACGATTTGTATTGTTTAATGAAAATACGCTTCTTCTGTTCCGTACAGGGTGTACAAGAAATCATCGCCGAACAATAAGCTCACTCTTTATTTGGCGAGCAGAGATCTGACCGTGAGCGAGGCGAAAATCGATAGACTTCAAGGCGTGCTGCTGGTCGATCCTGACTTTTTGCAGGACAAAAGGGTGAGTTTCCGAGTTGTTTCGATTTGCAGTTCGGGAGTTCTATCACTATCAACTGTTATGCTCTGTTCAACATCGTGGACAGAGCATAACAGTTGTTCAGCCTCGTGATCGACCTCATAGTTTTATTTAAACTCTCAAATTAATTTTTGCTTCCTCAAAATACAATGTCATACATGAAATTGATTCTTAAATCAATGAACAAACAATCATTGTAAGAATGCATATTATTATATTTGGAAGGATCTGCAGATCCTTGTCATATCATATAAATAATATTTGTACAACTTCTACAGTTGAAAGCACAAAAACATTCCTCTTGCAATTTTTTTCTCACAAAAACTGACAATGAGTGGGAAAAGAAACGATTTTCATTTTCAACGTACAAGAATTACTTTATTTTTACTTTGTTAATTATTTTATTTATATTGTAAGTTAATCGAGCATCGAGAAAGAACCAAAGTACACGCTCAGCTTTGAATAACACGTAGAAAATCGTTCGTAAACAGAGCTTCGCGTTGTTTTACTTCGATAATAAAGTTGGTCCGCAAGCCTAATTTCTCGGGAATTCTACCTCTCCGGTCTTAATTTCATCGACGCCCTTTCCACGACACCTTTTCGTCGAACTTAATTAAAGATACTTTCCAAGTTATCCCGTGGGCAATTTATACAAGAAGCTGAAAGAAGACGAGAAGAAGCTGGCGACCCCTAAAACGACATCCTCCGATACACTTTGGATAACTCGATGCATAAACCGTATTATGTAAATATCTTTTTCATCCATCGGTAAGAAGTTCCCGCGTCGCCTGAAATTTTATTTATCTAGAAATTATCTTGATAATCCGATAACTTTCGAATCGATAATATTCATGAACCTAAAGTTTAGCAATTCTTACTTATATTCAGCTTATTGCATTGGTTTGGGAAATTTCAATTTTTAAGTGTAAGTAGATTACACTTGACCGACGACGAAAATGATTTAAATCAAGAGACTAAAAGATTCGATTTTATCACTCATTTTGTGTTTATTTAAATTCATTTATGTTAATTTAAATTATTAACACAATGTGTTAACTATTCTCTATAAAATGGCAACTATTAAACTAATTGTTGAGTTGTTAACAGAATCATATTAGTATCTATGTATTTTGACAGTGGTCTGTCAATATGTACAGGGTGTTCCATTTAAAGTGATTCAAGCAATCAATCTCCTATCATATATGACTATTCGTCATGAAAGAAAAAAATATATCAAGCGAAATTCGCTTTGTTTCGAGGGGGGCATTTTATGATGGCCATAAATCTTACTCAGGCGAACGTGCCAAGATTTCAGGATGATCTTCGTTTTCTTAAATGGAACTATACATTTTTATTCAGATCAGGAGAAAATGTAAAAAATGGATGGATAAACGATGGATTTATTTCCATATATATTCTGCCAAATTTATCAAGAATATTTTAATTTCTTCTGTGTCAATTTGTCACACTATCCATATAAATGATATATTATACTTTTATTTCTATTTTCAATAACAAAATATGCTGTCGAAGTTGTAAATAATATTTGTTTTCAAGTTCCATTGCAAACAGTACAGATCTTTTAATTGTTATTATAGTAAACAATTGTACAGTCAATACACCACGTTTTCGAAGATACATATAGGTATTTATAGTTTAATTGTAACATAATTATGACAAATCTAAAATAAATGATCGTCAGGAAGTAAGTTACGCGCGACTTAGATACGTGAGAGTAGGATTTGCGCGAATTTTACACGCGAAGAATTCAACCATTTATTTTTTCGTATTTTTTAACTTTTTGTTCTTTCAACATTAATTTTTTAGCGTTTATGTCAATTTGATACCAAGTTGGAAAAATACGAGACGAAATGAGGGTTAAACGAGCTCGAAACATCAAGAACTGAAAACTCTAATTCGAAGAAGAAGAAGAAGAAGAAAACCAAAAATGATGAATAATTGCAAAATGTAAATAAAGACGTTTCTTTCTAACATTTTAAATAAAATCTCTTACTTCCTTTCAAGTTCACTTTTCAGACATTTCATGAATTTTGAAAGTCATTTGAAGTTTCAAGAAGTCACGCATCGAATTTGACAGTCATAGAAAAGAGAGAATGTTCGTTGCACACTAAACTATTTCTTGATACAGTCGATTACGAAACTTTAAATATCTGGAAAAACGCGAAATGTATGGCTTACAATTTTGGACTACAGATATTAGAACACCGACGAGCTCAAAACGCAATTAGTTCTCACGTCAGCTATAATTTTCATTCATCGTCAGGACTTGTCACGCGTAGTCGTTCAAGAAAAATCATTGCAATTCTATCGTGCGGTAATTTCAAAAATGTTTGTGCAATTATCGAGCAAGAACGGAATAATGCTCACGGAATACTAACGAACCAAATTTCGACTTTTACATAGTTTTAACAAATTCAAAAGCCATTGCCCTATTTACTAATGATGCATGCGGTGGGCGTCGTTTCAGGTGTACGGGCAAATCACGTTGACGTTCCGCTACGGAAGGGAAGACGAGGAAGTAATGGGACTGAAATTCTGTAACGAGGCAGTTATGTGCCTCGCGCAATTGTACCCGCCATATTCCGGCGCTGATCAACAAGAAACAACCCCGTTGCAGGTTTGTGCGCAATGATAATTAACCGCTTGCGCTGGCAACTGGTTGCGCGGACCATAACGAGTGACCGAGCCGTATACAACAATTCGTCGCTTTCTTTTTCTTTTGAGAACTCGTCGGTACGATATCGCCGGATAGAAATTATTACTATACTTGTCTATTTGTTTTGCCTGAGTTGCGTTTAAATATACTTGAAAAAATGAGAGAATGTTGCAATTTGGGTGAAAAAATTCTCGACGTGCGTGGCACGTCATTCCAGCGCAAGAGGTTAAACATCTATCTCACTTAGCAAGGTCTATATTGGGAGGGGGACCGTGTATTTTGCTTTTGCGTTTAGAGAACGTTGTGACGTAAATTTAGAAAATCAGAGGAATCACCCCGTCGGGTGAGATTGAACGCGAGGGTGTTCATAAACTCGTGAAATCTTGTCCATCAACGTGACACACGGCGAGCCTGGGCTTGCGATCAATGAAAATTTAAATAAATTAAATAAAAGATAACTTTAAATAAATTAAATAAAAAATAAATTTAAATAAATTTAAATAAATCTAAATAAAGTTAAATAAATTAAATAAAGCCCTTGATCGAACAAACGCCCGGGTGGATGTTTGTTCGCAGACGTTTCAATAACATATCGTTGAATTCCGGAAAAACGAAAAAAAAAAAATAGAATCCCTCTGTGTATTGTTGACAGCAAAATTTCCGCACGATGAGAGATAAGAATCCCCCCGCCGATAGGGGATGATTTTTTTTCTCGACTAATTTGTCGAATTTTTCTGCTTAGAAAAAGTTTCTTTCTATTTCCATCTGCTCGAAGCGGAACACTGGAGATCAAAGGGTGATTATTGATAGAATGAAAATAAGATCGTGACGGTGCTAGGTTTCTCAGTCGATTGAACTATACAAGAGTTGCATTAGTCGAGATAACGGACGCGGCAGTCCAAGTTTGTAATCAATTAATGAAATAAGTTGCTCAACTTGGCGATCAATCTCGTGCTTCGATAATTAAGAACTTATCCACGCAACACCAATTGTAAACCGTGTCAGAGACTCGCACGCGCTTCCTCGAGCGTGTAACTCGTTCAAAGAAGCTTCGAGTCGTGTCAGGAATTTTCGAGATCGTTTGCGATTTTCAAGAAGTCCAAGTAATTTATGTTCGATGCTTTGGATAAAAACGAGTTTAGTATTTATACAAAATGGATCATATAAATCTAAATGTTGACAATATCACCAGCTATCGTTTGGTAAATTAGCTACGACCATCAATTGTAATTCAGAGAAAGAAAATGCAATTTTGTTATCTGTCGTTGCATAAAGAACACAGAAGAATGAAACGAGTATTTTTTTAACGAGTTTTTAAACAGGTTTCGGAACCATTATTTTTTTTAAATGGAATCTTATCTTCATAAAGTGCGAAAAGATACACTCAACGACCTCAACGATCATTTAATCTCGTGATATTTGCAACGCTTCTCAAAGATATAAATTATGCAATATTTATACAATACACATATTAATATTAATATATTTATATATTATTATATATTATTATTATATATAAATATATATTGTAATTATTATATATTTATATAATACATGAAACATATCTCAAAAATAAAGATATCCAAGTGATAAATCAATTTGTACGTTCGCTGTTCGGAAATTGTGGAAGAGTTATTCGTAAATGTATCGCGCATTGTCTGGAAATAACTGACTATACGGCTGAAGGGGTCGATTTTACAAACGTAATTCCCGTTTTCGGAATAGATATGAATGGCGACGTGCTTGGTCTGAATTGAAACGGCGAGGGAAACGAGCCGATATCGGAGGTCCTCGAGAAGTCTTCTGTATGGACAAGCAGGTGGTCGTCTATAAACGTCGCAGTAGAATAGGGAAGAATAGACAGACTACCGAGCAAAGTCTATAGAAACTGTTGAAGATGTCACAAAATGCCGTGCACTGGTTATGAGTTCTATGAGGCACGAATCTTTATAGATAATAATCCTTCTTTTGGCATTTTATGGATTTACATATTTACGAATCTTTGTAGATAATAATCCTTTTTTTGGCATTTTATGGATTTACATATTTACTTACTATTGGATATTTTCATGAACGTGACAGGATCTGAGCAGTGATTATTTTATATATATATATATTTATTGCATGGTAATAAAAGTCTAAATATATTAATTCTACAGTATTACAAAGTCTATGTAATAAATATATTAATTCTATAACAAAGTCTATATGATAAATTCAATTTAAATATATTTAATTGTAAATCAGTTTTAATAAATTAAAATCTATAGTACGTTGAATTATTTAAATTAAATTTCGAAAGTTTATCAATTTTCGTCAGTTCGCATGACCCTAAAAATTTGAAGATTTCAGTATGAAAATGAAATAAATCCATTCCCTCAAAAATGCCTCATTGGGAAATACTCTACTTATTATCGTTATAAAATAAAATTTTTCATTTAACTTATAAATTGCGATAACTCATAAATTGCAATAACAACAATTATTATTACATTATTTCATTTAACTCATAAAATGCAATAACAACAATTATTATTACAAATTGTAAACTTACCACAAATTTTTAACGCTTGTGAAAATTTCTCAATCATAATCGACCGCAATCATTATGGTTAAAGTGTGCAGCTCCATTATAAATATTTCTATTAGAGATTAGAATTTAATATTGTAATATTGTCTGAAACCTCTCTCTCTCTCTCTCTCTCTCTTTCTCTACTCTCTTTCACCGTTCGATCGAAAACTTATCTCTCGTAAAAAAATTAATATTAAATATCGATCAGAATTATCTGCTTTATCGTACAGGATGCTTTGCTCCGTGCATTTCCACGATGCACGCGCTTACGACGTGAATTCTTTTTTTTCTCTCTCTCTCTCTCTCTCTCGGTTGAATAGAGGAAGATTTCAAAGACGAGTTCAGCCAGGGTAACCTTTTAGAAGCAGCGACTAGAGCTTCTTCGGCGAGAGGTAAGCAGAGGAGGGTTGTTTCAGAACGGTTCGGTGCACGTTGTTCGGTGATGTCGCGCGTATCAGTTACAAGGCTTACGACCTATATAATGTGCATCCCGTGTTCCATAAGCTTAACGGTTCATTTCCGAGAGGATCAACGATCTATGTATCAGATCCCCTAACGCCTTGTTCGTTTAATGCTTTAAGCATTCTACCGCCTAGCTGTAACGAGCCGAACACGGTTACTGGTTCCGTGCGGAAAACGAAATTGATACGCGATCTCTTAATCCTCGACCACCAGCCGTGTATCAATATCAACGTACCTATTTCAATTCGAGATTTCTGTTCGATTGATTTTCAACGAACTTCGTCGTAATAGAGAATCTTTTTTCGAAAATGATCAATTTCACCCTCGACGTCGCCACTTCACTTTGAGAGCCTCCTTGATTCTCGACAGAAATCTCTCTACGAGAGAACGCGAAGCTTTGCGTGTTTTGCGCGCATATCGTCTTGCTTAAACAATTTTCAAGCAAGCAACGTCTTAATTAAGCATCCTCAAGGATATAGAAACGTAACCCTTTGACGATTCATGTTCCGTGCACGCAACATGAATTAATTATTAATTAATTAATGAATTTTGCCAGATCTTCAGAAATGTGACATCGAGTTATAGTATGTCGTATCTCCTTCAAGAAATATATATCTATTTCGAGTATTTGTGAGTAATTTTCTCTTAGAAATTAGAAATTTTAAAAAATGCACCTAATCTTGACATGATCTGTACAAGATTCGTAGCAATTTTTTGCAATTTTTTTTTTCCTCTTCAATGGAATGAAATTAAAATTAAAGGGAAAAGACAAAAGAGAATTACAATTTTTTTTGAAATCAGACGGCTATTTCAATAGCACTTCTTGGAAGCAGTAAAAAACGCTCGGGAAATAAACTAGATAATCAAGAGTGCTATTTGTCGTTGCCTACATTTAAAAGATACATTCCTCCTTCCGCTCAATATCAATGATATAATAGTTTCTTAATTTAAATAATTAAATATAGTATCTGCTCTGAGACTTTCAAGGAAAGATATACGTATACCCGTCTGATTGTTGAATTATATAATCATCATTACCATTATCACTACTGCCGTCCTGCAGATGTGTATTTCTTTCAATTGAGAGAAATCTCGTCCTCATTGTTACGACTTAAACGAGTAAGCAAATGCGTATTCAAACAACTGCTACGGCAACACAATATACAACAATGTCCAGTGAATCCCACTTTTCACATTGACACTGAAAATGGGTTATTCTATACTTAAATACCTATTCTGTAAGCTCAGCTATTGTGTATCTCACAATCAGTATCTTATACTGTCCATAACAGGACATTTTTAGAAATGTCACAGCAGACTACGTCGTCACATTCATTATTCCATTGACACGATGAAATATTGAACTATTATCTTACTTACGTTAAAAGATTAACGTTAGAACAATATTTTCTGTGTGATTTTGTAAATGACACATGACTCGATAAAATTAATATTATTAGGGAAACTTTGCAAGTGAATTCTTTTCTATAACAATAAGAAATTTAATAACGAAACAATAGTCAGTCGAGTAAAGTTTGCAAATTATAAAAATTATAGCAATTATAGAATGCTTTGTCAGTCAGTGAGGAAATTAAATGCGTCTGTCGATCAATTGATTAATTAAACGACAAAGGTATATCGTTACATGTTACATAAAAAAATTAAACCAAGTATCGAATGCAGAGTGTTTAAATCCTCGCGGTAACCGAATCCATTTTATTATTGATTGATATCGATCGCTGTTAAAAGCTTTCCAAGTCATACCCGGCAAATTTAGTCAGATCATACTTTTTTAACACGTTTGAAATGAATCCATTGGTCAGAAGGTCCGCCCGGAGAAAAGAGCTGCCCACCATTCACGAAAGTATATTCCCAACACTGCGAGTTTCCTCTCGTTTACATTCCTACCTTGGAATTATTTTATCCAGTTTTTAAAAGCAGAGAATGGAACACTCGGCAAATATGCACACGTCTGCTACTTCTAATTACGTATTCCACATCTTTTCTGTCCAGTCCCTCTCCCAAATTTCACGTTTAAAAGTTTCATACATGTGAAAACTCTTACTCGGGAAGAGACGCAGGAGTAAAGAAAGGTAATTTACGTATTCCACGTTTGAAAATGAACATTTTCTTTTTTTTCAACTCAAATCTACAGTAAATTTCTACGGTAGAATCTCGATTATCGGGATTAATTGAAGGATATAATAGAATTAATTAAATACTAAATAAAAAAAGTAAATAAAAATAGAAATAATTTCACTGATGTACTCGCGATTTGTTCAACATCTCAGTGTGCATCGTTGCGAATTTTCAACGTTCTATATCGTCAATTCCAAATCTATGACTTGAAGCAAAAAAAAAAAAAATTCAAGCATTCAAGGATTAATAATTTCACATTTCGTTTCAAGTAATGGGGCTACTCGTTTTCAATTTAAGGACATTATCATTCTGAATGTAAATGTTACATCGAAATTACTGCAGAGAGATCATGTTTCTTTCATAGTTACTTTCAACGATTTTAATGGAAGGAAGTAGGTCGCATATGCATAAAGTATGAAATGTGCTGTTAATAGCTGATAGAACGATAGAAATAATAATAGAACATCCCGGCGAGAAAACCTTCGGATAATAGAGAGTTCGGATAATAAGCGGTTCGGCTGTACTTTAGTTTAGTAATTACCGCATTAAACAACGTATTTTGGCAATAATTAATTAAATATTTCACCGATAATGATATAAAATGATTATATCTTTTGTTGTATGTATAACAAAAATGTGCTACGCTCCTTTTCTTGAAATATCGTTTATTTACAATAAATTTCCCATTAGATTATCAAAGTAACACCACGACAGAACGACTCTCATATTTTCACTTTTGACTCATTTGTTAATTTTCGGGATAAATATTTATTTGTTTCAAAGATCTGGATACATGTCCGACAAACCGATTGTGAACAGTCGATTGGACTCTACGTGCAAAAACGAATCGAAAAAAAAGGATAATTTGAACTGAGAATAAAGTCTTTCATTTCGACAATCGCTCAAGTTTGAAAAATTTGTCAACTATGCTTGAAAATTAATTATTAGAGGTGAATAACGTACAGGAGTTTATGCAGAGGTTGTGAAAATAAGTCAAAAGCGCAGAATACAATTTTTTCGTAAGAAGTTTCGTTCTTGAGCAAATTAAATTTGAAGATTTATGTGTCCATTAAGCCAATTCCTCATATTCAAACTACATTTTCTTGAAGAAGAGACCTTAGAAAATTGTATTCTGTATTTTTCGCTTATTATCCAAATAAAATAAACTCCTAAACCGATTATTCACTCCCGTCATATCCAGAATTAGCCAAATTCAAGGATACTTAATCAATTTTCAAATTTGATTTTCTCAAAAATCCGAAGCCTTAAATAAAAAAAATATCATTCTTTTTTCAGATATTCTCTCGCTTTCCTGGCTTAAATTCTTCAGATTTTTATTTGTAAAAGCACTTTAAAAGGTTAATTTATAATAGTATTAATATCAAAGACCAAATTATTGCTTCGCGTGAAAAAATTCGAAATACACTAGAAATTTTTGAACGTCTTTGAAACATCAATGTGAAATCATTTTCAATTTCTTTTTAAATTCTTTTCAAACATTCCTGTAACACTTTGTTAAAAACAAAAAGTGTCTACATGCGGGAGAAGAAGAATATTAGTATCTCTTCAACAAATATCGCCTAACTTGTGATTTGTGCAAAGTTCAATCGACAGCATTGACATAAGTCCTTCCCTGACTGACAATTTAAAGGATAAAGAAACGGTACCAAAATTAATACACTTTCTGAGACAGTCTAACAAATTGTAAGATTTTGTCCCAAGTCGCTAATAACCCACACAAGTTAATGCGACTATAAATAATGAAAATTAAAATTTCGGATCTCCCCGTGCATTTATACAATCCTTTTTTTCTTTCATAGGAACAGTTAAAGTACCATTCGACCATCTATTGCACCTCTTGTTACAAATTCCAAATAGAAATATCTACATACACGCTTCTGTCAATTAAATTAGTTACTGTCCTTTGTCAATTAAATCATTTTGCACGAATGTGAACAACGCACTGGTCAAAGCATTCCTCGTTCAAAAAACAAAAAAAAAAAAAAAAATGTCCACGACGAAGAACGTTGAAAAATGTAGCGGAGATAACGTCTCCTACTGGATTTTCTGTGGGCCAAGGTCAACTCCGGGACTGAACTCCTCCATGCGTCACACGATATCAAACAGTATCGAGAGCCTCGATTAACCGATGCTTCGAGCTTCGATTGACATTTGAAAGCGAAAGAAATTTTTCCCTCCAAATGTCGCGGTGTGTATCGATTCTCGCGTGTCCGTAAACGATGGACGTACTTTGAATGGAACCGCATTCACCGACGAACTGCGTTCCTTTCGCGATCGATTCCTCTTGCTGCCTTGCGAAACAACGTTCCGAAGTATAAAACTACGACGAATGTAAAAGTGCTCCGTTGGTTAAAAAACTGTGTAACGTACACTTTGCGATCATATGTACGAAACAGAAGCTGACGTATCTCTCGCGGGATTAGCTTCGTTCCGTTTGGTAACAAGTTACAACGAATATTATTTGTGATGTACTATTTCACTTCATGCGTATATTGAAATGTATGTTTTTTCTATTCGAAAATTTAGTAAAACATTGGCTTCGGAAGGATTACTTGTTGGAAGGAGATTAACCACTTGCGCTAGCAACTGATTGCGGACCATAACGAGTGACCGAATCATATACAATAATTCGTCGCTTCCTCTTTGAACTCGTCGGTATGCTATATTACTGGATAGAAATTATTGATTAGTAATAAATTTATTATTTGTATTGTCTGGGTTATACTTAAATATAGTTAAAACTGAGAAAATGTTGCAATTTTGGGGCAAAAAAGTTCTCGACGTGCGTGGAACGCCATTCCAGCGCAAGAGGTAACTGAGAAAATATTAATAATGGTAATAATCAAATCATTTCAAGAGATCGAAATTAGCAGGTTCGTTTTTAAAAGAATTCTGTTCGAATATTCTTATATATTTCGTATAAAAAAATATCTGCTTTTGTGGAATTTTTATAGAGAGAAGTGTTATACGTGGGAACACTTTTGAATAATGTTCTCGTGGAACAGATATTTTAAAATCTGTATAACAAAAATTGCATGGAAACAAGTTATTTTAAAAACGTTCAATTAAAAATCCATTTTTATACTCGAGTACTTATTCACTGAATAACATTCAGTGTCAATATTTGCTACAAATATCGAGAACTGTTCTAATATTTGTCTGTTGCTCCAGGAAAATTTTCATTTCTATATTTTACAAGTTCCATTCTGTCTGAAACTTTTATGTTTAAAAGCATTTATTTGTCTGTTCCCATCGAAACTCGTGATGTAAGAACATTCTTCGAAAAAGCTCTACTACGATCCACATTTCAAGCAGAACAAATATTCAACAATTTTTAAATGTCGAGAATATTCATCAATAATCATTTACTCGTTCAAAGTATAGAATTATTTCGAGACAATCATTTCGAGTCAAGCAAGATGACATGTTGTTTAAATCAATTATCAAATATTCTATTATTAAATAACGCTTGAGCGTTAAAGAGTAAAATATTTAAAAAATATTTGGAAAATAATTAACAATGACCGATGATAAAATATTTCGTCTGGTTAGGCACGCAACACGCAACACGTAGAGAAGTCTCGAGGCGAAATTGATCACTCTTTGATTATATCCTGCAGAACGACCTTCGTTCGTGTGTAATTTGTCGATCGAATAAATAATGCAACACGCGTCGATCGTAAAAAAAAAAAAAAAACCGTGGCCAGGTGAAATATCCCCGAGAAAGGAAAGGGGAAGGATAAATAATTTTCGCGACGCGTTAAACCGACCTAGCTGCGGGTCAGGGTCAGTGTCAAGGCCGTGACCTATCGTAATTCGCCAGCCTGATTTTACCATCATCGCAGTATCTCGTCGGCAAGCGTGAAATGTGTATCACAACTTGATTGTACAGTAATTCTTTGGGGAATGTACCTTCTCCTACATTTCACGATCTAGCAACACGAGCACGCTCCCCATCGTACATGGAATTTAATACGCGTTTCTGATCACGAAACGAATAGCAATTCGCCCGTTGAATTACAAGTTAAATTACATTTGACGATAAAATAGAAATACTCTGAAAGCAATTTTCTTTCTTTTTTTTTTTTTAATTCTTCTTTATTACTCTTTTCTTTTTTCCATTCTTCTCGAAGTCTTTCCAGTTTTCTTTGGCCCTCCCGAGTTCCTCTGTTTTTCAATAAAATAAAAATGAAGAATAACGTTCGACGAACGTTCCTCGATGCTTTCTTCAATTCGTTAAATGTTTCCCCAAGGATTTTCCCAGTTTTTCCAGTGAAACGGAATAATTTTGACAACGACAGTTAACAACTCTTCAAAAATTCTTCTTCTTCGATGATTTTCTCTCGATTTTCCAGAGGAATTTTTTAAATTATTTTTTGAACGTTTCGCCAATGAGAACGCGTCCTCTATGGGTCATTTCAACACTGACCAGAGGAAGATCCTCCGGTACGAGAACGTCCTCCTGAGATCACTTAATCTCCAAGAAACAGTGGGCGTACAACGATAGAATTGTTCTAACCTAGTAAAAGAACTCGAGAAATTCTATGTGGAAAATAAAAAGAAAAAGAAAAAAAAAGAGAGAGAGAGAACCTACAGTTCTCCTCGAGGAATCCTCTTTATCCAAGATCATTCCTTTCTGCATTGCGCAACGATCTATTTTAGCCAGGAACTAAGAAGGAACTATCCGCAAACGATTTATTGCGTCGTTTCCTATTATGAAACTACTTTCAACTCTCTTTTTTCTTCGTTCTTACGTTGAGACGAAGCTCTCCTCATTCCTGTCCTTATTTTTACATCTTCTCGAGGAGAAGAGACAGCAGTCAAACAGCAAAAGTTCGCGCGATGTTTGCACGTGTTCTCTATTTGCGCGAGCCATTAGCCTGACGCTCAAGTCCGTTTCGTCGAATTCACAATACGTTCGAAGGGTGTTTCTTCTCCTTCGACCGTTGTCGAGAAAACTCTCTCGCTGCTTTCTGCTCGACATCCACTTTCATCCATTTCAATTAGATTCCCTGCGAATCTTCTTTGTGCGAGAGCGCACAGTGGCGCTGCTCCCGCTCGCAGCACTCGGCTTTATTGCGTTTGCGGTGGATTTACCCGCAAACTTACTACTGCCTGACCTTCCTATATTAATTGATCACGATTCAGAACGATAGGTAGAAGGCCGATTGAAACTCGTCGATCGACTAAGCGGCGATTCGTACAGGAGATTACCTTTTTTCTTTTTTCTTTTTTTTTCACCCCTGTTCCGGGTAAAATCAAATCGATTGCCAATTAAAAGCGAATTACGATCAACGTCGATGATCATTTGCCCAGCAAGTATTCTAATCTGTTTCTGTTAAGCGAGAGAAAGGAATAAAACAGAGTAACAAAGTTTTCCACATCACGGAACCGGGTCGAGGTCGCGATTCGCTGGGGCACCATAACGTTCTACTAAACTTCTTAACTACCGTACGAGCCACTTTTTTGATTATATCAATTTTTGAAATAAACCGACACGTCTCTGTTCCCCTCGCTGTTTGTACGCTGTTTGTGCAAGGTGATTCACTCAAATGGAAAAAGCCATTCTTCTTTAGTTACAGTTGGAAGAAAATATTTAAAAATTTCAACTATTTTTTTAAACAGGAATATATATTCAAATTTATATTTAAATAGAAATTTATATTTTTTTAAAATAGGAATATATAGTCCTCTTTTTGCGTATATTTGCAAATCTCTTCGATATTCTATGAAGAAAAAAAAGTATCAAAATACTTTTATGATCGAACGATGCTAGTGACTTAGCTTAGAAGGTATTTTAATTTTGATTTTGTGAATTGAATCATTTTCATATAAATTTTAATTCAATTTTGTGAAAGACAATGACATGTCTCGAGTTTGTTTTCGTCGTCTTTCATGCGACAAATTCTATAAGATTGAAGTTAAAATATCTTTCAGATTCATCAATTTTCAACCATTTTATCTTAATATTTTTTTTTTTTATGTAGAAGAGAAGAATTTGATATATGCAAAAAAAAAAAACGTTTTGAAAAAAGGGAGAATTTGATAAATGCAAAAAAGAACGAATTTTTTGAATTTCTATTGAAAAAAAAAAAATAGGACAACTGCGAAATTCACGCGCGAAAAAAAATACTAAAAATATCAACAGTGTGAATTTTTTTCTGCGAACATTTTTCTCTAATTTCAACTAAAACAAGAATATTACTTGTTACAATTGCATAAAACAACCTGGAACATCTTCTTTTCGACATAAATCTTTTTATATTTATATTTATATAATGCCCAAGAAGCTTTTCGTTTCTTTTTGTTATCTCGAAAACGAATTAGTCAAGAAAGATGCAAACAGTGCTTTAATTCCCTGAAATTAGCGACCGCCTCGATTTAATTTCAAATTAAAATTAAAATTAACTACCACCTGAACGTAAATCTACAGCTTAACTTCAAGTTAGAAATGTCTCACAATTTACAGAAAAGATATGCACAGAGTGTACACGAAAATACACAAACACTTACCATAATAGAACTTTATGAATATATAATTATTTAAGCAGGTTATGAAAACCTTTTTGAAATTTCATCAAGTCTGTACCTCGAGGCTAGAGTATAAAACAACTCCGGAAATATATGCACATATAAATTACACGATATTTATTTACTGCAAGCTTCGTAGACATTATGAAACTATTAAATATCGACCTTAGGGACAAGAAAGAATCTGCTTGCTTTTGCAAATTTGATAAGATAGATACCATTTTAACCGTGCATATTCTCGATACCTGCAGAAAGTTGTCAACGCAAATAAGCTTTTGAATAGGTTGTAAATTCCGAAGAAACGAGGCCACAAATCCTACAATCTACAGGACCTACGTTTCAAAGCCAGATGTGGCCCAATCCAGTTCTCGTTAGAGTCTGCCACGTCTCGGTATTTGAAATCGAGGTAAATTTCTGGTTTAGCGGCTTTTCCTTCAATGTTCTGTGTTTTTTGATAAAATACAGATAAAAAGAAATGCCAGATCTCTTTTTAAAGAAACAGAGCGTGCAACGAAACGGCCAAAATTGTGAAGAATTGGTGAGTTAGAAATTTACCGAAATCAAGAGCAAACTCTCAGATACCTAAAGCATCGTCGCTAGTTTTAGATTTAGTCAAATATAAATAGCTTTGTACCTTCTGCGACGAACATCGTCTCGTTAAAATTAAGTTAAGCGTCTTTCAAATGCTCGCCTGTCTATCGACAAGTGAAACAACGAAACACCGAGAAACTACGAACACAAGGATTCTTGTGACGAAGTTTCTTGCGACGAATTTTCGCAAACGAAAGTCAAACGAAATGAAATTCTTGACTGTCAGGTCGAAGTTCGTGCGCATATTTTGCTAATGGGACGGAATATTTAATTTTTGTGAAATTAAAATTTCCCAAATCCGTCGTTTATTTCGCCAATTCAATTTGTCCCTTGGTATCAAACAGACAAAAATATTAATGTCTGTAATGGAAAAAAAAAGAAGGAAATGGCAAAAATTGGGAAAAATAGACTAGAAACTTACTGAAATCGAGAACAAACTCAGAAACCTAAAACTTTATCGCCAAAATCAAATATAAAAGAATAAATAGTTAAATTTGCAAATTATTATATTAATTTATTTACTATTTAATAAATAGAAGTCGATGAAGCCATGTTCAATTGTAAAATTCACACAAATCCTACTCTCATGTAAGTCAATTTCATATCATAATCCTTTATTTAACATTATAGTTGTAAACAATAATTATAATATTAATAATACATATTATAATATAATAATAATTAAAAAAGGTAATGTCAAGGAACTTGAAAACGAATATTATTTGCAATTCAAACGGTATGTTTCGTTATTAAAAATGTCAGAAATATATTATAAGCTAAAAAATATATGTAACACGTTAAAAACATTTCTATAATATAATATTTTACAAAAAAAAAAAAATGTCGAATTAATACGAGGGACGAACGATGTTTAATATAATATAAAATTAACGTACACAAGTATTAATTTTTATTTAAAAAAATATAATGAAAGCGCATTTTCCATTTCGCAGTACTATTTACGTTTTTTAAAAATTCTTGACCGATGATATGCATTCTATTTTAATCGTCATAGTACATTTATAGAAACAGAAACTCACCGTTATAGTCAACGTGTTGACCTTGTTGGCCAAGTGTAATAAATAGACTGCGAATTTTATGCAAATTTATATTTTCTAGACTTAGTAATTTAAAAAAACAGAATCTCGGTAGAAAATTGTTTTATACATCAGATATTACAAAAAGTATTAAATATCGGATATTTTATACACCTTTTCATATTATTATGCTTGCATTATACATTTAATTAATTTAAAAATTAATTGTATAAATATATGGATATAATTATAATATATATATTATAAAAGTAAGTAATTCTACTGCAACAATTTTATAAGACTTAAATTAATTAATTAGTAATAATTGTTAATAATTAACATAAATAATAATAAACACATCAATTATTAACAATTAATTATTAATAATAATTATCGTCAATTAACAATTCGTTGTAAAACTAAATATCCTTTTCCCAACGGTTGCAAGAAGTTTGAAAATTTTCCAAAAACTTGTGGTTTCAAAAACTTTGGATCTCCAAACCCTGAACTACATACTCGATATAGATACACTCAGAAAATATAACACCAAAAAAAGCTTTTTTTAATTTTTTAATAATTTATTACTAATTATATTATTACTAATTTATTATTATTAATAATATCATTATCATTATTATTATTATTAATATTATATATGTATTTTCACATATTTATTGTTCTTGCTTTCTAAGTTTCGTAAAACAGTATGCTAAGAGAAAATTACCGAACCGTTTCTTGAAGTATCCTAGCACAGTAAACTACCCATCCAGAAAGTGGAATTGAATAAACAACCATCTCTATTTCCACCATTTGTGATCTAGAGCAGTATAGCGTACCGTGCAGTAACGATTTGACTTTTATTTTTGTCAGTTTCGAGCTCGCCCGATCATATTCTGGATCGTGTATAAATATTTAATATACTACTTTGCTCGGTCGAAAATTACCTCTAGCCGAACGTCAGAGAAAAAAATTGTCACGTCACTGTATGTAATAATCCCGATTTGTAGGGAAGAAACGAAGAAATACTAACGGGATTGTTCGAATTCTGTGAAACACGGCGAGCTGCCACATAAATTGAATTTGCAGAAAAAAATTAATTTTTTTTTTCAATTTTTTCATCAAAAAGAATTTGGTGAAACTTATTAATTAATTCGCAAAAAAAAAAAAAAAAAAAAAAAAAAAACAGAAACAGGTATAATTGCTGGTTTTGTTTCCGTGCATTCAAGTTAAACACTTTTGCTCCATAGCCACGTTGTTGCGCAACGTTATTCGACTCGACGTGAATTAATTTATGTCGGACTAATTTTCACCGATGGTGTGTAACTTCTTTTCTAAAACGAGCTACATTAACGGGTCGATGTTAATTCAATCACGAGAGAAAAAGAAAAAAACGGAACGTCTCAACGCGAGATGAAAATTTCAAAAACGCTCTTTCCTGGATTAACGAGAGAAAACAAATGTAAAGTTAACTCTCATGAGACGACGGCCGAAATCGTTCCAGAAAAAAATTGGAAACATCGCGTGTTGAATTTACTTTTACCAGAAAGATTGACAGTTGTTTCCAGAAATTTTTATGAAAGAAAAGAATCAATAACTGAAGCTTGTTTATTATTTAAGCTGACTATGTTAATCTCTGACGAAGAAAATTCGATTGAAATATTAAATGTTTTGATTATACTGTAAATCTTTCTCGTTGCCAAAAACCACAAGGGAAATTCTATTTTTAATTGTAAATGTATTCGCAATAGTTATCGACAAGGAAAATTTATTCCGATTGTTCAATTATCAACGAAGAGAACTTCTATTTCATCGTTCATAACAGTGTAAATTCTAAAGTATTATTTTGTATTCGACTGAAACAATCCTCCGCGACAGCATTTAAATATTT
Organism: Frieseomelitta varia; assembly: GCF_011392965.1. Taxonomy (NCBI): domain Eukaryota; kingdom Metazoa; phylum Arthropoda; class Insecta; order Hymenoptera; family Apidae; genus Frieseomelitta; species Frieseomelitta varia. The sequence continues at coordinate 169,102 of NW_025110769.1, forward strand.
CAAAAACCGCAGAGTTACTTTCTTATGTAAATTAGCGAAAAAAGATGGCCGAAATAAATTTCCTTTAGGTTTTACTTTATCTCGATAACTATTATGAACGACCAAAAGAGTTTCTCTCGCTCTCGATAACTACATATTATAAGTATCGAAATAAATATAGTGTTGTAATTCTTTGTTATTTGCAATCATAAAGAAATAACTACCGATCTTTCTTCATTCTGGTTACAATAGTTATGGTCTCTGACCATTATCGTATCGAATGATAAAGGTCTTTCCTCGAAGGAGCAACAGACGATGTTATCGCGAAAATCGAGTCGTGCGAGAAAATGTGCACGCTATGACTGGACACCTATTTAGGATTCGGTGATCAATCACAATTTGATTCCACTTGGAGAAACTTTTCTGTGCGTCTCTGAGGAATCGAACGAGAAACCACGGACGTTGTATCATTACGGGACAATTCATCGTTTAGAATTTCGTCTGAAAAACTATAAGCTCTAGGTCTAGTTTGTTAATCCTCACGTAACTTTTTCTATCGAGGCATCTGTAGTTAATATCTAGAAATTGATTTATTATTATTTTTCGTTACTACAACGAAAAGACAATCCTTAGAAATCAAAATTTCGAAATCTTAACGTGAATATTCGTTTCCTTCTTTGTGTTGATAACATCGCTTATTATCTTCACAGATTACCCACTCCTACGCGAGCTTATTTTTCCACGATAACTCCTACGCGACTTCTTTTTTTTTCTCTCTTTTTTAACCATGGTAACAAAAATTTCTTCACAAGGCGAGTTTTTAGATAAATCTAACAGACACTGCATGACGCACAGAATACGTCAATAACATCGAATGATGAATGATACTCTATTCGAAAAATAACTAACCGCTTAAAGCACGAAACTTTTCACCGAATTTTTAACCACTTGCGCTGGCAATTGACTGCGGACCATAACGAGCAACCGAACCGTACACAATAATTCGTCGCTTTCTTTTTGGAACTCGTCGGTATGATATCATTGGATAGAAATTATTGAAAAGTAATAAATGAAAACCGAGTCAATAAATGTCAATAAATGAAAAATAAAAATAAAACTGAGAAAATATTGCAACTTTGGGACAAAAAATTCTCGACGTTGCGTGGCACGTCATTCGTCAGCGCAAGAGGTTAATAGTCAAACCGTTTAAGAGAGAAGAAAAAAAGAAATGTCCAGAAACCACTTGAGCAAATTCCCTTAAATTAAAATCACACAGAAGACAGAATTTGTGAAAGTTTATACGAAGATCAACGATGAGAATTTAACAAGTGTATAATTTTATTAATAATTAAATTATTTTTCATTTTAGAGGTATTTTATTAAATAAAATGAAAATATCTCTAATAACGTTTCTTAGTGTGATATGTTAGAACAACATAAAACAATTTCCCTACTTCTTGGAAAATTATACAACATTATAATATATAATTATATATAATATATATTATTATATATTATATAATATATATTAATATATTATATGTTATATTATATTATATTATATTATATTATATTATATTATATTATATTATATTATATTATATTATATTATATATTATGTATTGTCATTATCTACGTCTTTATTATATTATATTGTATTATTATTACAATAATATTATTGATTTATTGGCACCACTATGATCGTTACTAATTTTCGAGCTATTTATAGGAATGAATGGGGTGTGACAGTACGAGAGTGGGAGAGAGAGAAAGAGAGAGAGAGAGAGAGAGGTGTTTTTGTGTGCGTGCGCGTACGAGAGAGGATGATGAGCTTGATCGAGAGAGGAGAGAGAAAATAAGAAAAAAGAAGAGAGGCAAACGGTTGAAACGTGCACGTCGCAACGACAATTGTACATTATAAACGGAAACACAGCAGCAGAAACGATTGATTCGATAATTGAAAAAGAAGATACGTCGAGCATTATAATGATATACATACAATGTATGATATATACGTATAATAATCTCGAACAACTTCTCAGTTGATTGAAACTGTTTGATTTTTTGTCTTCTTTAACCCGATTGAAACTGTAATATATTTAATATACATACACGCGCGAGTACACACACACACACACACACACACACATACACACACGCAAACACATGTACGCGATACATGCCACTTACCAGCATATACTATATGTAAACATAGAGATATGCAATCATAATTATATTATTATATTAATAGCAATATACGATCATTATTTTACTATTACTCTCGTATACGGTCGTATCGCGTGTAGTACCTATAATTCCGATTCCGTAAACGCGTTGCTCGAACCTCGCGGGCAACTCTCCGGTCCTCCGTGAATCGCTCGGGTCGGCCTTCGAGCGTGTTTCCACGCGGCCGAGAAAAATTCACCCACGGCCGTTTTCACTGAAACGGGAGAGATGGAACTTGAGACACGAATTCTCGGACTTCGCGAGCTGATATTCCTATATTTGTACGATATCGACGAGAAAGTTGGGAGGGGAGAGGACGAGGACGGGAGAGTAGTTCGGCGTTGACGGTAACGAGCAGCCGAAACACTACTAAGTAGCAACGAGCAATGCACAAGCAATCAGTTAGCAATTAATTAGTTAATGTATCGGATGGACGCGCGACTGGGGGGTGGACTCTGTACACGATTCGAAGGGTAGTTTTCTTTTCCTTTCTTTTTTTTTTTTCTTTTCTTCTCTCTTCAGCAAGCCAATTACTCGATGCGTCCCTTCGAACGAGAGACGGAAAAATCATTTCACCGACGTGCGTACTAATCTAAACTTGTTGCTACTTTCGGAACGACGCTCCAACTCTAGTCTTGTCTCGAAAGTAGACTCTACCCTTCACTCGTGAGAGTCCCGCGCAGAGGCCGGCAGGGTAAATTGAAATTGCGCGTCGATCGCCGGTCACGCTTGACGGAGATCATCTCAAAGAGAGGCGGCCAGACAGACGGCCGGGCAAACAAGCAAGCAAGCAGAGAGAGAGAAAGAGAAAGAGAGATTCGTAGGATCGAAAGTAGGAGCGAATGAGCGCGTGCATGAATAGAAAGCAGAGAACGGGAGAGAATGTGCCGAGAGGATGAGGAGTGTGCACTGCGTGAATGCGAGAAACGGACAAAAGACGAGTGGAGAACGAAGCAATAAAAAGGAGATACGTAGAATGGCAACCGCACCAAGGAGAGACCAAACTCTTTCGCTTAACGAAAGATCGTTACTTACGTACTTGCTTATTTATTTTAATTGATAATGTTGATTGATCGATCGATTGATTAATTAATTAATTATTGTATTTATTGGCGCGGAAGGCTGAGAGACGCTGTGATTCGCGGAAAGAGAGAAAGAAAGAGAGGGAGAGATTGAAAGAGACGATGATTATGCACTAGCGCAAGTACTCGATCCAAAACCAGCCCCAAACACGAGAAACAAGAACGAACAGAGCGATAAGGATTGCGTGCACGAAGGAATCCTTCGGTCGTTACTTCGAACCCTCCGACTACTGAACCTCAGCGTCCAGTGCTGGAATCATTTCTGACTCGTATTCAACTAATTCATATTTAGGGTCGTCCGGACGACCTCACCGATACTGTACAGAGTATAACGGTCGCTCGAGACCGAGATTCTCATCGATATTATACCAACACGGTGACAGACACCCGTTTATATCAAAACTGTGACTCTGGCACAGCAGACGGAGGGTTAAGAGGCCAGCCACGTATATTCCTGATCGCTTCGATGATAGGACTGAAACTGAATTTGGTGATCGAGGGTGAGGGTGAAGGGGGTGGAAACAGAGAGATCGTATTATGATCGTGGGCGCGTGAGTGTGTGTCGATCCCATCGTGTTCGACTTTCTGTCTGCTTGGTTCGTTAAACGAGCGCAACGTCGTTTTCCCGGTCTCGACGATCGACATTCACGATTGGTTGGTGAGCTGCCACGCACAATTCCGCGATCGGCCAGTTCCGCGATCTCACCCTCCTTCGTTTTTCGTCTGAATTTCTTCGTTAACTTGCAAATGTTGAAAATGTGGATCCAATGGAAACCGTGGCTTTTGCCATTTTGGCAGACAAAACTCTCTTCGAAGATAAAAACAGAGAGAATTTCTTGTTGTTAGTAAATTTTTATCGAATCGTTTACGAATCGTCGAGCGTGGAGTTCGGTCGAATTGCGCGGGAGGAGCAAGATGAATCCGATTGGTCGATTTCGTGGGGCGACTCGAGGGCAGGGGTCTTCTCTTTCTTTCCGCTTTGTTGGATCTTCTTTCGAAAAAAACAAAAAAAACAAAAAAAAAAAAAAAAAAAAAAAAAAACGGAAACGCGAAAGTTCGCCGCGACGACAAACCGAGTAACGACGTCGGTCCACGTCGGACGAATTCGCCTCGAGACCGATTTGCAAACGCGCTGACGAGAACAGAACGGGGGAAGAAGAAAGACCGTGACAATATATACATATATACATATATATATACATATATATATCTATATATTTGCAAGATATTTTGCGAGCAGGGCTTTTTTATCTATTTTATAGTAATCTCAGCTTAAGCGGATTGAGAGAGAGGGAGAGAGTGAGATTGTTTTGCTAAAAACGAAAGAGAGAGAGAGAGAGAGAGAGAGAACGAAAGACAGACAGAGAGAAAGGATAAAAGGAATATATTTGTGACAAAATGGATAGAAAGAGGGAAGAGAGAGAGAGAGAGGGAGGGAGAGCCAGAGAGAGAAAAAGAGAGAGAGAGAGCGCGCTCGAGAGGGAGAGAGAGAGAGAGATTTAATACGCAGCTGACAAACGGTTTGTAAATTGCGTATATAAAAGATAGTTAAATTAACCGTCGGCTAGAAAAAAAACTGAAGACGGTTTCACTATGTTGTATACTCTATGTTTTATTTGTTTTGCGCCTTAAGCTTAATCTGATTATTAATGATAATGATTATTATTATTATTATTACTATTATTATTATTAGTTATTATTCATCATCATTATTACCATTATATCCTTATCATTATTAATTTTATTATTATTATTATTATTATTATTATTATTATTATTATTATTATTATTATTATTGCTATTATTGTGTACATGGTATAAATTGTAAAAAGGAACGTATTTACTATAACATATTCATTTTACGGAGGATTTACGAGATCCTTCGAATGAACAAATTGTTTAAAATAAAGTGATGGAATAAATACAATATTGACCAATTAACATTCATTCTTTAATGTCCCTTCTCAGTGGCGCTGGATTATCGTCCATTTTTCGCACATATCGTCATATTTGTTGTACAGAAAAATTAAGCAGAGAAGTTCGTTCGATTAATGAGCTTCCTCGCGTTAACCCGGCACACGTGAAACGTTTATGGTTGCCTATTAAAATAACAACGCGCACATTATAGATATACACGGATATCAACTTCACTTCAAGGAAAAGACATTACAAATTACCTATAATTAATTATCAGATTACGTCGTCCCACATTTCCGGGTTGATTAAGAACCTTGAATTTCGTTGAATCGAAAATTTTATCAGTACGAATTTTACTATCGTGATTTACTTCTTAACACTTTCACGGCAGGCGTCACATATAATGCTTGATTTTGTTTGTCCAAAAATATTAATACAAATAAATAAAATAAACGAAAATATTAATTCAAATAAATAAAATAAATGAAAATATTTGTTAACGCTAGCATCAATATATTCTACATATAAATTGGTATAATTTAAACGATAACTAAAATATGTGGATTTATACAATTCGTGTTTCTGTCCAAACAGAAATTAATATTGATTTCGACAAGAACAACCGTTTATCCTTTAAGTAATTCAAAACGATAGTCTGAAATCAGTCACATCAATCAGAGTTCGGTTGTTACAGTACACAGTAATATTACAATAGTTAAATTAATATGATACGACGAGAAAAATTGTACAAAACATACATAAAATATAATAATATTTCCTACGTGCGACTGTCATTTCAAATTTCCCCGCCAGGAAAGTGCTAGCCGAATTCTTGAAAAACACAAGTTCGATTGTTACAGTGCATCGATTAAAATTAAAATTAATTGAATTAATATGGCACGATAACAAATATTGTACAGTTATTTACAAAGCACACATAAAAATCATATTTCCTATATGCGACTGTCATTTCAAATATCCCGCCGGGGAAGTGTTAATCCGGTACATCGAATCGACTCGTCTCGTTAAATTCCTCGACGATTTGTCAGCGTCGTCCAACGATCATCTCCGCAGCAAACGTCACAGTCGCTACGAAGAGGCCAGTGGCGAGCATATAGAAGCTGAACAACACGTGCCGGATCTCCAGATTTCGGAACTTCCTCTTTCGATTCGTCCATCGTCTCTTCCTCGCCCTGTACATCTTCCTGGTGCTCGCCTTCTTCCACAGCATTGCTATTCCGACCTCCACCGTTCTGTGAATGATCCGCGTCACAGAAGCAAGCAGCGGCCAGTTTTCCCTGGTCACGTACACCAGCAGGTTCTGCTGTATCTTTCTGGACCGATGGAGAACGCTGTCGTTCTGAATTCTCGCGTATTGGTGAAGACAGTCGTCTAAACAGGCGGCGCGATCCGATTCCAGCACACGTTGCTTGCAACCGTGATAGGTGTTCACGTAGAAACGCGATCGTAGCTCGGGATCCTGCAGCTCTCGTTCGTGGAACATCGATCCATAGATTTGATAGCCAGACCTCTGCGAATGGTCACGTTTCGTAATTTCTTTTACAATCGTCGATCCTTTGAACCGTGAACCACGGCGGACGAGAGAATGCTCGGAAAGTCATTTTCACATTGGGGCAAATTTTTTGAAAGTGATTTCAATACGATAGTGTGTCCTCATTGAACGTCATATTGGTGAGAATATCATTGTCATACGATCAGCTGACAAACAGAGGAAATTCTACGTTGATCGTGTCAGAATTGTGACAAGGCGACAATATAATACAATGTACGGCAATGTAAGGCGTAATGTTACAATACGAAATATACATTCTCTTGTCCGCTACTTTGTTGTCCGAACGATCTAACATGTAATAAGACGATTGGAGCAGATACCTTGAGATTCTCTGCTGTTCGGATATTCGGCAGAGAAACGGGAATAGTAAGTAGCGAGGCCAAGTGACCCTGGATCAGCGCGTTGAATATCACGTGCAATACGAACATACTGCTGAAGAAAATTCTGGAGGAACTGGGTCTAGGTAATCTGTATATCGACCCGAAAGCCATGAAATGTACGATGTTGACGCTGCTTCGTAGAAATCCTTGATGCTTTGCAAGAACCAAAAGAGCAATCGTGCATAGAACACCGATTATCACGTGTACAGACGGCGACAGGAAGGACAGAATCTTGACGAACTCCGATAATTCACCTGCACGCCGCGTGATCACGCAAAGACCACCGTCTCCGTAAGGATACGTGTGTCTATAAAAAGAAAAAGAAAGAAACATCGTGATGTTGTTATCCGCATCGAAAGAGTTGTCGTCTTTTTCTTTCGAAGTAGATTGCTCCGATTGTGGTCAGACACTCGATGCGTTTCTTTTATTTGAACCTTTCTCTCGAATGTAATTTTTAAAAAGTAAATTTAAATTAGTAGCAAATTTTCGTAAAAAGTCGAACTTACGTTTCTTGAACTTTTCAAATCCTGTTTATTTGCGAGAGAGAAGATTGCGATGCATTAATTTGATGATAATTTTATGATACCAAAGTGTAATAAAAATGTGATAATGATATGTTAATGAGATGTAAAGCTGCAGGTAATTTTGTCTTTTCAAAGTGTTCTCGTGATCAAACACTCGGTCTCGAAAAATTTCTTTCGATAAACGTGCTTAGGTCACACTAAAATTTCGTTTGTTTACGAAAGAGAAGAGCAATTGGTCGAGATTTCTTTAATTTTGTTTGAAATTTATGGTTAATTCAATTCAGTCCAACTTACATTGAAATTCACAACGTATCTGTACATTGTCGTGTTAATTCAAATAGACGTGTCTAATCCTGATGTTCCAAGTTTTATAAAATGGTGAAAAAAAATCGTACAAGTTTTAAGAGGTCGTTGCAAAGGGGAGACTTCAATGTTTAAAACTAATAATTCTCTAGTGTGAATGTTTGCTTTATAGTTTGAAGTATCCTCCTCGCATGATGTAAAATCATCTTCGAAAAGAACGAACTCACGACTGTTCAAACAGAAGAATTTTCTTTCTCATGTCAGTTGAATTTTTCAATTCGTTATTGACACAATTATGCTCTTTTCGTTCTGTAAATGTAAACTGTTGCATCTTCGGTTTCAATGCAAGTGGTTAAGATTTTCGCCAGTATCTAAGCCAAACCTAACCCAAATCATTTTTGTGCAAAACTTGAGCCAAGTTCTAGTTACACCCTTTTGATTTAACACGGCGGCACAGTCTCCGCATACTAACGACCAGCACCGCGTGTGTATCTAAATTCCAAGCCACATAGCATCGTGGAGGGTTAACCTCTGGAGAGACACGTACTCGATTTTCCACGTGTTATGCAAGCTTCTCGCGTTCATTCCCATATCCACCTCGCCGGTAGCCAAGTCAGCCATCATTCCCACTATGCTCCCGTGACTATCAATCCCGCCTAGATCGTACACGGTCCCGGTGTGCACACGCACGCGAACACTCGCGTTCAATTTCTCGAACACTATCTTCAGAATTTCGCTGTTGTCACCGGAGAATCTTTGCAAGCCTGTCTTGGTCGAGTCGATTCGGAGATGGGGCTCGAAGTCTATGGCGTTCATTCTGATCTCGTAGCCGTTCAGATCCTTCGCCTTGTCGAACGTCAAGCCCTCGCATGTTCTTGAACCTTTCAAACGTGAGATATTACGTGTTATTTAATATTAAAAATAGAATTAGCCAATTTGTAATTTTAAAATTTATAATTATATAATTTTAATAATTTTATAAATTAATAATTATATAAAATAATATTTAATAATTATATAAATTAATAAATTTATAATTTAATATTAAAATAAATTGTAAAATTTATAATTATATAATTTTAATAATTTTATAAATTTATAATTTAATATTAAATTAAATTATAAAATTTATAATTATATAATTTTAATAATTTTATAAATTAATAATTATATAAAATAATATTTAATAATTATATAAAATTAATAAATTTATAATTTAATATTAAAAATAGAAGTAGTAAATTTATAATTTTTGTTGTATGTAGAACAGTGTACTTTTGGAGATTCAAATGATTTGAAAGTGTAAATAAAATCTTGCGTATTCCATGTATTTTTTTTTTTTTAAACATCAGTGTCTCTGATGGGAATTTTATGCTTCGATGGTTCTAGCGTTAACGAATCATTTAATGAAATATCGTCAATATTATTTTCGTCGCAGATAGGCGTCCTTTTTTTTCTTATTTAAGCTTTGGAAACGTTATTTGAGGTTTATTACAACTAAAATAACAAAGAAAACGAGAATATAAACTTTATACAAGGTTACAGTCTTTAAGGAAAAGCAATTATTATGTCAACTTTAGGAGTAAGAATAATTTGTATTTGCTGAGGTTTTTCCTAAGTTTAGTCCTTTAGGTGTTGTATAGCCTGCGTTGGATAAGCGTCTTATTTTTAGAAAATGAGTTTCTACTGGAAAGCAACGTATACGTTTTACATGTTCTATTCCTACGACAATGTTCTAAGTTGTGCTAACAGCATGCTGATTATCACATAGTGGTAAAAATATTCTTTGTTCGGTATTTTCGCTACAAACGAAAATATTCGATAATGACCAAGGTTTCAGCGTGTGAGACTTTGTGCAAAATGTACAAATATACAGGGTGGTCCATTGCCAGTTCAAACATCTTTTCGAATTGTGACGATACAAAAAATATTTTTTGCCTAACATGAATAGTATCCAAAAAGTCAATAACTGGTAAGAATATGTTTTTTTAACGTCTTTTCTTTCATCAAGATCATTGATGTTTTATTCATGTAATTACAAATATTTTTTTTTATTGTATTGTGTAGTTGGTAAAAAAAAAAATACGTTTAGGTATGTTAATAAAAAAAAAATATATATATATATATATAGTTGCATGAAAAGGACATCAATGACTTTGAAAAGTTACCAGTTATCGATCTTTCGGATAGAGTTAGGCAAAAAATACTCTTTGCAACACCACAATTCGGAAAGTGGCGTCACTTGAATGCAGCACCATCCTGTACAAAGTGTCCAAAACTTTACTTTATCGTAATATACAGATAGACGAGGCAAATCTTCAGCGAACAATAAATCGAGCAGCGAAACAGTTTATACCACCTTGATATTTCATTCTCAACAATGTCCACGGATGTCCGCCGCGCCCTCTGAACTGGCCAACGTTCCTCCAAATCGCTGGCGCGGTGCTCGAGTACGGATTGTAGGTGTAGAGGACGATCCCTTCGTCAGGATCGACGCACAGAAATATCGCGGCGAGTCTGTCGTATTGCCAGGCCGCCCACAGAAATCCGCGGGCGTTCACGCAGCCACGTTCCACGGTTTTCCTGTCTACGAGAATATGCAGCCCCTCGAACTTGCTCCAGCCGGAGTTCTTCGTCCTCTGCAGCAACAGCCGGAGCAAAGGCAACGTGGACGCGACCACGACGAACTGGCCCAACTTCCGAAATAACTGCGTCACGGGGTACTGCGTGTACGAATAATTGTGTGTATATATATTTATTTCAGCCCCTTTGGCCTTGAGATTGACTTTGGTTTATACATTGCACATTTCGCAGTGCATTTATCCTAATAAATTTTGCATGTTATAATATTCACATAATATTTTTTGTATGCTATTTTGCTTTATCCTATACTTATATTTATCTTAACTATGCTTACTCTTTTGTCTACTTAAGTATCTTAACCTAATTCTTTCATTTTATTTCATGTTTATTTTGTTGCTCTTTTCCATTTAGACCTGCCTTATCTCTTCCTGTTTCTCTTTATCTTTCTTTATCTTTCTATTCGCCTAAGCCATTTTACTGCTTCTTTCCCGCCTTCTTCACTCAGTGTCTCTCCCAGACTTGCATTTGTTGTCTCCATCTCTCTACAGTCTTTCCAATATTCTAATGTTCCCTCCTCATCCTCGCACAATTGACATTTCCGTTCTTCTTCGCTCGCCCAAAATTTACTTCCATTTTCTAGGCTGCCGCATCTTGCTCTGACTATCATCTTCTGCTCTCCATTTTTCCTCCTCTCCTTCAGGTAGTACCTATTTTGGTAGTTCTCCTGTTACCAGATACTTATACTTCCAATTGTATCTCGTCTTCTGAATTCTATTCCACTGTCTTTGTCTTTGTACTTCCGCTTCTCTTTTTCTTAGTATTTTCCCTGCTGGTTTCCCTTCTCTCCACAATTGTTTTACTCCTATCTGGCTAAAACCACATGTTTTGAGGTGATCTTGTCTTTCCCTTATTCTTTCTTGGTTCCCTTCTCCTGCTTTCTTTTCTTTTATGCATTCTTTGACCATTCCTCCCTATTTTTCTCTTTCTACTCTTCTTTCATACTCTACTGCTCTTTTTTGCCAATCTAATCTTCAGTTTCTCTCTCCACGATTATATAGTCTGGTGTCCTGATGTCCAGACCAAGCGTCCATTTAATATATTTTCTCTGTATTCTCTCTAATTCCGCTTTTTCCGTCCATTCCCATACTTCTGCTCCATAGGCCAGGATTCCCACGACTAGATTGTCGAATATCTTCATTCTCCTCCCATAATCGTCTCTAAATATTCTCTCTCCTATTCCCCATGCATGCTTCATTACCACATTCGCTTTCTTTACCATATATTTTATGTGTTTCATTGTACTTTTCGTTACTTTTAAATCGGTACCTCAGATATGTGAATTCTGTAACCTGTTCTATTGCCTTACCTTTCCAATTCCATGTCTCTTTCTTTTTCTTTCCCCCTCCTTTCCCAAACACCATCATCACTTGCTCTCATTTAGTATCAAATATTTGCCAAGAATGAATACCTCGAACGTCGTCGATTTCGACTGGGAGATCAACGCGACTGGTAGATCATTGATCAGAGATCGTTGGAAGAACTCTTCGTACTCTCCGGCTAGTAGAAGCGCGTCGGCTGCTGCGTGGGGCCTCGTGCAAGATCGAACGATCGTCATCTGAAAGAATGAAGATTTCTTTGTTCAATCAGTCTGTGCTTGTCTATTTTTTGGTTGAAAATTGGAAGAATTAAACGTTTGGGTGAAGCGTAAGTCACCTCTCGTTAGAAATAATTTATACGCGCCTGCGAATAACTGTTTGTTGTTAAAACTCGAATCATCAGTCGAACATTGCGCAAGTTACTTTTAATGAAAAAAAAAAAAAAAAATGATTTGTATTAATTGGCTTTTAAATCCTGCAAATAATATTTTATATAGATAAAGAATACTTGAATAATTATTCCATTGCATTTTTGCATGTAATATTATACATTTATTATGTTATCCTTATCTCTCATTGACTTTAATAAATTGCTCAATACTGTATGTTCACACACAGAAAGTGATTTAATAGATTTGTCATTGCATCGTAAATAATATTAATTTATCGTCATTAATCAATCATCAATAATATTTATAGTTTTACACTCTCGTAAAATTATCTCAAAATTCCGTCAAATAATTCACGAAGAAATTTAAGGTTTCCTTAAAGCGTTACGTTCTTAAAATTGGTAAATTACCGTACAGTTGTAAATTAATTAGACACTCTTAGTTTGATTGCTAATATTAATATAATAACGCAAACTGTTAACATCGAAACGTATATAAAGATTGAAAGATTCGATCATCTAAAATTTTCTGACTCAGAATACGTGTAAATAATTATAATCAAGGCGACTTTGATATGCAACAGTTTGCACGAATGTCTTTGAAAAATATTTCTGCCTTGGAGAACTGTTTTTTTTAAGCGCGAAACACACCAAGAAACGTGCACCGTTAATGTTATTGCACATAACTGCAACTTAAGTACCGTTTCGTCAATTAGTTCGTTGTAACTAACTCTGTTTCCCATAGTCGTATTCGCGGCCACCGTGGAGATTAATAATACAGAGTTCCAACCGGGTAAGGGCATGGTTCGCGAGACACAATTAACACATTCACAGTCGGCCGCCGCGAGGCTTATCTCCGGTTTTCTTATAAAATCATCGCGGTACTGCAGGAACAGTAATCAAACAACAACATCGTGGTTGCCCCTTGCAACGTTAGGTCAAGTGACGTTAATCGGAGTCAATTCCGACCGCCCGAGAACGAAGCTTCACCGTTCGTTCAACAGATAGGCAACTTGACAAATTCTCGTTACGCTCTTTTATCTAATAAGCTCCCGAAAAGTGAAATTCGTCACAACGTGCTGGTTGCTCGTCGTTGAATAGCATTTCGTTTCCTGTCAAGGTCAACTTTTCCCGCTTTCGTAACAATTTCTCCACCTTGATAACCATCTTGATAAATCGACCAGCCCCCATTTTCAGACGAGATAATGGCCAGATAATTGTCACTCGCAATTTTCGACCAGCGTACGCTTTTACTTTCCTATGTTCATCAAGGAACAATCGTTCTGTCACGGCTATAATCGCTCGATTATCTTCGCTCTTTTTACCTTTTGCTATTTGATTTGATATCTATCGTTATCTCCGTATTTTCGTTATTGTACAGGGTGTCCCGAATTCGACATTTTGTGCTGGCAATTGGTTCGCGGACCATAACGAGTGACCGTATAGAATAATTTGTCGCTTATTTTTCGTGCTTTGAACTCGTCGGCACGATATCATTCAGAGTAATAAACTTATCATTTGCTTTGCCTTTTAAATATACTTAATATTGTTAAATATACTTAATATTCCGTGTAATGGAGTCAACACGCTTACAATTTAGAAGAGTTTATTCCCTTACAGTCGTGGTCGTGTATGAAATAGAATGACATAGAATGATTTACAATGTTTAATGCTCTTGAATATGATGTAGAATGATTTAGAATGTTAATTTATGTTCTTAATGATACAGAATGTCTTTATAATGATTTAGAATGTTTTATGCCGTCGAATATCTCTAAAGCAGTTGGTTATCATTGTCAAGTGGAAGGGGAAGGATCATAGATGACCAACTATTGGATCTTGCCTAACTTATCTTGTCCACTTTTATGTGGACTGTTGCTAGCTCATTATCAGTATTTATATAGATTCAATATTGTTGGTTATCCAACAATGTACTTAATATACGTATATTTGATAATATAATAATATACGTATATTCAAATATACTTAAAATTGAGAAAATGTTGCAATGTTGGGACAAAAAATTTTCGACGTGCGTGGTAAGAAATATTTCGTCGTTTCAGCGCAAGAGGTTAAATGTCAAAACCTCGGAACCTGCGGAAAGTGGAAAATCGATGAACTGAGAAAGAAAATCTCTTGTAGATTTGCTCCATTTCGGAGTGAAAATCGTAGCGAGGAAAGAAAGAAAGAGAAAAGTTATCTCTCGCTTGTTCAGCAAGTTTGCTCGATGCCAATCAACTTGAGAGAGCAACTCTTAAGAAAGATCGAATCATGGTTTTGTCATCGAACGTTGTTAGAACAATCTAATGTCAATCTGGCTGTAATCGGAGTAGTCAACGTTCTATCTGATACTTGCATTGCTAGCGTTGCAAGTTTATCTTCATCAAATGGATGATATAGATGATGTTATATATGTAAATAAATAAACGAGAACATTTCTGGTTCTTCTTTCGTGATTTTTTCCAAAATGGAGCAAAAAAAGAAAAGCGAGAAAATCTCTGGAACATTTTTTCTCTCATTCAAACCTTGTTGCTCGGAATTTCTTCCTGCGCATTCGATTGTCGCAGCAAAGAAAGCCAGGCTTGTTTGTTTCAGTCGCTCAAGTCTTAAGACATAAAATATGACAGTGATTGTTTTGTGTGATTGCGTGTGTGTGTAGTTTAGAGGATAGAGAGCTTAATATCTCTTTGTCATCGTCTAGTTTTCCTAAATTAATAAACTTTATATTTTGAACCACTTGGTTTAAATTATATTTTGTTTTTTTTCTTTTTCCTCCTACGCTCATCGATCCGAAATGTGGATTGAAACTGAAATTCGGCACACCCCTGTAGATTATCGATTCGTCTTGGTTTCAAGAAGAGTGAAAGAACGGTATTAGAATTAATTTCGCCTTTACGACGAGAGAAAAAATTAACGTTCTCCGAGAGTTCTCCAACTGCTGCTTAGAAAAACTCTCGGCAATTCGACAATCTGACCGTGTCAACGACCTAATCCACGAAATCCTCGTGCAACCGTGCACGCGGAGAAGACGACAGTTCCTCAAAGTGGGAGGCTAGCCCCACCATCGTCTTTAGAAAGAGGACGAGCCCGAGAACAGTTTAACACCGGTTGTCGGCCGGTTGACTGCTCCGTCTCTCGAGCCGGTTGCTCGGTAGAGGAAAGACACCGTGTTATCGAAAACTGGCGACAGTCGTTGGAACCGTCAACGTATTTTTGCGTCATGGACTCGTAGCCAGCGCGGAAAAGCGACCTTGAGGCTGGACGTTTCGTGAGTGGTGATTAAAACTCCTCGATCGAGCCAGTCAATTGTCGAGGAAATTGGTAAATTGGTCGCCGAGGAAGTTCTGAGGCAGGCTGGATCGCTCCTTTGAGGCAAACCAGTTTACAATTCCGCGAAATACCGGCGGGATGACAGCGATTCGCGGAATAGCGTCGTGCGTCTGCCTGATAGTGTTCGTTGTTGGCCACGTGGCTGCAGCTGCAGCTCCGCCACACATTGTATTCATCTTGGCCGACGACTTGGTAAGCTGACGTCAATCTTTTTTCGTTCAGTCGATGCTGGAAGGTTTGACAATTCCAAATTGTCACATACGAATTTGTTTTGTGCGTACAAACGAGCTGTTTACACTGATCGACCGATTGAATCAAAGATTGGATACAGTGTAGGGAATACCCAGGCAGTACAAATAATAGACATAATAAATACGACAGAGTCCTCAACGACGTGCACCCTGGACGCAGTACTGTCAAGGCCATGAGGTAATTGTACAAAAAAAAAAAAAAAAAAAACCCTCATGGCCCTGACCGTGCGGACTCTAGTTAAGCAATAAACTTCCAGATCCTTTGCTCTGGAAAAGACACAAAAGGAGTCGAGGGTATATAAGGCCCGACTCCAACGCACAGATTATCATTAACTTTTCCTGCAAGCCTAACCTCACCTCATCATGCAAATAAACCACACAAATATCTACAAACTAATAACATCAATTTTCGTGCAGATTAAAGGGCACTCCAAGCCCAAGGTATTGCAAACAAGACATCCTAACTAATTAAATAAATAAATAAAAAAAAAGAACAGATTATCATTAGTTCTTTTACACCGAGGTCCACGCTACGAAGTAGATATCCACGGTACTGCAAATATTCATTTTTAATAATTAGTGTTTGGATGATAGTACAACCGTTATTGCACAACATTGTAAAATACCCTAGTTGAAATAAAACGTTATATAAAACACTAAATACAGTGAAAAAAAGTCGAATCTACGATCATCATTGTCTTAAAATTCTTCCTCGAGTTTGTGGTTAATTTGTTACTTCAAGGAACACCGCACAGCAAGTCGTTTGAGAAACATTTGGACATTCTCTAATTGAAAAATTGCCAGAAAATGAGAGATCAATCAGTTCGGCTCCTAAGAACATTATATCAATGCGTAACAGTATGTTTGAACTGTTAACTGTCAAAAGTCATTTGTCAAACCATCTCAGCGATCAGATCAGACGTGCCTCAGTTTCAATTAACACGGCTTGAATAGATATCAGCGCTCTGATGTCTATCGATATCGAGTATCGTTCGAGTAACTCGATGATTATCCTAATTAACGCGCCTAATCGAGCCCGTTGAACAGGGATGGAACGACGTGGGATTTCACGGCTCGGGACAGATCCCGACGCCGAATATCGACGCCCTGGCGTACTCGGGGTTGCTGTTGGACTGGTATTACGTCACGCCGATTTGCACACCGTCCAGGAGCGCTCTGATGACCGGCAAGCATCCAATTCACACAGGAATGCAGCACGGGGTACGCTGCACCGTCATTAACTATTTAAGCGCGCAATCGGCTTGGTAAATAAAACGACGTTGCTATTAAGGAGGACTTAACAGGCGCAAGCATTAATTCGGCCGTGGTTCGTTGCGCTCCGACAATGCTAGTTACGTTCTATAGGGAGATTAAAACACATTGTGCCGCTGCGATTCATTGAGCCGGAACTGCTTTTCATAACAGCGAATTTAGGTCAGTTGGAATTCACCACTGTTTCTTTTCTTTTTTTTCTTCTTTCTTCTTTTCAAATGATTCGCGCAAGACCTGAAAGGCCAGAAGACAAATTGATCAATCTCGTTGAGTATAATTGTTTAACCTCTCGGGGAGAATCGCGTCGTTTGAGTCAATGCTTGTTAGTTCACTTAGCTATTCTGGTTAAATGAACTGTTGCTAGTTGAATCCACTTATTTGAACCTGAACTGCCACTGTATATGAACGAAAAGCTAACAAGAGGGGAGGATCAGTGAACTCCCACTGTTATATGAACTTCAATTTGTAACATAAAATGCAAACTATTTGTCCTTTGACGAGTTCATACAAATCGACAGTCGCTAGTGTAAAAATATTAGAGAGAGATGTCTGTCATAATTTAGTAAGATTATGGATACCCTTTTAGAAAGCAGAGTTGATCATTCTGGCTTCTCACGCGACTCAATTTGTAATTACAAATTATACCGGCGTGTTTCTTCGCGCATCTTCTTGCACCCACATTCCATCTGACCTCTTCCTCACATCGCGTCCGTTGAATTCGTTGCTTACGGCGAAAGTGTAGCTGACCTTTAACTATCGCGGGAACTTCGCGGCATTGGTATTTCGACGAGGCGACATTCAAATTTTTACCAGTAAAAACTGTGGAATTTAATTAACGCCACGCGGCGTGAAACTAGGTTCTAAAGTGCGCCGAGCCGAGAGGGCTACCTCTTCACGAGAAACTTCTGCCGGAATATCTTCGAGAACTCGGATACAGCACGCACATCGTGGGCAAGTGGCATCTGGGATTCTACACGAAAGAGTACACGCCAACGTACAGGGGATTCGACTCGCACCTCGGCCTCTGGAGCGGCCACCATGATTACTTTGATCATAGCGCCGTGGAAAGCGTAAGCATTTCATTTAATTTTGAGGGGCTACGTACCTTTGAAAAGTGGAAATTTTGCGTCGAATAAGGGAAATTTAAGAATTCTTTTCGGACATGAAATTGTAGATCGTTGCAAATATAATACAATTAGTACAACATGTTCAAAAGTTTGGACTAAATGTAGGAAGATGAGATAAAGAACATGGCAGTCATTTTTTATAGTTTTATCTAAAGCAAGTTTCTTTTTCTAACTTTGCTAGATGTAATAATATTGAGAATATTGTCACAAATTTTTATCCAAATTGATTTCGTGGTCTTTCAGATATTTCTGTTTTTATTGTCTGTTGTCATTAGATGAGAAACTTTCTGAATTAATTATTTTCTAGAATAAGAGTATTCTAGAAGAATCACGATAACAGAACATACAGTTTCTGAAAAATCGATCTTTTTCGACTTTCGTCAAAGGTTTCGCAATCCTTTAAATCTACCTAACTCTTCAGCAACTGCGAAAGAAATACTAGCAATCCTCCAATTCGAAATTAAAACGTAGCCATATTGGGGACTGGACATGAGGAGGGGACTGGACCCAGCCTGGGATCTCCACGGTCAATATTCGACGGACGTTTTCACGAAGGAGGCAGTGAGACTGATTGACAATCACAACACCAGCCGTCCAATGTTCCTCTATCTAGCTCACGCGGCCGTGCACTCCGGTAATCCTTACAACCCTCTGCCAGCGCCTGACCAAGATGTCTCCAAGTTCACCACTATCTTCAACTACGACCGTAGACGATTCGCTGGTTCGTGAAAATTACGTTGATTTGGACTACTTTGATCTGTTCGTTGTCAACGAGTTCGTTTCAGGTATGCTGAGCAAGCTGGACGAGTCGGTTGGCCACGTGGTCGAGGCGCTTCGCAAGAGGGGGATGTTGAAGAACAGCATAATCGTGTTCTCCACGGATAATGGCGGGCCACCGGCCGGTTTCAATCTAAACGCCGCTTCGAATTGGCCACTGAGGGGCACAAAACACACTCTCTGGGAAGGTACCACTAAAAAAAAAAAAAAAAGAAAAAGAAAAAATAATAATACGCTCACCTGGTGCAAGACTCGGCAACTTAGAAAAAAAGAGGAGCAAAATGAAGATGAATTTGTCTTTGTCTAGGAGGCGTTAGGGGAGCCGGTTTGATATGGTCGCCGAGATTAGTGCGACCTGGCAGAGTCAGTAGACAATTGTTGCACATCAGCGACTGGTTACCAACGCTGGTAACAGCTGCCGGTGGAAATCCGTCCAACTTGAGCATCGACGGCTTGGATTTGTGGTACGCGTTGAGCGAGGACACCGAGTCGCCTCGAAAAATGGTTCTTCACAATATAGATGACATTTTCGGCGTGGCAGGGATCACGTACGGAGACTGGAAATACATTCAGGGTAAAAAGTAATCGTATCTCTGCCATTGATTGGGCAATTGGGATCTGTCATACATAGTAGCGTGTCAAAGTTTCCGGCCGGCTGTTTCATTTTGATGCAAGGAAATTTTCACCAATACCAAGGACGTAAAACGTAAAATGAAACCACTCAGCTGCGTTCTTTCCATCATTATTTTTAATCTTCAAAAATATCTCAAGTTTGAACAAACTATAAGAAAATTTTTCTCTGTTAAATGTATTCTAGAGGCGTTACAAATTCGTTTGATTTTCCTTAAAATGAAAGTAAAATTCGAGTGTAGAAATGGAACGTAACTTGGGAAGATTTCTCTGTCGAGCATCTTCTTCAGACATTACAAATTCGTTTTTCTTCAAATTCAAGTGGAAAAAGCTTGAGAAACGAGCGGAATACAAAAGAAAACGCGACAAATGGAATACAAAATATACGTGTGACTGGAGGGATTGACGCACTATCGTTTGTAAATCCCTTTTCTGAATTTCATTCGGGTTGTTTCTATTTAGTTATAATATCCTGTGGTTTTCAAGGGTCCACTTATAACGGGCAATGGGACGGTTGGTACGGTCCATCCGGAAGGGAATGGGTCTACGACGTCGGAGGCGTGATTGGTAGCACGGTTGGTCGAGCAGTGGCTAGCATAGGCCTGTCTCTCTCCGCAGACAGTATTCGCGCCCTTCGAGAGGATGCCATGATCAAGTGTCCTCCGAGGAATGACAGTTTACCACTGTGCAGACCGCTGCAGGCGCCTTGTCTGTTCAATGTTCGAGAGGATCCTTGCGAGGATAATAATCTGATAAACAAGTGAGTGAAATGATTTTTACATGCTGTCTCGCTTAGCATTTCTAGCATTCCTTTTTTTCGTTTGTCTGACGAGAAATATTGTTTATTCGTTCGAAGGTATCCTTCGCTCGCGTCCGAGCTACGAGAGAGGTTGCGCAAGTTAAACGCCACCGCGATACTACCGGGAAATCTTCCGTGGGACAGCAGAGCAAATCCAGACTATTGGGACCACACGTGGACTAATTTCGGCGACTATTTGAACGTATTCGCGAATAATGTCAGCTGATGTGGACGCAAACAGAAGGAAGAGACGAGACAAAGGAGCAAAGTTTATTAGAGTACGTTGGTATCTTTGCACACGTCTTTGTACACGCAGGACTGCGAGGAAAAGAATCTTTATTAAACGTGTTGACTTTCTCTTGTCCTTCACTTTCGTTTTGTTCTGAATCATCATCTTTCTAGCAAAGCATGTCCGCCAAAGATTTTCTCTCGTCTCTCGCTCACTCGTTCATCTTTACAAATCACAGATTTACAGTTAAAATAACTGGCGCCGAATTATAAACAGTATCCTCGTTTATTTCCTTAATCTATACACTTCGATCTTGTTGGGCCACAGTTCTATGCGTACCAAGTGCGTACAAAACCATGGGAAACCAAATGGAGAAAGAAAGTTTGCCCGAGATGAGAACGGGGCGCCCTCGTGTCGGCTAGAATGTCAGAATAGGACCTTCTCGATGATCAAGAATATCTGTAAAAATCACGCATATTAACGCGATTAATCTCTTATTGCTAGTCATTTGTCTGACTGCTGGCCATAAGTATTGACGCATCTGGTTGCAAGTTGAAACTGACTTTTTTTATTTATTTAAATTTATCATTTTATATGTAAAATACTAAAAAAAAAAAAAATTCATTGGAAATTTATTTTAATAAATTTCGCGTTTAAAAAACAATTCATTAGAAATATAATGTAATAAAATTCACTCATTTTAATAAAGTAAACGTTCTAACACTTATGGATGGCAATGTACGATAAACGTTTAGTGACGTACCTTTGGCAATGCTCCACCAAGGCAGGGTAATATAAGTAAGAAACGCGTTCAAAGGTACGGATTGGGCCCGCCTGGTCTCCTTCCAGAAGTGAAAGGTCTGCGTGAATCCTCGCATCGTCCATAGCGGGTTGTAAGCGCCGTCGTCCAGCTCTGCCGACACACAGAGAAACGAGTCGATTATTAACCAATAATCCCGGATATCAAACATGATCGAAGGCTCGACCTACTCGATTGAGATCCTGGAATGATTCGTGTCGATAAATTAAATGGAAGCAACTGCAGGGAGTAAATCTGATTCGCAGAGGTGAGGTGAGCTCAAGAGGGATGAAAAGGATCGGACATCGTGGCAAAGTTGCTGCTCGAAAATTCGTAAGGTCGGATGGTTGGTGTGATTGTTCGCAAGAGCACGAAGATATGTAGAGGTGTTGACAATGAATGCACATCAGCTACAGGTGCGCAGAATAAATAAAACACGAGCTGGAAACGCAGCGCACTAGCTTCCTCTTTCTGCGCACAACGTTCGGCGTATTTTACTTTCTCGTTCTTGATTCGTTAATTTTATTTCTTTTCGCATTACTCGTCAATTCTTATTTTTTTTCCTTTCTTTCGTATTTGTTCGTCGAATAGATCTGTTTGTCGTTAAAATATATGTCGTTCACGCGCTATTGAAGAAAGACGAGAGCAGAAAGAAGAGGCTGGATCGTTGACGAACAGATCGGATTCTACGATTTCTATCTCGATTCTCTATCGATGTCAGTGGATGCTTGTTCCTCATCGTAGATGACTATGTTTATACCGGTGGTGAAACTCGCGTTAACGAGAACCGAGGCCGCTATTCATTCGCGTCAAACGCCTCGAGACGTTCCGAGCCGTGAACCGCCGTATGAATTACTGTCAGAAACCACCACCAGCACTATCGAACACCGTCACGACTGTCCCAAATAATAATTCGTCGTTCGACCAATCGTAGTCTTTTGATCGCACCCCCGTTGCCATTGTTATTTCACCATCCTCATAAACACAGTCATTTGCCGAGCATGGTTTCTTTTTTTTTTTTTATCTTATCTCAAGTTTTATCTTCCTAACGAAGGAATGTATGAATGTAGAAGAACATGGGTTGAATACAATGGACAACACGACTGCCTTTTGGTGTTGCACGAGCTGCTCGATGAACGACCGTTATCCGCTGCCGCGTGAAATTGTAGAATTTCACTTGTCAACCACGAGCTTACAATTTTCTTTTGCAGAGAATTTGCATTGAATTTGAAAACCCTTGAAAATTCGTGTTGCGTTCGTCTTCTGGTTATTCACCGACTCGTTTATAAATTAACCATCTCTAAATAAAAGTAGTCTACCAATTTCCAACGAAAATTGAATTATTCTTTGAACAATAGGTCTACCGCTTTCTAACAAAGATTTAGTCTCAACTAATTCTTACCTCAGCGTGCTTAAGACGAAAAATGTCAAACTCAACTACCACCTAAAAGAAACAAAGCAAAACTCATTTCTACGTATATATATACGTATGTACCGTACCCCGACGTACCGTATTTTTCTGTTTTTCTTCCTACGAGAAGGAGAACGGTCATTCACAGGACAGACGCGACGGAATTGTACGCGTTGGGCGCGTGATCGGTTGGCTATATGTGGGTGTAGAGGTGTGTTGGGCAGTGGGGGTGTTTGGGGTGGTTGGACAGGAAGGGGGAAGAAGAATTTACCCTGTGAGCCGGGGCGGCGCGGGAGCTCGCACCAATAGTAGATGGCTGTGCCGTCTGGTGTGACTCGATGCGGCGGAAGTGGATTGCCCGCGAAGCTGCCGGACAACGCTCGTCTTCGCCTCCTTCTGGGCAGGGTGGCGCTCTGTCTGTGCGTGGTCAGGTTACCTCGCGTAATACGGGCGTTCGCGTTTTTATCTTTCATCTGCTCGTCGTTTTTGTTCTTGTTACGGCCGGTGTAGTACTCCTCGTGATCGGAGCCAGCCGAGCGTAGACGCCGGCGACCATCAGTCCGACGTACCCTGACCAATTCGTCATCGCTGAGCCGCCGGTGATCCTCGTCGTTCTCCAGATTGTTGATCCGCTCGTGATTGATCTGTCCGGTGCTGTACGGCCTTCGTTTCCGGTTATTGTCCTCCTCCTCCTCCTCGTATCCCAACGGCAGTTCCTCCTTGCCGTGCACCAGAATCGCGCCGGCGTCCAGCTTCTGTCTCACGTTGTCGTCGGTCAAGCAAGCCGCCGCCGGCACGAGTATCTCGCTACCCACTTCGATATGGTTGTGCTGGTGGTTCTGGAGGCCTGCCACCACAGACAAGTTCGTTTTCCACATTGTGCGCGCGCTCGTGACGCGTTTTTCTTACGACTATATCGCCCCTTCGTCTCTGTCGTCTATTGGAACGAACGTTGAACGCGCGAGCACGCGGAGGTCGCGTTGATTTCGCGAGAGAGAGAGAGAGAGAGAGAGAGAACGCGAGAGACGAAGAACGACGACAATTCGTTTCGAACACGCAAGGAGCGCGCGCTCACCGTGTGTTTCGTGATAGGCCTCCTTGCGATTCGGCGAGTTCTCATTTTCGGTACGTTCCCACGAGTTACGTAGCTTTTGCTTGGGACGTGCTTGCTGCCTGCCGGGATGAAGAGGGGATCTTCGCCGCCTGACTTGAGGACTCTTGTGATTTCCTGGTGAGCCCCGGCCGCCCCAGCTGCTATCCTGTAGGTCGGCTACAAAGGAAAGAGCCGGAATGGCACGTGACACAGATTAGAGACAAGGTATTTCTTTATCTTTTTTTTTGTTTGTTTTTTTTTTTTTTTTTTTTTTTTTTTTTTTTTTTTTTTTTTTTGTTTCACAGTTTCGTTCTTTCAATCTCGATTCGTTTTTTATTTTATTTCATTTCATTTTTTTCTTTAATCTTTTTTTTTTTGTTTTTGGTATCTTTATTGGTTCTATTTTGTTTGAACGTTTCAACTGGTTCGAACTCCACTTTCGTGACTAGCGTACGAGATATTCGCGCATGGTGGTGTTGGTGGTGGTGCTCTACACAGCCGTTTCATTCCCACGTATTTTATCTCCGTTCGTTTCTCCGAACGATCGTCGTCGCAAAACGTAACGAAACACTGCGTCTCGTGGCACTAGGTGGGCGTCTGAGGGAATACAAGAGCACCGATCAACCAGGTTCTTCCAAACCGATCTCGAGCTTCGCGTCTCGGCGGCGACGAAAAAAAAAAAAAAAAAAAAGAAAAAAAAAAAAGAAAGTAAGTAAGTAAGAAATCAGGGGGATGAAAGTGCCTCAGACGTCGCGTACACGGTCACGAACGAACATCTTTCATACAAGTAATAACCAATGTTATGAATGAATGCTCCAAGCTAAAGAAAATTGCCGTTCACAAGAGTGGGAGCACATGCAACTCTCGCGGCTCGATCGCACAAGTTGTTGAAACCAAATGCGAAGACTTGAACGCGGCGCGAATGGGAACGAAAGTCAAACGCCCGAACGAAATCCCTGGAAAAGTAATCGTGAATCGATGTGCAGAATACACAGACACGTAACACAAAGAGGCATGCACAAGTCGAGAAAGTCTGAAGAACGCAGGCAGTGAGAAACAGAGAGAAGGCGAAGATAAAAGTACACAGCGTGTGCTCATCTGCGTCCGTTCCCTCTTCGTCGAACTTCGACGGGAATCACCATACGTCACGGGTGTGTGTATAACAGTTTCTAGTTACCGTCTCGGACGTCCCCGGCTTCGATTTCGCTCAGTCCGTTCGCCATCGAGTCCAGACCCTCGTTCTCCGACCTGGCCTTCGTCGCAGCCGTGTCCGGTTTCGTTCTCCAGCCACCGCGGACGAAATTGTTCAGATTGGCGCTCGGGTCGGACAGCCTTCGTTGATGACGATACATGAATAACTCTTCGGCGTCGTCCCAGTCGGCGTCCCACAGGGAATCCGTGGCGCAGTAGCCAGGCTCCGAGGTCGGTGTCTCCGCGCCTGAGCCCTTCGGCTTCGTCACAGCCATTTCCGCGTGTCCTTTGCCTGAAAATCGACGACGAACGCGTTCGAGTGAACAGAACGGGATGGAAGCGAGTAATCGATCGAGGGGTTTGATGATGTTTGATAATACGAACATGTTATGGCTTCTGTAACCCGTATAACTCGTACATTCATTAACGCTAATAATGCACGTTTGTTCGATCGATGTTTTTCAACCATTCATTTCCATCTTTTAAACGCACATTACTTGGTATCTCTTTATAAGTTTTCACTCTCATACCTCGTTTCATTTAAAATTTTTATAATTGCGTCGCTTTCTATACTAATGGGTATTTCTTTACCCGTGAGAAATGAGTAAATAAATAAATGATCGTACCGCGAGGTCCTTTCATTCGAACGAATTCTATTCGCTGGGAGGCCGCGCCGGAAAACAGGCCAAAGGTCATGCGTTGTGCCATCTTGGTACTCAGACTCGACTGAAAGCGAAGGTAAAGACATTAAAAAAAGTAGCGCCGGGGCGACCGGGAGTTCGTTAACGAAACGTACTCTCGCGTCGTACACTTTCTTCAAAGCGTCGTATCTGATAGACCCGAGGAAAATGACGCCTTGAATGGCGCCCTCCCTGTCGGACGCGACCAATTCCACGCACACCATCTCCCCATCCCTGACTAAAATATCACAGAAAACTTCGTCGAAATTGTCCACCATGAAGCATATGTGCGGGTACGTCATCTCTTCGAGATCACCCTTGGCGTCCATCCGCCGCCGGCTCGGGCTTGCGTAAACCTTCTGCGAGTGTCTCCGCAATACCTGAAACATTTGTTCATTAGTTGGTGTACACGCTCGATACACGATTCCAGTTTCGTACGATGGACCAACTCTTACGGAGGGGGGACAAGTTTATTGCGACAATGAACTGCACGAAGTTTTATCAACTTGTTTCCTTCTTCCTCTTCTGTTTACTCAATTATTTATTGAATGATATTTACACGACTGCCCGGTTAACTTCCTAGCTGCGAATGGCAAATTTTTGTGTAACGACGAGTATACTGATCGTTTTTTTCAAATTTAATAAACATTGCCATCTAGTGACAATAGTTCAACTTGTTATATTCTAGTTAAATATATTGACATTCAGTGTGCTTATTGTTAAATTATATTATGCATTGAAACTATATTAACATTCAAATAAAATAAAATTTGTACAATATCAGAAAACGACATTACTCATTGGTATCCCTAATAATTGCTATTTGTTACTTAAATTAAATTAAGTTTTTTGTGGGAAATAAAACATTTGTAAATCTTAGACATTTTGAGACTAGACTTGACTAGTTCGTTTTACATCATTTCAAAATATTTCCTTGCTATTAATATTAATTAATTGATTAATATCATTTAAACGGAACAATAAAATTATTAAGTTTTCAAAAAAAGAAAAAAAACTAGTGTCATTTCCTTTTAATTTAATTCAATTACAGCAGCTGCACATACTCTGTGTTTGACGAGTATAATCGTCTTTCTAGCGACATAATAAATACACATTTTTAAAAGTGGCATCAGCCAAGAAGTTAACGAAATTTTTACGATGAGATTTCTACGTTACTGGATAGCACCGAATATTTTATAAGAATTTGCTAACTAATATTAGCCAATCATTTTCAAGTATTAATTGTCTCAGCTCTGTTCGATCGTGAGTTCTGTTTCTGAAAAAACAGGCTCGCGGATCAGCGACCGAGATGTCTGTCCAAGGACAATAACATCGTTAGAGCGCTAAACGTTAAATGTTTAGGATTTTTTGTCAGCAAGCCATAAATGTTCAAAAATAAACAAGTGAGTTTCTCTGCGCTGACGAGGAATCCTAAAGCCATCTTTTTGCCAGATTATACGAATGAAATTAGCGAATTGAATCGCTGACAGTTAGAAAGTTAGAAAGTTATGAAGAGAAGATGGGACTTTTCTCGCGATTTTTCTCGGCAAACTTTGAACCTTCAAGCATCGTTCGACGTCGTGGTTCTTCAAAACTTTAGAAACTTTTTGATAAAAGAGGAGCACCTTAATAACAGAAGAAAGTTGATAATAACTCGTAAATTAAAACTAACGATCGGAGCTCAGTTGGAGAAGCGGGGAATAGCGAGGAATACGACTCACTTGCAATTCCTTGGGGCTCGTCCTTGTGCAGATCGCTAATGTTAGCGTGTAGTCGAACTGATGTACGACCAGGTTCAGGTACACGGTTTCTTCCCAATCGATGTCGGGATCGCCGATCGGTAGTTTCTTGCTGTCCTTCCGGAACACGTCCACCTCCGTCTCGAATTTTGGCAAGTACCTCGACGACGTTTTCACGTGTTTCTTGCGCACGAAGAAAAGTAGATCGTCGCCGTCGATCGTGTGCTCCGCCTGGAAGAGGAAGTGCCTGACAAACAGGTCCGTCCAATAGGTTGTACCTTGAAGTATCACGAAGCCCGAGTCTGCAGGAACATAGACAAGAAATTTCGTTAAATCAACACCTCGAATCGTTTGCCTACGCTCTGACGATCCTGAGAGATCGTCTGACTTTTCCCCCAATAAATCTTTCATTTTCTTCACTAGTTGTATACAACAAATGCAGAAAAGAAAAATTCTCAATAGTAAGAAATTTCGTCAAATTCACCTCTCGAATCGTTAACCTACGCTCTGACGATCCTGAGAGATCGCCTGATTTTTTCCCCCAATAAATCTTTCATTTTCTTCACTAGTTGTATATAACAAATGCAGGTTATATATAACAAATGCAGAAAAGAAAAATTCTCAGTAGTAAGAAATTTCGTCAAATTCACCTTTCGAATCGTTAACCTACGCTCTGATCATCCTGATAGATCGTTAAAAATTTTTTTACTCCGTGACACGCCTGATTTTTTTTTCCCCCCAATAAATCTTTCATTTTCTTCGCTTGTTACATATAATAACAAATGCAGAAAAGAAAAATTCTCAATGGTAACATTAATTGAATGTTTAAAATTTTAAACGTTCTATTTTATCTAAACGTATCTCGATTTATATAATCGATGCTCTAGATTGGAAGACAGATCGGTTCGAAGTTGTTCGCGAGGGAGCAGCGAGACGAAACAATCCTTGATAGCAGAGCAGGAACGAATCTCGATGGAGGCAATCGATAATCGATAAGAATGTTCCGCGAAGACTTAATTGCATCTCCTCCACTGGCAGCTTGACATCTTACCCTATCTCCTTTATTAAAGCTGCACGTGCTTTCATGAAAAATGCGGATGAAAGTTGGCCTTTTCACGATCGTCGGACGAGGCTGAAATAGCTCGCGATTCTACGTAAATAGTTCATGTAACGACACTGAAACGGGTGTCGATATCGAGTATTTAATTAATTACGTTCGCTTACGTGTCACGCGAAATGTCTTTCCTGCTTTTGAAAAACGAGAGACAATTATTTCGCAATCGGATGCCTGTTGTTACAAGCGAACGGAGTCATACTCGCGGCGTGCATCTAATTGCTTGTTGACACCGCGTCACGTCATCTTGCATTTATAGAACGAAACGAATTTGCAATAATCGTTCGTACGAGCGTGCAACTTTCGCACGGCTGACTCGTGCAGCTTGAAATCGTCGACTCCTCGACAAACAATGGGCGACGAAAACAAAGAACGCACAACGCGACGTGACAGGACGTTCGTACGAGTCAAAAGAAAATCGCTGACCTGAAAAATAAAAGAAATAAAAAAAAAAGAAAAAAAAGAAAAAGAAATGATCTCAAATGGATTGCAGACGTTGCAACGAATTTCGTTTGTTTCGAAGTGCATGTTCCGGTGGGAACGACGGTCTCCGACCTCGTAACACCATAATTATAAAAATGCAAATTTATTTAAATTTATTCTTCCCTAACGCCTACGACGAGTCTAAATATTACTCCGCGTAACACCGTAAACGACAGATGCAAATTTCTGAAAATAGGCTTGCAAGAACGTAGCCAGGTAGCAACGAAACAGGTCGTTTTTTCCCTCGCGCGCTCATCGATCGTGGAATCACCCTCGTTTGGCAGTGTCTGCCAAACAAAGGGGAACCGGTTACACTCTAGGAACACACCCGTCGCGTGTGCACTCGCTCGCTATCCCCAACGTTACCTCCCTAAACATCGAAACGAGACGCTAGTCTGAAACGACTAACTGGGTTACGAACCGTCTTTGAGCATCTGCCTGAGCTCCTTGGTCCTCTGGAAGTTGATCTCTTCGAGAAGCTGCTCGAGCATGGTCGGTGGCCTGGTGAGGCCCGACGACGAGCTGCTCGCCAGGGTAGCCATGCCCAGCCCTCTCGTGGTTCACGCGACGCGATTCCTCCTCGCGATTCCAGCTGTGTGCTCGCCACGATCACAACGTCACAGCGGATCTGCACACACCGTGTCGTGTCGCGACGCGCGCGTTTCGTCGAATCACGGCTGGCCGAGGGACGCGGACACGTACGAGCCGTAGCAAACGATAGAGGTCATCGTGAACCGGCTACTACGATCGGCATCGCGTCGCTTCTTCTTCTTATATCCGCGCTTCTCGCCGACCAGTCGCCGAGGATGCCATTGCCGGCGAGCGCTTTTATCTCTCCTGCCCTGAGAGGAGCGAGTGTCGCACGTAAAACAGAAGACTCGTGTTGACTCGCGTAGCCGAGCTGTGTGTGCTGCTGCGCTGGCCGCTTCGCTGCACACGCTCGACGTTTACGGTTCTACGGGATAGACGAACAGACGAACGGAGCCCGATGACTCGCGACTCTCGCGACTCTCTGACTCAATGGAATCGATAATCTCGCGCATGCGAGACGCGGCTACGCTTCGCTCGCGCCAGCGTCGCGCTCCTTTCGAATACACTTTCTTTCAACGCCGCGTTGATCGCACATTTGTATCTGGGTGACAGTCAAGTTTGTCCATTGGGCGACGATCTGATTTGATAAATCTTGAGGCAAAGTATATTTAGTAAATAATGCTTAGTGGAGAAATGAGTTTTTAGTAGTAAATTTGTCGTATCGACAAGTGAAATTCGATGTCAAATAATATCGATGTGATGATAATAATGTAGTCAATTTTTGAATTATTTTGAAGTCATAATTGTGTTATTTATATAAAAATATATGATTCTATGATAGTTATTTGTGACGTATTGCGAAACATTATGAGTTTTAGGAACCTCGTTGCGAATTCTTTAAATTTCCAGTTTTCATTGGACGACGATCTGATTTTTAAATCTTGAGGCAAAGTATACTTAGTAGAGAATAATGCTTAGTAGAGAAATGAGTTTTTAGTAGTAAATTTGTCGTATCGACAAGTGAAATTCGATGTCAAATAATATCGTTGTGATGATAATAATGTAATGTAATCAATTTTTGAATTATTTTGAAGTCATAATTACGTTATTTATATAAAAATACATAATACTATAATAGTTATTTGTGACGTAGGTATTTATATGTTATAGTATATCTAGATTATATAGTATAGTATGTTTAGTAGATATTTAGAATATTTAGTAAATAATGCTTAGTGGAGAAATGAGTTTTTAGTAGTAAATTTGTCGTATCGACAAGTGAAATTCGATGTCAAATAATATCGATGTGATGATAATAATGTAGTCAATTTTTACATTATTTTGAAGTTATACTTACGTTATTTATATAAAGATACATAATACTATGATAGTTATTTGTGACGTATTGCGAAACATTATGGGTTTTAGGAACCTGGTTGCGAATTTTTTAAATTTCCAGTTTTCATTGGACGACGATCTAATTTTTAAATCTTGAGGCAAAGAATATTTAGTAAATAATCCTTAGTAGAGAAATGAGTTTTTAGTAGTAAATTTTCGTATCAATAAATGAAATTCGATATCAAATAATATCGATGTGATGATAATAATGTAGTCAATTTTTACATTATTTTGAAGTCATAATAGTTATTTGTGACGTATTGCGAAACATTATGGATTTTAGGAACCTCGTTGCGAATTCTCTAAATTTCCAGTCTACATTTGAGGGATGCAAAGAAAGGTGTAAGAACTTCTAATTTGACAAGCTGACACTGAAGCACTTACATGTCATAAACATTAAGAAAAGCAATAAAAAACAGAAACAATAGGATGCCTAAGGGTTCGTGGCCCCGCAAGAAACCTTGATTTGCGCTCGGCGATCAACTCGAGGAGAGAAATCTTCGGGCAGATTCGTTTCGCGATCATTGCTCGTATCTTTTTCTTCGCGCTTTTGCAACTTTGAACCTTTCAAAAAACGCTTCCGCAAGAGGACCACTTCCAAATTCTTCGTTCGACAATCGGTGCTTCCGTTAATTTAACACTCGTTTTCGTTTGGTTTGCTTTAACCCTTTGTAGCCTGCTGATACAATCTATCAAAGACTTCACTTTCAACCGCGGACACGCATCACCTCGTATCCGATTGACCGTCGCTTGTCGATTGTTAACAATTTCGAGAAATTGAAATTTAGAAATAACACGATTCGTCTGCGAAAGGTGAAACGTTTTAGCCTGAATTAAATGGCGAATACCTAAGAACAGTTATCCTGGCTGCAATTTCAAGCGAGATTAATTTCGATATTTTAGGGGGGAAGCAAAATATCTACGAATGCGGACGTGGGTGACTATGTGGTACGCGTTATCTGAAAGCTGCTTCCAGTGAGATACGGCGACCCAAAATTGACCTCGTGACTCCAGATAACGACTGGCGTCCTCCGATCCAATGCGCTGCATACGTGGCTCCTTAGCGAAGAACGAGATTCGTCGAGTATCGACCGTTTCGCTTCGAATGTCGATTAATTTCGGAAACATTTACGACGATAGTTATTGCCGCGTGGCGTTCACAGTTCAAGGTAAAGGACGTGCTCCTTTTACTTCTAGGAAACACGTGTTTCATTAACTGAAACAATTACCTATCTACGAAGACCAGTCAATTACGCTATTTATGAAGATTGGCTATATCACAGTACTTTTAAGTTTATCGAAGTATTGGTTCTTTAATAAAATAAAAAAACAAAAAAATATACGTATGTTTTATTTTTATACGAGTGGGTAGACGTTTTAGTAGGAACATGATGATCTATAGTAGTTAAATACAATATGTTCTACAGTAATGTTTCTCTCTTATGCGTTTCGTTCAGCGGATCATTGGAATGATTGAGCTACGAAATGCAACGCAACGCATTTGCAGTCGTTGACACGAGTTTAAATGAAACGAGAAGCAAGCCACCGAAGTCTTGAAAAGATCGGCTTCAGCACGGACAGCAGAGCTTCCGCAGAGCAGACATTTTCCAAATCACCGCCGCTAACTTTCCTGATCCGCGATACAGACCGTCCGGTTCGTCATCTCGTTTAGTCGTGCCCGATCGTTCTCTCGTCTTGCTTAACATCTCCGGCTGCTCCGCCGTATACATATATTCGCGAGAAATTTCCATTCTTTTCTGCTTCTTGTGCCTGCCCGTTGGAGAAAGGAAATCGCGTAACCGTGAAAATCGGGAAATCATCGACATGTGCAGTTTCGTAGCAGGTGCGTGTGTTACTTCACGATTTCTCCCAATTTTCGTTTTTTTAATAAAACTGAAACCGAATCCATCGGTGTCAACGAATTAACTCTAAACCCAAAATAAGTTACTCTCGAGAATTTTTTTAAAATTTTCGAGTTTTTAGAAAATTTAAAGAAAGGGTGGAACGATTTCGTCACGAAACGCACGCTTGATCTCTCGATCGAAACATCGTCGAGTAATCGTCTGTCAGTGAAATGTGAGTCACGATTCGAATTTGGCCGTGAACGAAACACCCCGAAGCGCGTGAAAGGGCGAAAGCCTCGTAAAAGAAGCTGCTGGGTCTGTGGTTCTGTGCCGACATTTCGATCGTTCTAATTTCCTGCAACGTACGCAACGTCAGTTCAATTCATGGCCGCGATCTTCCACGGTGCCTCGTATTTTCGTGGAATTGTGCAATCGCGTATACGGGGGGGGGGGAGGGAGTGGTTCTCTTTATTGTGCTCGTAATTTCTGCGAAGCGTTCTGCGAGGTTCCTGGGCTCGATCCAATAACTCGATCGAATTCGACGAGATTTTTGATCGATATAGAAGTTCGTCTCGGCGATAAGTAGAGAAATTTTCTGAGCGCAAAATAGAACGTGACGAGACTATGCAATCTCGCGAAAATTTCCTCCTTCCCCCGAGCAAGAAGTACTAGGCAAATCGTGGACGATTGCTTCACTTGAACATGAAATTTATTATACAGTAACTATTACGTGAGTATTGTCCCACGCATTCTTGCAGCTTCAAATTCCACTGCAGGTAGAATTCTTTATTTTCATTTCTTTGGTCGTGTATTCGTGAAAATTTGTTGGAACCTTGTGACTTTTCATTTTAATACCAATGTGAGGCGACAGCCCTCACGTAGTCGCCTGCTTATCTCTCTACAGGTCAGCTATATTTGCCGCATGACGAAAACACGAGTGGTTTGCGTAATCGTAAATTTCTACTAAACAAAATCCGTAATCGTTTCGCGAGTTTTCGAAAATCGCTGCCCCATTTTCGCGTCGTTTCGCGATACGTAGCCTCGCGACCATTATTATTTTTAATTGTACACGGGCGTCACGTGAGTCACGACGAGGTCAGCCAGCAATGGCCAACGAGAGTTCGTCGGCGTCGTTACGCGCGGAACATTTTCTTTTCACGGTTCGTACGGCGACGCTGAAACGCGAAATTCACAAACGATTTCTTCATTTCCGCGATTCGTCGTTAATTTCGATGAAACCACGCTAGCAAAAGTGGAAAGTAACATTCCCTCTCTATGATCGTTGTAACGTTGATCGATAATACTCTACACGCAAAAATTCAAGAAACGTTTCGTATTTTTCAAGTAAAAAGTTACGAAAGATAACGACGGAGATAAAAGAAGTATTTAAGTTTCATAATTTAACTTGCCAACTAATAATTAGCCCTCTTTAAAGGCCGATATCGTGCTTGCTTTTCTGCTCTAACTATTGTAACTTGGGTATAATCGTTCATAAGTGTTTCGACACTTTTAGTCCTATCTACTTTACTGCTACTTTATATTCAACATTCAATATTCTACTTTATATTCAAACATGAGTACAAATTGAAAAAAAGAACAGTAATAATCCATTTTATATAAGTACTTACATATAAAGATGACTCAGTTTTTATATTTATATTTACATATAATCCTAAGAATAAATTTTCTATCAGAGAAAACATAGTGTTATAGTAATAAGACACTTTATATATAAAGAATGAATCAATGTGCCATCTTCTTATATTTAAGTCTGAGTACAAATTTCCTATTGAAAAATATAGCAATACTGTTACTTACTATTATGTTTTCATATTTTTACCTTTAACTCTCCTTTAATTACTTTCCACATTTAGTCTTTTCCTTCACGCTGATTTAGCAGTCTCTCTCTCTCTCTCTCTCTCTCTCTCTCTCTCTCTCTCTTTGAATGAAGGCCAATATTCAAAGATCGATATTCGGGAATCATCAAGGTAGAACTCGAACCCTGTAACGAAAGCACGTGATGATTTTCGCAGGCCAAATGGCTGGTGTCCCTGTTTCTGCGATCCAACGTTCTAGAAACCTACACCTACATGCCGAGAGTAGCGATCTCGAGAGCCGGTTCGAACACCCGACCCACTTCCTAGAGACACATTCGCGGGTAATCCGATGCATCTCGAGTCCTGTGCTCGATCATTAACCGCCCGCTCATTGTGCTCGCCTCGATCTCTCTCGAGCACGTGTGCGTCCCTCTTCTCCTCGACTCCTCTGTCCCCTCGTCGTTCAAATATCCGCACAGCTGATACCTCGAAGACGAACAGTTTCCAGTTATGGCCAGTTGCATCAACCAGCGTCTCGTTGCTTTGTTACTCACGTTACGTCACGCTGCGAGGACGTGCGAAAGACGAGGGGACGAACGAACCACGCGAGGAAATTCTGTCCCGATCGAAAAGGAAATCAGATTGATATTCACGAGACGATTCGGAGAAAAAACTAGTTTAACCTATTAGGAGTGAAACGATTTCGTTTGCATCTTTTTTTTTTTGTAACGTAGTTGAGGACTGGCTTAACCTCTTGCGCTAGTAACTGGTTGACGGACCATAACGAGTGACCAAACCGTGTACAATAATTCGTCTTGTTTTCGATTTCATCGGTATATCACTGAGAAGTAATAAATTTAATATTCGTTTTGCCTGGGTTATATCTCAATATACTTAAAACTGATGAACAAATATTCTCGACATGCGTGGCACAGCGCAAGAGGTTCACACATTTCCCAGCTAGATTCTATAAATCATTGTTAACCTTCTAAGGACCTTTTGTCGCTAGTTGACGGATTTAAATCGCCAGGCGAAGTTTAATTTTACATGTTTTCATATAAATTATTGTAGTTCCTATATTTTCAAAATTAATCAAATCAAATAAAGACTCAAACTTAGTTCGAAACAAGAAGAGAGAGATAGTCGATATGTCGGATATTCGGCTTTCTCAGATATTAAATAGGTGTCGATATATTGGACGTTAGTACTTAGAAGGTTAAAACTTTTATAAATTCAATATTCAGGATTCGAAAAATAGCTAGTTTCGATTTCTCTTCTGTCCAAGAGTTTCATTTGCATTCTTTTCCAATATAAGAACTAGTTTAATATTTCTTTCGCCTATCATCAAGAAACAGTAAAAGTTCAATTAAGAGAAGAATTTATATTTTATTTTGTTAACTCTACTTAAAATTACGTCCATTTGCAACTCGTTTCATCAAACTACGTTCAAATGTATTGAATCATTTCGCCGTTTATTTAATTGTTATTCACGATTGCCGAACGTTTGCTGATCGTTTGTATCGAATTCTGTCCGGCGTGAGAACTTGTACCTGGCAGAATCGAATTTGAAACGCATCGATCATTTCAGACTGCACGATGTTATTCCTGACCGTGACAACGTGTCTGGCGATCACGGTACAGGCCGGATGCCCTATGCGACCGACCGCGGAACAAACTTCCGCCTCGAGGACCACGGGCGACGGTGACTATAGGATACTAGTTAGCGGGAAGGCTGACAAATATATTCCGAACGCTGTTTACACGGTCAGTTTGCAAGGTAATGACATTTGCTCGCTTCAAAGACCGCGATATTTAAACTGTATAAGCTATGTAACTTAACATCTTGTTTAATCAGTTACACCTAGAAAATAAATAATCTTCTAACCTTGGCGTCACGCTAGTTGCAACTGTATATAAGCTGTTTCCTCTTTATCGTCAAACAGAAGTAGCCACGTGTTATAATAGTGACTAATGTACAATATAAGATAAAAAAAAAAAAATAAGAAGATTGTATAGCTGTACTAACTCGATCGACCGTGAAACCTGTAAGATTTCTCATTTAATTAGTTAAATACCTCTAGAAAGTAAATAACCCTTCTAACCCTTGGGCCACGCTAGTTGCAACTGTTTATGAATTGTTTCCTCTTTATCGTCAACAGAAGTAGCTACGTATTATAATAGTGACTAATGTACAATATAAGATAAAAAAAAAAATAAGAAGATTGTATAGCTGTACTAACTCGATCGACCGTGAAACCTGTGAGATTTCTCATTTAATTAGTTAAATACCTCTAGAAAATAAATAACCCTTCTAACTCTTGGGCCACGCTAGTTGCAACTGTTTATGAATTGTTTCCTCTTTATCGTCAACAGAAGTAGCCACGTGTTATAAGTGACTAATGTACAATATAAGATAAAAAAAAATAAGAAGATTGTATAGCTATACTAACTCGATCGACTGTGAAACCTGTGAGATTTCTCATTTAATTAGTTAAATACCTCTAGAAAGTAAATAACCCTTCTAACCCTTGGGCCACGCTAGTTGCAACTGTTTATGAATTGTTTCCTCTTTATCGTCAACAGAAGTAGCCACGTGTTATAAGTGACTAATGTACAATATAAGATAAAAAAAAAAATAAGAAGATTGTATAGCTGTACTAACTCGATCGACCGTGAAACCTGTGAGATTTCTCATTTAATTAGTTAAATACCTCTAGAAAGTAAATAACCCTTCTGACTCTTGGACCACGCTAGTTGCAACTAGTTTGCTCTTTATGAATCGTTCACGAGCCACTCGTTGAGCAAATAAAAGTAGATATACAAGATAAAATACAAATACAAGATAACGAAGTGACAAATTACAAACAAAAGTAATTCAAATTCTCTCAATTACTTCCGAAAGAAATCTCGAACGAATTTCAGGCTCGCGAACACACGAGAGGTTGCAACAGTTCACGCGGTTCACTCTCTCGGTGAACTCTCAACACGCGCCAAATAATGCCAGCGCTCGAGTAGGATACTTTCAACTGTTCCCCGACTCTCTGACCACCTTCAACGAAGACTGCGTCAACACCATCTCGGAAGCATCCGACTATCCCAAAACGGAGGTGACTCAATTTCTCATACGAGCTTCTACTTTTTTTTTTTTTTTTCTTTGTTTGATAACTAGGCTCGTGACGTCGGTGGAAACGTACAGAGGTAGATGATAGATAAATTTTCTGGCGGTTTGGCCGCTGGCCAACAGCCGTTGATGTTTGATTCCACCGCGTTATCGCCCGTTAGGGTCGCCGCGAATTTCCACAAAGGGACAGTACGAAACGTTCTTACCTTGGCGCAGATCCAAGTGATGTGGAAGGCACCGCTGTCAGGATCAGGATGCGTTGTCTTTACGGCTATGGTGCTGGAGAATAACGTGCGATGGTACGCCGAGGACGGTGAACTGACGAAGACCTTCTGCGAGATGGAGCCAGCCGAGGCCGGGGCCTTCGACGCGGAGAAGTGCTGTGCCTGCGACGAGGCCAAGTACTCGGTGAGCTGTGTTAACCCTGCTGTTGATTAATCTCCATTCATCGAGAACTGTTTGTAAACCATACGTTCATTTGCCAGAACATTCAAATGCTGAAGCTACGGAAATACTCCACTCAGCGTGTGCGTGTGAAAAGTACGTCGTGAATGTCGATGAAAAATTGTAGATGTTTCAATCCATTTAACCGTATAACTTTGTGAAAGAAAATCGTACGACAAATTTAGGAGACTTTAGTCTTCAAGATCCTGGCGAATTTAGTTATGAAAGAAATTCTCTCAGTGTCGACAAAGACGTTTTAATTTGCAGAATTTTTCGAGAGAAAGGAATATCTGTATTTATATATCTTTTCAAGGTGACTTGTATCTTCGAAAGAAACGAATTCAATATTTAGCTTCGCTGCACGATTTCTCCCCGCGAAGTTCTAGCAATTCAAAACATCGACGATCAATTCCAACACCGTCTGCAAGAAGATTTCCATAAAATATTTACAAGCATCGAGCGTTTGATAAAACCGTGTCCAGCGAGGTTAAATCGTACTTTTTGTAAACACGTCGGAGCGTGACGAGGAAAGATCGAAGCTCGATGGCACGTTAAGGCGACACCATGAGCAATCGTTTTATAAATCACTTGGCGCCGACCTTACAGAGCTGTCTGCCGGTATTTATAGTGTAGTATAGACGATTTCGTAGGAATCGATACGGAAGGGCTTTGAAAGACTGTACCGGCATTCGTTTCTCGGCAATTTTTACCTCTCTGTGTTTCAGTTGACAATGGAGGGGCTGTGGTCAAACGTGACACATCCAAAGGATTTTCCATTTTCCGTTTGGCTGACCCATTTCAGTGACGTGATTGGCGCCTCTCACGTGCCGTCGTTTTCCTTCTGGGGTAAGGATCACATCGCCACCGATGGCTTTCGGCAACTGGCCGAATGGGGATCCGTGTCTGGGGTTGAAACTGAGCTCAAGGCCAAAGCCAATCAATTGAGAACGCTGATTAAGGCTGCCGGATTGTGGTATCCGAACGTAAACTCTAATACCAGTACCAATTTCAGGTAGCTACTTACTCTCCGGTACCGATTATTTCTGTTTCCTGTAAAAGTTTCTTTAGTTAGAAATATGCGAGAAGATTGTTATTTGATCCTTTTATTTTTTAAAACATGACAAAGTATATCGATCGATTTAAAATTTAATTTTGTCAGAAATTTGTCACGATGTATAATATACGATATGCTTAGTTAATTAAAAGAAAAGAACAACTTTTCGAGAAAGCCAGCTATTGAATGACATTGAATACAAATATTAACATTAGAACTACATGCTAAAGCGTGGAATTTCCATTGAAGTAAAAAAAAAAAAAAAAACAGAATAGAAGAACTTTATGATACAACAAAGTCTAAGAGCTTTTATTTATGAAAAAGTCATTCAAATCTCCAAAAGTATACTGCTTACTCTACGAGATCCCCGAGAAAAGATTGTAAATTGATCATTTCGAGTTTTGGTAGTTCTAGCGTTAGTAATTGTCGATATTAATATTTAAATAATGTTATAATTTAATAATTATATTTATATTTTTAATAATATTAATATTAAAATAATATTAAATTATTTAAATATTATTTAAATATATTATTAATAAATATATATTGTCTAAAATAATATTAAACTAAATTTAATAATTTAATATCAAAATAATATTAATAATATTAATATTAAAATAATATTAAATTATTTAAATATATTATTAATAAATATATATTGTCTAAAATAATATTAATATAAATTTAATAATTTAATATTCAAATAACATTATAATTATATTTTCAATAATTTAAATAATGCCCGCTTCAGTTAAAGCCTTTACTTTCATTTTTCTATCTACTTTCCCAGAGTGGATAGAAAACATCCGATGATATCCGTAGCTTCCATGTTTGGCCCTTCTCCAGACTGGGTGGTCGGTGTCAGCAAACTAAATCTCTGCAGAAAGGATTGCACGTGGACGAAGAGCGAGGTGATCGATTTATACCCGTGGGACGCCGGCACTGACAATGGCATCTCCTACATGTCGCCCAATTCTGAAACGAAACCGCGCGAGAAGATGAAACCAATCACCACTTTGTACCCGGAGGATCCCAGATCGCCGTTCTACGACCCGACCGGACGACCCATGTTGCCATTAGCCCGTCTCTATTTGAATAGGGAGAGGATCATCCCGCGAGGCTGCGACGAACAAATTCTTCAGCAACAAGTCACGCAGCTCGAGGTCGCTGAGAATACCGAGGACACTGTTAGACGTAGGTGACATCTCACTCAGTCATAACATACGTCAGCTCGAGATATCGTTAATTTTGAAACATTGCGAGCTTTGTTGGATATCTTTTAGAATGTATTATAATTTAGTAGAGGGAACGTTACGATTCGAAAGTTGTTTTAATTCTTTCAGAAGCAAGCAATGTAGCAATGACAACGGTTATCACTTGCAAATGATTATTGCTACCTTGTTAACTTAATGAGCAAATTTATGCTGTTCGGTAGAATGTAGAAGCTGCTTTAATTCTAAAAAAAAAAAAACAGAGCCATATAGCAATAACGATGATTATTAACTTGCACCGTAGAAAGAAAATAAATTTGTTCGAGCTATTAATAATCTCCTAGTTAAAATTGATTTCCTGATAAATTTACTCCTTTTGCAACAAATCAACGGTACGCCTAGTTTTACTTAACGTATCATTTTGCTTATTATTCTCAGCTGAATGCCAGACTACCGAATACACAGCTTGGTCAAGCTGCTCGGTGACTTGTGGCAAGGGATTGAGGATGCGAACGAGATCGTACCTAATGCCAGAGAAAGCAGTGATGTTCAAGTGCAACAGACAGTTAGTTTCAAAGGAGATGTGCGTCTCGTCGATCCCGGAATGCTCGTAAGTACATCGAAAACGTACGTCAGCTACGAAAACTGTATGCTGATAGCTGAAACTAACAATAAAATCTCCTGAACCTTTCTTGCACAATGACACCGGTAAATTAAACCATAATCTTACGTATATTGTTAAAAAGTTTCAGAAAATATGAACAGAATGTCATTCAAGTTACACGTAACAAGATTCCATAGTTTTAGAGCTTTGCACAAATGCAATAAACTCGAATAACTTGGTTTAAGTTCGATTGTGCAAAAATTGTTCCCGAATTGAAATTGTCATTCAACAAACGTGACATCGTAACGTCTGACTTCAGTGGCGAAGAGGAGACGGACGACAGCGGTTTGCTACCAGCTTTTACTCCTTATTGCGAAACCACCGACTGGGGCCATTGGTCCGAATGTTCCTCCACGTGTGGCCCGGGTTTGAAGATGAGGACAAGGCGGTTCAAAGATCCGATGGGTCGTAAACGATGCCCTCACGTATCCATCGTCGAGAAAGTAAAATGCATGGAACAAGCGTGCCTGTACGGCTTGGAGGAACAGATCGATCCTACGTGCAAAGTATGCTATCTACATCGTCCCTGTATATATATATTTATATATAGATTCGATCGTGTTTTGTAGCCCGCCTCGGGCACTAGATCTAAGCGTTGGATCACGGGTAATTGGCGTACAAGGCGTAAAACCCATTTCAGGTGACTGAGTGGTCCGATTGGTCTCCGTGCAGCGCTTCCTGCGGGAAGGGGGTGAAATTGAGAACCAGACTGCTGATGGTAGATCCGTCACTGCAGCAAGAATGCTCCTCTAAATTGGAATTACTCCAGCAACGTCCTTGTTTGGAACAGGCCGACTGCACCTTCGACATGGCCACTGCAAAAGGTAAAACTTTGAAACAACACGGATGACTCGAGTTAACAGTTTCAGATGGCCGCTCCGCAAGAACCAAAGTTTCTCCTTTTCCCTGTGTCTTTCGTCTCGTCTCTCGCACGATTTAAAACATTTGGCAATTACTTTTTTGCCTATAAAACACAGTACACGGCGGGAACAATGTTCTGAAAACACACGTACTGAGAAGTGAGAAAATGATTTCGCGAAATCGTGTTCCAGTGGTCTGTATGGAGGAAGCAGACATTGGACCCTGCAGAGGCTATTTCCAGAGGTGGGCGTTCGTCCCTCAGAAACTGACGTGCATGCCCTTCGGCTACGGGGGTTGCCGCGGTAACAGGAACAACTTCTTGACCGCCGAGGAGTGCAACAATACTTGCGGTATTGTGAGTACGGTGATCGAGAAAGATCCTGAACAAAGGGAAAGGTCGTTATTTATTTTCAGGTACGAACGATTCTCAGTGGACAGCCGTTGAACGAAACTGACGCTAGAAATGGTGTGATACCCAGCTCGAAACCTGTCCATTGTCGTGTGAGCAGCTGGTCACATTGGTCGCCTTGTAGCGTCACGTGTGGCGTAGGTCATGTCACCAGTTATCGTACGATCGAGGTGAGTCCGGACAAACATTTGAAATGGAAGTATTTGTTAATCTATTGTTAATAATAACTGTCGTCGACGTTTCGGACACGTTCAGCAAGAGGCACGAAACGGAGGGAATCCTTGCCCGAAGAGGCTTCAGCGGCGATCCAGGTGTCAGCTGGCGCCGTGCGAGTAACTTCAAAAAAAAAAACTCGACTTTCAATCGAATTTGGACCTTTTTTCCCAATCAAATGTCATTTAAACGTCGTCCAGTTTTTTTTATATTGTCGTTTCTATGTGAAAAAATTTCTCTTTGGAGATTATAATGGAGATTATAAACACTTGGCGTTTGCACGACGTATGATGGGTATGAAATAAACCGATGTATCAGAATAAATGGTATTTTATTAATGGTCATTCGTGATCTTTCTACTCTCAGTTTGAGTTTCAGTTTGCTCAAATACGCTGGGCTACGATCGCAAAAACGAACATAAAGTCGGGAAAGCGGGAATCGATCTTCCGCGCCGCGTTTTTCAAATATATATATATTCATCCTTGTTTAACAAACAGCGCCAAGCGAAACTTTCGCAACTGAAAGAGTGTAGAAACGCTCGACGGGGAAACTTATACGCGTCCGATAGGTA
Source organism: Frieseomelitta varia (assembly GCF_011392965.1). NCBI lineage: Eukaryota > Metazoa > Arthropoda > Insecta > Hymenoptera > Apidae > Frieseomelitta > Frieseomelitta varia. Next base: position 212,499 of record NW_025110769.1, read on the forward strand.
GTTCAAGTTGCGAAAACAAGCGGAGAAGTACTCTTTTTCTCAGTATTAATTCGCCTCAATCATGGCCGCTATTCTGCTAAGCGTTTCTTCCTCTCCTTTTTCCGCCACGTCGATATAATTCCAATTATAGCGTATATATGAAATTTCTCAACAACTTTGTTGAATTAATCAAGCATCTCTTAATCAAGCATCGACAAATATTTACGATAATAAACAATAATCCCGCGAAACAGCGAATTCTCAAGGTATATTTCACTCCCGTATTCCTCCGTGATATAAACAGATTGTTCTCTCTATAAAATATCTGAGCTCTCGTGATGGATGCTGTGCTGTCGGAAACGATATTAATTTCGATCGTTAAAAAATTCCGCTAAATTCTATGATTCGTCTTCGAGTTTACGATCTATTTTTTTTTTTTTTTTTCAACCGGCTTAGGTAGTTAATAAAACTTGGTTGGTTCCCTTTTTTGCGTGTACTCTCTTTCTACTGTACGCTTTTTTTTTTTTGTTTTCTCGTCTTGTTTCGTGCTCCTATTATATTTCTCTCTCTCTCTCTCTCTCTCTTTTTTTTTTTGCTTTTTCGTTTCTTTGCAACGACAACCGCTTCACAGGACAACACTCACTATGACGTTTGCCAAGTGGACATCTAACTTTACATTTACAGTAGTAGTAGTAGTAGTAGTAGTAGTAATAATAATAATAATAGTAATAATAATAATAATAATAATAATAATAATAATAATCTCATAAATAATACACGTAGGCGGTATAGTATACTATTACGTACGGTCTGTCAGGCGCTCGCGAACTCGAACAGGACACGAAAGACGATAAAATTCGAGTGGATCCAAGCGGACAACGAGATCCCCTTCCGCGCTCCTGACACCGGGTTCACATTAATTATAATTATTATCATACGTACACGTAATAATATCTAGGAAGTAGTACGGATCTTAATCTCTGTTTTAGGCCTCTACTCGACTACGCTACGGCTCGCTTCCTGTTTTGGTCGTGACACATTTATCTCGTCCTCCCTGTTTTGTGAACCGCTAATAAATTCGAAGGTGGGAGGGGGGGGGGGGAGGAGGAGGGAAAACGCGCCTGAGAAATGAACGCCTCCCTTTTGTTATCGCCGAAGGAAAGAAATCGTCGCGTTCGAAGTTAGCTCCATCTCTGCGAAATCCCCCTTCGTCGTTGTTAGCAGTTTCTGTAACAGCTGCTTGGGAATCCCGACCCAAACGAGTATCGACCGGGTGAAACGTACCCTAACTTTCGAGCGTGATTATTTCCCTCCTTTCCCACGTGATGTCTCTCCTCTCTCGTCGAAACAAGGGGGAAACAAGTTGAAAGAATATTATACACGTTCGAGTATGTAACAGATCGTGTGACTAGAGTTGGCTGAACGACAAAGTGAAACGAAGTCGCTAGTTGAATTAGAAAATAGAAAATGGAAGAAGAAGGTTGGAGTAAAGTGCCGATCTTCAGTAGGCCAGCTTCCTGAAGTGGCAAGAGCTAAAAGCTCGCCGTTCGGTTAAATCACGAACGATGAATTAACAGAACTCGCTCGGATTCCACCGAGTTAATTAGGTAGAAGACGTAACGCAATAACTCGTAATCCTCTTCTATCGCATGAGATCGTCCGACTAGCGCTGACTAGTTAGTTTAGTCGTCGACCCACTTGCCCTTCCCGTTCTGGCAGTAGTAGCAGTTGTAGTAGTATGTAACAGTATAGTAGTACGTAGTAGCTCGTTCGACGATGCGACACCGATCGAAATGACTTTCATGGAAGTGTCGAAGTGGAAGTTCGTCGTTCGTCGCGGTAGAAAATCGGGTATCGGTGACGACGTTTGCGTACGGGCGACGATGGGACCAACTCCGACGGCATTTACCACCGTGGAAACGATAAGTCACGATGGTGTATGATCAGGTCAGGTCCGCCAACAAATGCGAGAGAACTTGAACAGTTTCGTCTGTGCAGTGTTCGCGACGTTCTTCATCCGGGAGAGGGGGCAAACCTTTCTTTCCCTCCGAGGAATAAGCGTGGTATCGCGTGGTTTCGGAGCATATTCTGAAACTTTGTTTCCCGAAGCGACACAAAGCGCCGCGAAAGTTAATCTCCTTCCCCGGAAACTGAGAAAAGTTGGCGCGTTAGGTGAAAGACGTCGCTGGTTAAAGTTAGAGTCTTCTTCTTCTTCTTCTTCTTCTTCTTCTTCTTCTTCTTCTTCTTTTTCCTCCACGAAACGTCGAAGGGAAAAGGGCGGTGATGGGTCGACGAGCTGACGTTGCTCGAACTTCACGCGCGACGTCGCTTATCAAATAATATACATGTACGTAATAGACATATATATATCTATATATCTATACATAGTTTCTTTGTCTCGGCGAAATGCGTCGTCGTCAAAAAAGGCATCATTGTGCGTGTGCCGACGATCACGCGATCGTACGCGATCTTACGTGATCGATGTCGTCGTATCAGCGTTCGCTGGTCGGTGAATACGGAATTCGTTTACGCGCGAATTCGATCCGTGTTCGCGATACGTCGTCGCTGCGGAGCGACCGTTGAATCCTCTCAGAGCCACCCACCGGATACATCGTGGCCGGATATTGGCTCGATACCTGGAAGCCGCTGCAGCTGCGTCGCTGACCCGTTCCTCTTCATGCTCGCCGGCAGAGAACTGCTCGCGACCACGCTCTCCTCTGTCGTCGATGGTGTCAACGGAGCCGCTGGAACCACTTCGCAACACAAACAAACAACACCTTCCGGCTATTTGCCTATTTAGAAATCACTCACATTACGTCCACTGTTGCGCAAACATACTCTGACATAGAGTTTTCACAGATTAATAATCGCAATTGTTTCTTAACCCCTTAGCTGTGAACGACGAGTATACAAAATGGCAATTCTTTGCGTAATGACGAGATGCATTATATAATAAAGTAATTCGTTACTTGAATTAAATCTTTTGCGAAAAAATAAAACATATTTGTACACATGATTGATACTATAGATCCTTTTACATCAATTTTTGAATATTTTCTTGATATTAATTATTATTAATTAATCAATAATCAAGTTAAACAATAAAGTTGTCGATTAAAAAAGAGCTAGCGTTATTTCTTTAAAATCTGATTAAATTTCATAGCAGCTGCACGTACTCTTTGACAAATATAACTGTCATCGCGTCGTATTATACACTTTTAAAAGCTATTACAGCCAAGGGGTTAAAGATTTAGCCCTCTCAATAAATACGAATTAACGCAAAGCATTCAATTTCGACTGAGTACGTTTCAAAGTTACAAGAACTAGAATCTATCCAGCATCTCTTAGACAAAAGTTAATTGGAAAGGTTGAAAGTTAATTTATGACATTGTTCAAAGTGATCGAGGTGGACTCACCAGGTTGCTCGTTAGCGCTGGCACCCTCGGGAGTGTCGATACTGGGTTGCTGACTTTGCGTGCCCTCGTGTCTCCTCGGTGGAATCGGCTGTTGGCCTAGTTCCGGTCCCCTAGTCGGCACGCTGCTCGCTCTCTGCAGCTGCTTCTTCGACACCTTCGAAACGAGGACCGAAGCGATCGGGTACATCGGATTCGTGCCGGTGCTGCTTCTCATCCCCGACGTCGACGACCTCGAGTCCGAGAAGGTTTTCCGTTTCTTTCGTAGCGCTACCAACGCGCCTAAGCCGTGAGCAAACACGTGATGACCCTCGTGATGATGCGCGTGATGCGAGTGATGGGAGTGATGTGTGGCTTGGACTTCGTGCCCTGGAGTCTCCAACGAGGACTTTGAGTCTGTCGATCCTTCCGATCTTGACCCACCGTCTTCTGAAGCTGGCGAGTACACGGAATCCTCCGAACGAGATCTACCTGAGAAATCACAAGAGCAGTTGCTTTCTTAGCTATACGTCGCGAGTAAACTAAAACATCTGGAAAATTGTTAATTCGTTCTGCACGATCGTGATCAATTGACCAACTGACGTTTTGCCATAATTACTTTTACACTCTTCTTTACTTGTACCACTAGTCGTGAATGACGTGCCACGCACGTCGAGAAACTTTTTGTCCCAAAATTGCAATATTTTCTCAGTTTTAAGTATATATATAACGTTTAAGTATATATATAACCCAGGCAAAACAAATGACAAATTTTTTACTTCTCAATAACTTCTGTCCAGTAATATCACACCGACAAGTTCAGAAAGAAAGCGACGAATTATTGTATACGGTTTGGTCACTCGTTATGGTCCGCAATCAGATGCCAGGCGCAAGTGGTTAAATCTCTCGGGGTATAATAAAATATATATATATATATATATACGAATGATGCAAAGAAACGTGTCGTGTCATGTCGCTGAGATGACTTCGCGAAGCGTCTTGCGAACGTCACGTTAAAATTTTTCGAGATACTTGGCTGTTCCCAGTCACGAGAGACGCGCTGTATAACTTACCAATTAGCCTGGAAACTTTGCCTCGGACTTTAGCCGCTTCGATAAGATTCTCCCATCTCTTCTTCTTGGAACTTCCCCTGATTCTGCGACTCTGTCTGCTGGTGCCGAGTCCAGGAACGCTGTTGGTGCTGGTGTGATGTGGACTCTTCTTCGGTGTGGCGCCCGGTCCGAATATACCGCTCAAGGTCGAGCCGAATATCTCGTGGGAGTTCTCCTGTTGCACTTGTTGCAGCGACGCCGCGAATTCGTCGACCGGCGGTAGGCTGCCACTTCCGCTTGGCTGAGGGGCGATGTTGAATCCCTTCATCAGACGTCGCTCCTTCTGCCGATTCTTCTTACCCCCCGCACCTATGGACAGCTCTTTAAGGCTACCGTCTATGGGACAGAGAGAAAACAAACCAAGGACTACTCCGAAGCAGCTACCAAAGAACTGAGAAGTGATGCTTGACAAATGTGCCTCTGTATGTGTGTGTGTGTATTTGTACGTGTGCTCGTGCCATACATTCGTCAACGAATGAAATTAACGCGACAAGCAGCTGAAATTTTCGGCAAGTTTTCGGCGTTACACGTTAAATCGGACTAAACAACCGACGAGACGATACCTGATCGCATTGATTATTCCGCCCTCGAATGATTAATAGCGCGCCGATAACGAGCTTCGAAACTTTCATTTACGAGGGACGGAGCCCGAAATCCTCTTCTTAGCGTCGTGGTCGTGTCACGATGGTAAACCGACAACCCGCTTTCGTTGTACGAAAATGATTCGAAGCAAACGATCGTGCACAGGAGATGAACGCAAGAGTCGAAACAAAGAGTACCATGAGAACGTAGAACACTACGCAGGGATTCTGTTGCATAGATACAGATATTAAATGCATACTCTAACTCTACGAAAATCTACGAAGAAACAACTACGATAAATCGAAAAATAAATACTAATTAACTGTCTACAAAGTCACGATCGTTTCGATCGTGCAACACGTGGGGAAAGCTCACCAGTCCCGGTACCACTGGCCGTCGACGTGTTCATGCCGGAATTCTTCAGAATCTCGATCAGCTCGCATCTGAGAGCGCTGATGTCTTGTTTGATCTCGTTCACGTCGTCCTCCGTCACACCCTCGCTCTCCGCCTTCCTCTGCTCCACCGTCACGTATCTCCTCACTAAATTCCTCATAATACTCTGGTACCTAAAGTCCCTCTCCGACGCTTGCTTAACCTTCCTCTGTCAGACAAACAAGATTACCGTGTCACGCCATGTTTGTCCAATGTTCCGCGGGTGGTCGCAGCACCGCCGCGAATTAGCGACACAATTTCGATTCGAGAATCGTAAGCCCGCGAATTAGAATTAATCTCACTCTGATCGTTCGCATGTGCTCCTTCTTGGCAGCCCTACTGTGGCCGCACAGCTTCCGGTACAGCCATTGGCCCATGTACCAAACGCTCTTCGGGGTCGGTATGATGTTGAACGGCGGTGGAACCGTGCCACCCTCCTCGAAATAGCTGATCCACAGCTTGCTTCTGGCGAACTTCCATTCGATGTCGGCACGTTCCTGATTCGAGTCGCAGGGGGAATTTAATCAATTAGCGATTGTGTCACCGAACGAGGCGGTTAGAGACGGGCAGAAGTTAACTCACGGATATCAACTGATAGGAATGGTTCATCATGGCGATTAGCAGATTCAATAGGACGACGATGTTGATCACCGAGTACGTGCCGAACATCAGCATGCCCCAGAACCTGGTGAACGCTTTGATGCCGTCCAGCTCGAAGCTCTCGAGGTCCACCAGCCCGAAAACCGCCCAGAACAGCGTTTGCGCCGTTTCGAACAAACTGGCGAAAGACGGAACTGAAATTATCTCGTGAAATTCGACGATGCAAACTTCGACTAAATCGACTATAGTGGATTCTACGATCCCGATGTGACAAACTTTACTGTTGTAAATTATCATATACGGTTTTTTTCTTTGTAATTGAATAATAATTGGTAATTATTTAGAAAGAGAATAATCTCGCAGATTTTGATTACCTTTTAGTTTTCGAGTGTTAGAGTATTTTTGTTACCTTATATCGCTAGGAATGTGTTTGTATTAATTAGGTTAGATTTTTTTGCCTAACAGATGAATATCAGCAACAATGAATTTAAAATAATCTGATGATAGATAATATTATAAAACGAAAAATATGCTTTCGTTGCACTTTATTGTAATAAAAATATCTTGCCAATTGAAATTGAATGTTTTGCTCCACAGACGAAACGTGAAAATTTCGCGTGGCAATCAACCCATATAAATATTAACACTGTGGCTAAAGTATTCGAGTAATGACAATATAACGTAAAGTTTAACATCAATTGCAGTTGTATCATTATTTAACAACTGTACAGAGATATTTTACATTCTGTTAAAGTTATCAGTATAAACATTTAAATCTAATTCAAATCTAATTCAAATCGATAGTTCGAGTTAACATTACAAACGATAAAAAGAGTGACAAAAATATCTCGGAAATTAAAACCGACAACACTCCTTGACAATACATTGGCTAATAATTGTCAAAGACACCTAATATCAAAAAAGTATCAAATTTCGTTTGGAACGAATCGGGTATCACGTACTTTGCGAATCGGCGCCAAACGATGCAAGCGTTCGAATCGGTGGTACTGTTGGCGTTAGAAGAATAAGACATCGCGGTCGGGCATCTCTTCTTCTCCATGTCTGCGTAGTACCACAGCAGCTGGTTCAGACCTAGGCCAACGAGGAACACCGTTTCGTGAGTGTGACTGCCGGGTCGTGGTTTCGCGCGCGAGTCGAATCGAACATCGAGATTTACCGCAGGAGAAGGCGAACAGCACCAGCACGTAGAGGAAGAAGAACTTCATGATGTCCATCACCATTCTGGAGAGGGACACTTGCAGGGGGCCGAGGTGAGGATTTACGGAGAAAATGTAGACGAGTTTCAGAGAGCTGCAAGTAGATCGATAGGCCAGTCGCGTTGCGTTTGATCGTATATGTGCGACTGAAGAGCGTGAAATTGAAATTTATGTTTGAGAGAGTAGCCTAATTACATCCCTCGGGATTTCACGACGTCACGTGGCAAAGAACCTTTCAAAGCGTACTACCAAAGAGTACTGCAATTACCATTTTTCTCCTTCGCTTTTTTTTTAATACGTAAAATTACTGCAACGACTACGCCAGTAATTGCGCGTCGGGCGACTGTTTGGAATGAAACGCTCTAGAATTTATTCTAGACGGTGATTTTTACAAAATGTTCATTAGATGACTGAGTTACGTGGAGGCTTCAACGAACAAATTAAGAAAAGGAACGCGAGGATCTCTCGAACGATGAAAATCGAGCATAGACCTGAATATGTTGGCGGCGGAGAAAAGGCCCTCGGATATGAGCATTGGGTCCCACGTATCCCACTGTTCCCGTTGCAGCTCGACCACCGAACCGTATTCCTGGCTTTCCTTCTGCACCCTGTAGTAAGCGACCACTCTGAGCGCAGCGGTGGCTACGTACAAGGAGTTTGTAACGAAGTCGATCACGTTCCACATGTCGTTCACGTACTCCTCTAGGCCGACGTCCCACAGCTGCTTCACCTCCGACCAAATCAGGCCGGATACCCAAGCAAGGATGAACCTACGGATACGACATCGTTCACACTTGGCGACGCCCGTTCGATTTCGCTTCGGAATCGGCTGTCTCCCGGGAATATCACTGGCTCGAGCCTTAAAAGCCAGCTTCGAGAAACGTGATTCCGAACTTCGCCTGTATATATTCCCTTTATGTCGGTACGAGTCGGTAGAAAAGTCGTTTTCGAGAGGTGTCAGAAACCGGTGTGTGGCTACCGGGAGGATATTTATTTTCGGCAGGTCGGTTTTATTTGGGTCTGTGCTACTAGATTTTTAGTAGAAGAAAGTCGGACTGGGTTGTGCAAGAGTGACGCGTGAAGGGAAACTTGCACCTAGGGAAATATTTTTAGGAGAAATAGCAGTGGATATTGGCTCCCTCTCGTTTGTAACGAGAAGGCCGAAGAGGAGCGCTGGTTAAAAATATTGTCTTACCATTCGACGATCGTCGGGGCAGCGCCCCTTTTCGTTGGTGCTGGTTCGTGTTCCTGTTTTATGACATCGTGGCCTATCCAATTGCCGATCACGCTTTCTATCCTTTGACTAGCCAGAATCAGCATGACTGCGGACGAATCGGTACGTATTATTCACGATAATTCATATTCACTCTGGTCACGTTAAAGTAGTTGGCAAAGTAAGAGAAGTAGTTGTCAACGTGTCTCCTATCAAGAAGTTTGTTCTTGAAAAAGGTTTGCCACTGTGCTACATTTACAAATTATTTCGTTTGAAATTGAATTAAACATTGTGTAATTTGAAATTTTAATTACTTTGAAACTGGCGTAACTCTGTTTTTCGAGAAAAACTCTTTTTATCTATAAAAATTCATACATGCCTTGATGGGAATTTTTTTTTGGTCCATTTTCATTTATATTCTTTTACCTATAATTTATAATTTGTCCAATTTATAATCAATCCAAGTTCCGTTGCCAATTGGATTTGCGAACGCAAACATCTCCAAAAGAGAAAATGCAACTTATACTTTTTCAAACTGAACGATTCAACGTGAATGAGAACAGAATTATGAGAAAACCACAGCCATTTCTTCAAACGCGTACAGATGTCTATACGAGAAAAGACACATTGTCACGCAAGTAAGGCGAAACGTGCTCAACAGCGGGGCGTAACTCCACGCAACATTACTCTAATTACTATAATGGGATCCTTTGCAACTTTGTGCAACATTGTCTCAGGTAAATTCGATAAGAGGCGTGGCGATTCGAAGTTGCAAGTCACCCCGAGGCGAGGACGATATTGTTCGAAATACCTCGGGGGATTCTGAAACGCCTTTGCACGACATTATAGCACGATCTCCGTCGATTCAAAAACGATCAGGCATCGATGTTCGATTCAGCGATTCATGTATCTCGTTTTCGCGATCGTGGGGCTGGCAGAACTTTGCGTTCATACTAAACGCTACACTAACACACACACACACACACACACACAGACACACTACAGCAGGTTCGGAGATTAGCTTGGCTCGTTCCTGAATAATCTCCCGGAATTCCTTACGCCTTCCTGGCTCGCGTCGTCGAGGAGTACATTATCTCTCCACGTTCCTCGCAAAATATCGTTAGTCTAACTTCGAGGTCAATTATGCCTTTCGCGGAGACGCTTAGAATCTCTCGCGCCTCTTTACGAGGTCCTCCGAGATGCGCCGCTTTTCAGTCCGTTCCTCCACCATTGTCAAGTTTCCAACTGCTGTTACATTCAAATCTACGATAATTTCGTCTTCGCGAAGTATCTATCCTCAAGTAAAAATTTGCGAAAAACGACTAAGAGACTACAGAAGTTTTCGTGAAACGTTAAAATATTTTATGTATGCCAAAATTTAGTTATTCATAAATCGTTGCTGTTACATTCAAATCTACGATAATTTCGTCTTTGCGAAGTATCCATATTCAAGTAAAAATTTGCGAAAACCGACTAAGGGACTATAGAGACAGTGAGTTGCGAAGTTTTCGTGAAACGTTCAGATATTTTATGTATGTCAAAATTTAATTATTCATAAATCGTTGCTGTTACATTCAAATCTACGATAATTTCGTCTTCGCGAAGTATTCATCTTCAAGTAAAAATTTGCGAAAACCGACTAAGAGACTATAGAAACAATGAGTTGCGAAGTTTTCGTGAAACGTTCAGATATTTTATTTATACCAAAATTTAGTATTTCATAAATCGTTGCTGTTACATTCAAATCTACGATAATTTCGTCTTTGCGAAGTATCCATTTTCAAGTAAAAATTTGCGAAAAACGACTAAGAGACTATAGAGACAGTGAGTTGCGAAGTTTTCAGATATTTTATGTATGTCAAAATTTAATTATTATAAATCGTTGCTGTTACATTCAAATCTACGATAATTTCGTCTTTGCGAAGTATTCATCTTCAAGTAAAAATTTGCGAAAAACGACTAAGAGACTATAGAGACAGTGAGTTGCAAAGTTTTCGTGAAACGTTCAGATATTTTATTTGTGCCAAAATTTAGTATTTCATAAATGGTTGCTGTTACATTTTAATAGAAAATTGCTATGAATAAGAGTTCCAAGCGACGACAAGTTCGACAATTCGAGACAGTATAGCGAAATTGCACGGTGGAATTCTTGAACCGGAATGGGGGAAGGGTTACAGGTTGCTTGATCCCGTTTCGAAATGTTTATCGCCCCACGCGGCAACGGTGGTTGATGTCTCAAATTTAGAGCATTACCACACTCTGCTATTATTGGTAGTGAGAGGTGTTCGCGAATCGCGGTAAACTGTTTAGTAAGCTTGATTCGGAAAGGTGAAACACGTCGTCGATAGAAACGAGGCCGAACGAGTTCGATAAACTTTCGAAAAAAAAAAACAGAGAAATAAAAAAAAAAGAAAGGTAGATCGAACGAATTTCCTTCGTGTCCTCCTACGTGTACGTTCTCGAAGGAAACGATCGAGCGAGTCGCTCGGGAGGGGTAGAGAGGGGGAGAAAAAAGAAAAAGGGAAAGTCACGAACGCCGACTTTGATCGAGGTTAATTTTAGCGCGTGGAACAGCTTGCGGCACGCAGCGACGAAGCGGCGCAAAGTTCGTTCTCGAAGGGAGCAAAACTTTGGAGGGGAAAAGAGGAGGGCGGCGTATACTTACAGAGAAAAGTGAAGTACGAGGCCGAGTGACAGATGAACTTGATGAACGGTTTCCTCATGGTTTGGCCGACGACGCTGTGCGGTGCGATGATGTAAGCGACGCTGAAGAACGGAAAGAGAACGCCGATCCTCACGATCTCCAACGCCTGGAGGAACATATTTTTCCTCCGGAAGCCCGGAAGACCCTCGTACCAAATCGATGCGAGTAACTGCTGCACGTTAGGATGCGCCACGAACTGGAAATTCCCGAGATAATCTAATATTGGTCGACAGTTTCCGGTCATGTCACTGGGAAATTGTACTCATTAAGGCATTAAGGGTGTAATTTCGGTGGTTGGGAGTCCCGTAGTCGCGGTCGATCCCTCTCACGCCTAACCACGTTACATCGATACTCTGCCGGAGTAACGTGACCTTCTTCTTTCGTCTTCCTCGTATTTACACCGATTCGTCGTTTCTTACGTCGACGAAGAAGATTATATCGACTTATACATTTTAGTTTAATTTATTCAAATACCAGGGCAAACATCTCTTTTACAAGAAACAGAAAAGACACAAGAAGAAGATGAAAGATGAGGGCAACGTCAACCCTTTGAGTTATCACATCGAGTTACACCCGATGGTGGTAGGGATTCACGGTTCCGATATGGAATGTGAATTCGAACTTTCAATTTCAATTATTCAAACTGAAGATCAATAAAGTCAAATTGACACAGAGGTGGTCCATTTAAGCGAGATCACCTGAATATTTTCGAATTGTGCTGCGATGGAAAAAAATAACTTTTATATAATAAATCAATTTTATACAACTTTTATATAATAAATTAATTTTGAATAATTTTTTGTCAACATGAATGGAAAGAAAATCGATGATCTTGAAAAATGACCATGAGAAAAATATTCTTACGAGGCCCTTTCGATAGCGAAAAACACTCCCTGCATCATCATAATTCGAAAATATAGTGGCCTCACTTGAATGAACCACTCTGTATATAATGCTTCCAGTGCTTCACATCTGACGCGATGTAATATGTTACAATAACGAATGACTGGAAGAAAATGCCCTAAGGCAAGGGCATATTAAAATAAGTAGATAGATGATATATGATGACAATGGAGACAAGCATAAGTGAGTGAGATGGATAAATACAACAGTGACGGAGAATTAAGCGAAAAAACGGCGAAGAATGAAATATTATTATCGCATTTATCTTCAAACTCCGTTAGAAGCCATTGTAAAAAAAAAAAAAAAAGAAAAAGAAACAATCTATTTCTCCGACAGCGCACAATTTATCTTTCGCGATACGTTCGAGACATACGGACGGTGGGATTCCAGACGGTTACCTTTTTCTGTCGAAGTTTAATAGCGAGTTTCAGCCGGTTCAGGTGCATCCTCTCGCCGTGCTCGAACGCCGGCCCGGTGGGATCGTGGTTCAACAGCACCTCCAGCTCGTAGGAACTTCTCGTGTGATCCAGCAAGGCAGTGGCAAAGTCCTGGCACTGTCTCCTAAGCTCCTGGAATCATTGCAGCATTGCCTTGTTCCGAGGCGCGAAACAAGTTTTGTAAACAACGCGGAGGAAAGCGGAATTGCTCGCCCTCTCCTCCTCTCTCTTTCGTCGATTTACGCCGACGGTGTCTCGTTTTGACGGAAGTTTCCTCGCATCCGAAACGTAAGCCGCGAAACTTCCTTCTCGATACGGGCGACGCCACTCGCGAAAGCTTGTTTTTTAAAAAGAAGCTGTATCGAGCTCGTTCGAGGCGGCGATGCATGAATAAGAGCGACGAGAACGATGAAAAGGAAGATGGAGGACAGGTCGTTTGTCAATCGAGTTGTCGAGGGACAATCGGCCATTCGGCACGGTTCGAGACCTTTGAAAAAATGCGGAGTAATCTCGTGGAAACTTCATCCCCGCGAATGCAGAGACACGAGCGGGAGGGAGCGGGGATCGCTCGGTAATTTATTTCCCCTTAGTGCTCGCCGATCGTCCGGAAGATTTAAACGATCATCTCTCGGCAATTTGTTCGGACGTTATTGCGTTTGAATTGATAGGTATAAAGACAAGGGTGGTGGGGGGAGGGTTTCGTTTAATCGTCTGAGAAAGGAAAGAAGGAAAGACGGGTATATCGAACGTATTCGGTTATCAGTTCTACCCATTTTAGACATTGAGAGAGGAACGAAGCGAATGTGATGTCTTTAGAGACGCTGGACTGGTGGAATATTCCGTAAAATATTTCTCAGTTCAATTACATTCGATAACAAAGTACAAAGAGAAGACTCTCGTTCGATGCGACGAAAAGAAGAAAAAAAAAAAAAAAGAAAAATGCGAGAGGCAAAAGTTTTTATCGCGCTACGAAAGGAAAGTCAAACGAAGAGTAGGAGGGTAGATCATCTATAATTTATCCTAGTTAATCGGTCGTTCATCCTCCTCCAAGCTTAATCAACTCGCTCTGGACGATAATTTATTGGAAATCCGACGCAGCCGAGAAAATCGAGCGAAAATCGGGCTTTGCCCGATCTCTCGAGAATCGGGCGAAAGAAGCGGTTGAAAACGTTCCAAAGTCCCTCGTTTCTTCTCGGCCCATTATTCCATAGAATTTCTCATTGTCCAGCGACTAGGAAAGACACAAGCCGACTTGTTTTTCGCAAGAGAAACTGTCGAACGACCGAGGATCCGGCGCGTTCCCTGTTCCTCCTCCGCGAACAGTAACTCGCCAAAGCAAACATTCGCGACATCAAAGCGCCATAAAGCAGCGCAAAGTTCGGCCAGTATCGGCGAACGGCCGACGCACTTGAAGATCGGGCTAACGAGACATTAATATCTCGCGGCTGCGGTCCGACCGTGAAACTTTCGTTTCGAGTAGAGACTCGTCTCGTCTGAAACGACTGCACGATTCCCTCTAGTTCGAAGGAAGGACACCGGCGAGTATTTCGAGAGCAAACCTCGGGCGGACCGCGGAAAAACGACCACGTGTGCTCGAGCTGTTTACACGAATTAACAACGAGCGCGTTTACAACGCGAGGAAGACGACGCTTTGAGTCAACAGAGCCGCCCGGGAGAAATAAGCAGAGTCTGCGTCGTACCGAAAAATGCACCGACAGCTTCTACGTATTAATTTCCCTTTCGTACGTGCCGACCGTATCTTCGCCCGCCATTTCGAATGGCGTCTGGTTCGCCGGAAGGAGTCTCGAGAGAACAATTCGCGCGCAACATCCAGCGCGAAACCATCGATTTGCATTTGTATTGATTTATCGCCTGTTCCCCTCTGCATCCATGGATCCTGGGGATCTGCGAATTTTCTACTTTCGCAAGAGGGTGTCTGGAACATCTCCACGGGGGTGAAAGTACTCTCGCCGCGCGAACAAACGAGACAAATGACTCGGGAATAATATACGGAACAGGAGCGAAGAGAGGCACGTGGCGCCACATTCTTCCAAAAGCTTATGTCAACTCCCAAATTCTCGCCCCCGTTTTCGTTCCGTTTCTCTCCCGGAAATTCTGCTTACGACGTTTGAGAAAATATTTCTGCAACATTTCATTGAAAACAGTGTGTGACCCTCACTGAAATTCGGCCACTGAATATTCAAACTGCTACAATTTTGGGAAAATGAAGGAAAAATTGTACAACTTGGGCTCGTTTTGCAGTTTGAAGCCTCTACTTTCGAGACTCGTCGTTTAGTTTATTCTCGAATGTTTTTATATCGAACAGCCGAAGGACGAGTGGGAATCCTACAAACTGTCATAGTATAAATAATGAAAAATCTTCTTCGTGACTGACGGATTTGAGGATTGAAGCTTCTTCTTTACGACCTTCGAAAATTTATGATTTTTTTCTCGCCATTTTATTGAACTTTGAATACTAGATACATGCAACGAGAATTGAAGGAATCGTAACATTTTATCGTTCTTGCTTGATATTCAAAATTCAATAAAGTAGCAAAAAAGAAATCGTGCAAGTTTCAAAGAGTCGTTGCAAAGGGGAAGCTTCAAATCTATTCAAAATTCAAAGATTTTTCAATATTTTTACGTACCATGACAGTTTATACCATTTTCGAAAAGAAAACTGTCCTCACTTTACCATCTATAGTACAGCGTCAAAACATCTTAAAATAATATGAACGATGTATTTTGAGACTAGAGGCTTTTAAAACAAGCCCAAGTTCCTCACTGTACGATTTTATTTTTGCAAAATTACAACAGTTTCAATAATTAATGGGAGCCACTTGGACACTCTGGTCAGTTCATATAATACTTGTTCACTGAATTTTATTAAATCACGAATTTCTGACGCTCAATCTATAATTAATTAATCATTTTAAATTATCCATTCTATTTTTCGAAAATCCCGTTTCAAATTTCCGTCTATTCGGCGAGAACGTAGTTTGTCCGAAGAGAAGCAGGCGTTGAACACTTTCAAGGGGCGGTGTATATAATTCTCTTTTACCGTGATCCAGATCATTAACAGCGTGGAAAACCCAGGGCAGATACACCGACGTAAATTTCGTTTCGTAGATGGGTCTGCGGAAGAAGTAATTGAACGAAGAGGAAAGTGGGCCAGAAGGGTTAGGGAGCGGGCGAACCCCCCGAGGTTCAACGGTTGTTTTATGCAATCTTCCTTCGCTTCTGCGGACACCGTTCGCCGAACGGGAGGGATCGCGTTTTCCACGGCGAAATTGAACGTCGGGGGCTTTATTTTCCAGCGTAATCGGGAACAGCAGCGTTCAAAGCAGTCGAACGAAATTGAGAGTATGGTAAACAGACGATGGACAGAATAACATCGTCTTCTGGTCTTGTCAAAGACGGAATCCTTTGAAAGAGGAGGCGAGTCATTCCGTTCCGCTCTCGGCCATTAAGCAGAAGTCACGCTGAGTTTCACCAAACAATTTCACTCGCCGCCACGGTCGTAACGGTTTCGCATTTAATTTTTTCCCGCTGCCGAGTCTATCAAATCGATTAACGTTCGATCGTTTTTCGTCTTTATCTATGGCGTTTTAATGGTACACAGTGTGTCGCTTAATCGTCTCACCTGGTATTCGCACTTAAACTCATGCTCGAGGAACGAGAGTCGCCGAAGTTCCCAAGAGAGTTCAAACGCAGTTAGGATCGGATCCTTTGAGGAAAGAGCGATCAAGGACGGCGAGGCCAGGGCTCTGTACGCGTTTATCCGGCTCCTGGAATGCCTCAGAGAGTCCTCCCTCCTCGATGTTACACACTCGTCGCACCTGTCGATGAATCCGACACAACCGTGATCGGCAATCAGTATCGTCGCTAAGTACATCCTCCGGCTAATAATTTTCCGCTCTGTTTGTAAACTCTCTCTCTCTCTCTGCGCGCCGCGTAAGAGGATACAGACGTACGTACGTACACGTATTTACAACAAATATTATTCGACTAGCGAAATTTCACCGTGTGCTCGAAATTTAGGGGAAATTTAGGAGTAGGGGGTGTGCAGGGGAGGAGATCCGAGCTGACGGGGGTTGCGACGCAGATGCTCTTAATTGGTTCTGCTCGAACCGTCTCGAGACATGCTAAAATCAGTCCGGGGAATTAATCGAAACGTGAAACGTGTATTCGACGAGGGATCTCGTAGTTTTCTCCCCCTCTCCCGCTTCCCGCCTCCCCTTCGAGCATTCATTTACGAGTGAAATTTCATCGTGTTTATGGGGAAAAGGGGATGATAGGGGAGATTCGAACGGTTTCGCTCACCCGCAGCGAACATCGTGAGGCATAGGCAACGTGGAGCCCCGATCCAGAAGGATTTTGATGATCTCGTAGTTGTCCCTGTGTGCGGCCAGGATCAGGGGTGTGATGTCCGGCGTGAATGTCGCGGTGTCCGACGGCAGCGCTTCCCAGCTCTGAAACACAGACGCGGAGAGACCCGTCCTCGTATATATCGAAATGCGACGCTGATCGATTCTGGACAGAAAGTTGAAAGGAGAGATTCGCGGATCGCGGATTCGAAATGCTACAACTTAGATTGTCGCAACGATGTAGAATTAGAGGATTATTTCCAAGAGCGAGTATTCGTTGCATTCGATATTATACATTAATGGCTACAATAAAATCGTAGATCCGCGATTACTAACGACTAAAAAGCTGGAACTGAAATAAAAAAAATTTACTTCGTAAAATTTGCCACAGCTCGTGGCTTGTACATAGGTTGAAACGAGGAAATAAACGAAACAAGGTACACGAAAGTAATAGAAATAGCTGTTTCATTCCACCAGCCAGCCGCGATGCATTCGTATCTATCCTATTTCTCTAGAAATCGACGCAAAGTACATCGGCAAAGTAACAAAATCGTTCCGATCGTTACAGCACGATAATTATTTCCGATGTTAAGTATAAGCCGAGTCCTTGGTCGGGAAAGAGGAACGGAAGCCGATTAAACTGTCTCTCTCCCTCTTTCTCTCTCGTTTGCAATTCCGCGCCCGCTCGCATCTATATTTTTTTTTTCGTTCGCCCCGAGTGTCCGCTCGGCGTGAATTTGACCGGTATACGGGACATGCCAGCGTTTTCCAAGCTTTGACGGAAATGGGATCCGGTCAGCCGGCTTTTTATCGGGACGCGCTTTGTCGCGAGCGACGACGGCTCGAGACACCGGCGATCGACGAAAAACTCTCCCGGCCAGCTGATTAAAATGTGGGTCGACCTATTTGTCGGGATGAAACCTATTTAAATCCGTGGCTGACGGGTTGCCCGGTCGTCTACGCGCGCAGCCAGCCAACCAGTGAAAATTAAGGGGAGAATTTCGATAACTGAAACGAAATTGCCCAGCCGGAAAAATGCAATCACCTCTTAATTACGAGACGAAGCTTGCCGCCGTGAAATCAAAGTGTCCCCGATAAACAGTAAACCGAAGAGAGGCTCGAGGGAGAAAAATGAAAGGAAAAAAAAAGAAAAACGAACAGAAAACGTTTTACATTTCCGAAAGAGGGGGAGAAATTAAACAAAATCAGCGCGACTATTTTCTACGGATCGACAAAGGGAGAAGAGAGTAAAAGTATGCTTGGATCGATACGGTTACATATACTAGACGATGAAAGCGACTAACGTGTGGCTCCCCGTTTCGATGAAGACTCTCCTCGTGTTCCAGAAGTACCTCGACCGCCTCGACGAATTCCTCGGAGATGGCGTGAAGCAGGGCGTCCTTCGTGTCGACCTTGTGCTCGATCAGCAGCTCCACCATTTCCAGATTTTCGTTATCGATCGCCATTAGAAGCGCCGAACGTCCCAACGGGTCCACGCAATTGATGTTCATTTCGGTTTCGAGGGCGCTCTGCAACATCCTGAAACAACATCCGACACGCTCGCTAATGATCGCTCACTCTCGTTACAAGCTCTCCCATTTATTTATTCTTCTTTTCTCTTTTCTTTTTAACCTTCGTTTCTCCATTTTCTCTCTCTCTCTCTCTCTCTCTCTTTTTCCCTTTATTTTTTAACCACAAAGCAAACGACTCCGACCATTACGTTCGCCGAGAACGAATCGACTCCGGCGATCGTATTTAGCTGTCCCGTTTCCCGAATGCGCGAGCCAAATGAGAATTCCACGGTCGGTGAAACTTTCTCGTACATCGGAATCGGTATTAATCGCTTCGAGGCGAACTACGCCGCGAAGAATTCCGAGAAGCGTCCCGGGATCGCGGGACGATTGTTCGCAAGATAATTAGATCCTTTGCCTCGACGCAATGACTGTGAATATAGTATATATATATATATATATATATAAGGTGTCATGTAACTGGTGGTGCAAGTAGGAAGGTAATGAAAAACTGAATAAAAAATGTAGAATAAAATTTTTTCATACGAAGCTTTGTTTCCGAGAAAAATAGCTTCAAGTACGCGTGCACTTGATCAAGATTCAACTGAATTATTGGAAGACATTCATCTTGAAATTCGAAGAAATTTAATTCACCAACAAGATGGAGTACCATCGCATTTCAGTCGTGAAGTGAGAAATTTTTTAAACGAAAACTAACCAATATTGAATCAGGCGCAATGAAAGAATACGTTGGCCATTACGATCTCTGGACTTGTTTCTCCGCTGGATTTTTACTTATGGGGTCATGTTAAATCGACATAGCGAACGTTGAACAATTAAAAAATTATTATAGCGTTTGCAACATTGAAACTACAAAATAACACATTAGAAAATGTTCGTAGGAATTTAATAAGGAGAGCACAGTTATGCATGCGACAACGTGGACAACACTTCCAACAATTTTTAAACTAAAAAAAATTGGTGAAGAGTGGACATTCTGTGCCCTCGTGTACGAACATTGGGAATGTTGACAAATGTTAACGGAGATAATAATGAAATCCGTTGAGTCGAATCTTGATCAAATACACGCGTACTCGATAAACCTTCAAAGTCATTTTTCTTCGGAAACAAAGCTTCGTATGAGAAAATTTTATTCTACATTATTTATTCAGTTTTTCATGTAGAATCACCATCTTCCTGCCACATTTAAGTACCACCAGTCACATGACATCCTGTATATAAACGCCGTGCTTTTGAGCTTCCTTCGCGAGATCGTTCGTCCTCCTTAACGCTTAAAAGTCCTAGATCCGACGATCCGATCTCCGGCAACGCGCGTGCACGCTCATTTTGCATAAAAGCCACGATTGCGATGCTCTCACGCGCTCTTTACTCCCGCCTTTCAAAATTAACCATTGTAGTCGCATTGAAAGCGATCGAAACAATACCTTGCCTCTCGCCAATTTTCACTCGTTGGATATTCACGTCGCAGATGTATGCACATTCGCGAGAGGGAATCTTCCTCCTCCGAAAAATATACACGTACGACTGCGATATATGTATCTGTCTGGTTTGATACGTTTCTATTTATATCCATGTTGTAGAAAACTAGGAACGAATAGGAACGACGAAATGAATAGTAATTCGAGAAACGTAATTTAAATATTAATCACGTTGCTGTTACGGCGTGTCGCAATTTAAGTAAGATGCCTTGCACGAGATGCTATCGCAAGATACAAACAATATCATTCGCGATGTGCTATAGATGAAAATGAAAACGATTCGTACGTTTCCTTACCATATTGAAACTCGACATTTTAACGACATTATTGATTATCTTCGATATTAATCCTTTTATATTTGATACTGTATAGCGCCTACAGGCGCTTAACTTACTTCAGTCCACTGAAAGTGAAGAGGCGTTCATTACTCGAATCGAACTGAAGGCGCCTACGAGCTTTGTTATCCACAGTAATTACAGCAAACTGCACTTGGATCAGACGTAAGTGAATTCCAATTCAACAATTACATCTTCCGTTAGTCACGTATCATTTAACGTGATTATTTCATAGTTATTTCGTTTAATAAAAAAAAAATGGAAAGATGTGGTAATAAATTAATCATAAAAAAGGCGCAGAAACGTAACGGAAGAAGGGAGACGCATTACGATTGCGAGAAACGTGACGTGGGATTATGTATTGACCCATGTTTCGAATTGCACCACACTTTACTAGATTATTAGATGTACATATTATGAAACAAAGTTTCAAATCACTGGTGAAAAATAAAATTATATTAATATTAAATATATAATAAAATTATAAAATAAAAATTAATATTTATATAATATTAAATTTTCAATATGTGCACTAACAATTCAATACGAAGCAACTCGTTGTCTCGATTATGACGAAATGTATTTCACGCTGACGAAAAATTTCATCGTTTCCGGTATAGGTCGCGATCGAGCTCCAATACGGTGTGCCACGTATCAAAAATCTACCCGCAGCGAAAGGGTTAATAAACGCCGCGTCTTACAAATTGATTTCTATCCAAATCGTCGGAGTTCTTTCAGTCAAGCAACTTATTATAATCCACGGCACGTCGTGCACGATATTGTTTGAATTACGATGCACGAGATATCTCGTCCACAGCAGCGAAGAGATTAATATCCACGGAGAGGTCACGAGACGTGTCTTCTTTTTTTTTTTTTCTCTCTTCAATGATTAATCGCGAGATTCAAACGCGCTCGAGGATGTGTAACGAGGATCTCGAGTGGCTCTCGAACTCCTCTCCCGCCATTACGAAGAGGGAGAGATTAGCGCGCGTGCGAGGGTGAATTTTTCCAGAGTGTCCAGCGACACTCGAGGATTCTCTCTTATCCTCGTAATCTACGCGTTTACGAAATTTCCAGACACGATCTCGTTCCCAACGCGAACGCGCTACCACGTTCTGTACATACGTTTCTCATTTTCTACGAGGATCTCACCTTCTGACGGAAGCCACGTCGCCGCGTTCCACCGCGAGAAGGTATTTCTTCTCCTGATAGGAGAGACTGGCCATCTCCTGGTGCGGCCTCACCACGTTCTCCTCCTCTATCATGCCGTGGATACTGTGCCTCTGAAACCGTCGTAACCTTTTATTACACACCTAGCCGAAGTGTCCGCTTCGTCCAATGCGCGATTCATCTTGTGGGGCAGGATTAATCAAAATGGACGCCCGCTGTCCGTGAACGTGCGAATACTTTCCTCCAGGGGGTTTTGCAAAAATACAAAGCGATCTGGCTTTAATTTCAAAAGGAACTGTTAGTTACAAACACAAACCTGTCGTTCATCGACGCTGATTTTAGGGACTGAATCTTTCTCTTTAACGATTAATAAAATATAATATTCAGTAGCAAAGGGATTGAAGCGCAAGAAAAAGTTAATAATACAATAAAGAACACAAGTTTCTATTAACAGATTTTACTAAAAATCATTCGAGTAGCTAAAAATATACTGTTATAAATGTAAAAAAATTTCCAGAGAAAATTGCGATCATTTTGGTTTAGTTTTAGTGTTAATAACAAGTAAGACTGTTCTCTTAGTAGTAGCACCGTTCTACGCTGCTTATAGAAAGAATACAGCATAAAGCATAAATTCTTACGTTTTATTGCTCATAAAGTTTGCGATTCTTTTATTACAGGAATTTAATATAAATGCGTCTTTTTAGATATCTTACGGATTTCCCTCTCTTTAGATCCAGGATTTACAAAGCAAAATTAAACTCAAGCAGTTCGAGTGTATTCGTATACTAAGAATTTCGAACGTAATTAACAAAATTATTAAAAAACTTTGGCCTCTATCCTTTCTAATGACTGACTGAACACAAAACTCGTGAACTAAGGCGTCCTCTTTCGCAAATACCTTTACATCTTCTTTACGTTCTCTTTTACATTTTTATTTTCATCACTCTAGTTACTTGTTACTTACTTTATTGCTATCGCTTCTCTTTTCACATCAACGGGTTCTCCCATTCTAATAAATAAATTTGAATAAATTGAAAATTTCCAGTCAAAGATTCATCTCGCATCTCGCACATTTTCACGGCTTTAACTTGACTTTGAACGTTTCCCTTGCCTCCAAACTTTCCGCAAATGCATGAAAATCGACACTCTGTTCAGGCGACGTTCCACCGAATACACTATACATTTCTATATTTTTCGATACAGCGTCATAGCTGCTCGTCTATTCGTAATAAATGTTATTCAGTAGCTCCCTAGATTTCCGGCCGATCTCGCAAAAGAGAAACCACCGATTCTTCGAGAAGCTCGGAGGATGCCGGATTATTGATCGACGGACGAAGCTCTGATGAAAGATGGATGAAATTAGGATGATAAATGTATCGGCAACGTACATACACGTCGCTTGAGTGAAAGGCGCGCGAATTAAGGCCGACGCGACACGAAAGGAAACGCCGCGATTTAAAGCGACACTATATCTCGATACAGAGGGAAAGCAAACATAATGGCATGACAAGCTGGACACGAGTATAGTCGAGGGTGTTGTCCAGGGAGAATTTTCACGAATCTCGACGTTTTAACCCCAAAGCTCGATAGATAAAACCGCTGTCTGAGTTTCCGAAGTTTTTCTCCTAGGAGAGCTAGCTCTCTCCCAGTTTTAAACTTCTTCGTGCAAATATCTAAACTTCTCACGCTCGAGGGATTTTCCCCTATTTTCAAAGTGTATTTTCCTGTGCATTTCTTTTTTTTTTTTTTTTGGAGGGGGGAGAGAAAATATTTATCGCACGGGAATGAGGCTGTGATTGCAGAGCAAATGGAGAAACGAAACGATGTTTATGCTGGACTATTGGCGGCGAGTGAGTAACCATTCGGAGCATGCACCGGGCAGATTTGGCATCCGCGCGTGCCACGTGGACAGTCGGCTCCACACGTGGCGCGTGAAACTTTTCACTGGGTAAACAATTTTTCTCCTAAGTGTACGCATTTGCGAGGTAATTTTTATTACGTCGATTTGAAGCGGGATGATGATTCTTGCGCAAGAAACCTGTTCACAGAGTGAAGAGCACGACTGCACGAATGGAAAATTCGAATGGATGACTCGAACGTTTTGTGAAATGTTTTCTGACAGTCGCGAGTTTGTTCTTTTCGAAGGTGATGTGGAAGAATGAGGATACTTTGTTTTTGAAAATTGTCAAAATTCAAAGTAGAATCTTCACGCTTTAAAACGAAACCAATTGTTTTGTATTGAAAATTAGATATTGACGCTATATTGTAGGTAATAAATTTGTAAATATATCATTTTAAGCATATAAAATTGAATATAGTTTATTACACATACACACACACATATATGTATACAGAGTGTGTCGTCTAACTGAGCACAGTGAAATATCTCGGAAAGGGTTGAAGCTACGAAAAAAAATGTTTATACAAAAGCTGTTCAGTATAAACAGATGTCTTACGTAGTATTAAGAAATTTTTTTGGTTAATACAATGGTGGAGGATATTTCAAGGTCAACTTGATTTTTTTAAATCAAACCATACATGTTCTTATACGTATTACGACAGATACGAATCCAATGACTTACAATGTTGTACCATTTCTTCCAATTAGTCCTAAATTAAGGATGATGGAATGAGCGTATTACGTATGGTGGATCAGGTTGCGTCGCGTCTGCATAGGACGACATCGTCGAATGTCAGATAAACTAACGCAAACTTCATCGTCCTTAATTTAGGATTACCTAACTAGAGGAAACGGTACAACATTGCAGGTCATTTGATTCGTAATTCGATTGAAACCAGCTGTCGTAATGCGAGTAAGAAAATGCATAATCTGATTTAAAAAAATCAAGTTGACCTTGAAGTATCCATCACCATTGTATGAATGAAAAATTATTAATACTACGTACTTTTTATACTGAACAGTTTTTCTATAAACATTTTTTTCGTAGTTTCAACACGTTCCGAAATGTTTCACTGTACTCGGTTAGACGAAACACCCTGTGATATATTAATTTATCATTTATTTAATCATCGACAATTTTTCATTGATATGTAGATTTTACACATTCGCACACTTGACTCATATTGACAAGAAAAAAAAAAAAACGATCGCTAATTGTGAAACTAAATCAACCAACGACCAATTTCAAGCACCGCAGAGAGCTTTAGATCGCCTCTCTGGCTCTCTCATTGTGTTCGCAACGGTGATAATTGATTTAATTGTCTCGGTTAATTCTCGAAATAGCCTTGTACTTTCCTCGTTCGAGGCGTTACGGAGGATAATCGTCGAGCGATTAGTAAACAATTGGCGAACAATCATCAGAATCCACCAACGATATCGAGCCAACGATACGTGTGCGATTGGATTCGATCAGCAACAGAAATGAAGAATTTTCGTGCTTTAGACGTCGGTTAACCCTGCTGCGGTCAGGGGTTTCAATCTTGCTTCAGTTTCAATGGAAAACAAGATTTTCCGATACGCCGAAGGAAACTCTTTCAACGTTAGATACGGAGGACCGAGGATTATTAAAATCTGCTTGCAATTGTTCGTAAAACAGTGCTCCGTAATATTAATTCTCGGTACTCGTATCCGAAACTTCGCAAGATTTCGCAACCCTCGGAACTTTCGACACTCGAAACTCTCGGCACTCGAAGCTTGAAGCGCTGATTTGATCTCGCGGGAGGAATCTCTCGTTTTGAGAAGTTAAGGGCTTAGCGCTTCCATGTGGAATTTTTATACGACGAACAAGATACGAACGAAAATAGAACGACGTGCAAATGTACTTAATCTAGATTCTTTTTCTTTTTTAAACACTAACATCCGATCTCTTTCTGAATTTAATCTATTTCTCTTTTCTATCGACCGTATGTACAGTATACCATTGGCATAATCCTTTTTCGATAATTTCTCTAGATTTCGACATTTTACACTCTACTATCATTTCAGAATTACGATCGATCTGTTTGCATTTTTCAAAAACAAAAACCGCGTCCGCGAAACGTTTCACGCCCGAACATTCGAGATACGGATAAATCGGACATTCTTTATTCTTTATGAAGTGCTGCAAATGAACTTTACCGATTGATTTTGTATTTTTTCTTCTCCGAGTATCGAGAATTTCGAATCACGAGGGAATTTGCCAAGTTTCGAATTCTCTTTAGCTTTCGAAACTTTCGAGTAGTAAAACCCACCCCCTGGTTACCGATATTTGCCAATATTTCTCTCAGATATCGAGAGAACGACAGAAATAGTGGGAAATGATTGAAAGCGCGCCGCAGTCAAAGTTAATGGAGAAATACACGAGAGACAATGTGGATGAATAAGGAAAGGAGGGGGAAGAGATCGAAGGTCCAGTTGAAATTGGAACGATCGCGGGAAGAACAAGGGTAGTAATTAACGGCTCCGGTAGCCGTTCATTGTTCGATCGTGGAAACCTCTTGTTAAGAGGCAACTACTCTTTATGCTGGCCATTGGGTCGCGGGACAGGGAAAGAAGACCGGTGCAACACGTGAAGATCAAGCGTGAGTGGAAAACAATACCATCTTCCTACACCCCTTACTCTATTCAAAAGCGGTATTAACCTTTATGCTCGTACCTATACCTTCTTCGCAGCGGGACATTGTTCCTCGGGATCGTGCAAACTTTTCAATCTCCGGAATCCTCGAGACAAAACCGCTGCTCCAAGGAATCGTGATTACAGTGTAATTGTTTGTTGCGCCAAGTAATTGTTTATCGTCGTCCCTTCGATCATTCGAGAATTGCATTTCGAAATGTGCAACGGCGAAACGGCATGTTAGCGATTAATAAATATAATTTTTAAAGATCGTGCGATTTCTCTCGCGTGTCTCACTCGCAATTACTGATATTTTTGGATGGACAAAATATTGGCGCGCAAAACAAATTTTTATAGATGTAAAAATGTACGATGTGGTAGAGATTCATCGATTCTGACTATCTATCAAAAATTATAAACTGGTCATTTTGTAACAAAAATTATAAATCGGTCACTTTGGTTGTTCCAGTGTCAAGGAGGTAAAAGCCAGGAAGTTTGTCGAAGACGTTAACCAAGAACATTAAACGTAAAGCATTGAGTTTTGAAGGAGAGAAAGAGAGAGGGACCAGCGAAACGATTATGATCCGCAAACACACGTACGATCGAAACGGAAATGAAATAGCGAGGGGGCAACGCGAGACGTGACCCCGCGGCTTAATGTCAGCGTCTTTAGCAATTAGGCGTTCCTAATCGTAAAGTTGTTCCACGTTGTTTTTGCTGCGTGTACGTACACTATACAGGATGACTCACGTATGTAACTTGCACACCTGAAATAGCTTTAAATACAGAATTTAAACTGAATGAATTGTCCGAATGTGAGATAATAACACTGTTTATCCGACAATATTATTACGCGGTTTTCATCCTCGAAAGAAATGATCGTAAAACATCTCCTTCGCCATTACCTATAAGACCAATGTGACTCGATACTTTTTTACTTGGATTTTAATTAACATTCTTTCGACTTCTAATGAAAAGAAAATATATGGTCCAATTGCAAAAAATAGAGATAACCTTGTAAACTTGGAAACTTGATATTTCGCCACCGTTAAGACCACTTTTGTACGATACAACATTTATATATTGATCAATCGTTCATTAATCAGTCGCGTCATTTAAAAGTTATTTCAGGTGTGCAAGTTATACACGTGATTCACTCTCTGTATGGTATACATATATGTACGTACGTACATATGTACATATATTTGGTCCCGGTGGAAAAGGGTCGAGTGGTAGGGGCCGATAGAAAGGTGGTGGCTAGATGGTAGAAGGTTGATGGACAGTGTTTGCCGAGGGTGTGGCGGCTCGGCAATTAGGGTGCGCCGGGCAAACACTCGTTCGCTGTCAGTGTCGGCCCTTGGCACAGTATGTCATCTTCTTGAAGCCGAGAGGGGTAATCGCGAGCTCGCGCGCATTTCGCCGAGTGCCTCCCTTCCTCCCTACCTCTCTCGCTAGCCTCATTATCTCCCACCCCTCTTTTCCAGCCGACTTTCGCCAAGAATTTTCATCCGTAACCCACTCTAAGATCGTTAGATCTAAGACAACGGCGAACGAAACGTTGATCTGTCGCTGTTTCGGCCTGAAGGAAAAATTCAAGGAGCGAAATAATAGAGCGTGGTAAGAACCAGAGAAAACCGAAATATTTCGAGGTTTAGGCATTGTACCCAGAGACTGAAACCGAAATATTGTGAGGTTTAGGTATTATACCGATATTTGCTCCCATATTATCGCAATGTAACTATTATTGGGAAATCGGTTTTAGTACCGGTATATATAAGACGGTCATACCGGTACTAAAATTTTCATACGTATTTTATCGATATTTGATATCCACAGCGGTAAAAATACCGAAATATATACCGGCACCGTACCACTTTACTGACAAAAACACATTTTTCATTTTCTACGTACAATGACTCTTATTAATATTTGGACATCGTGATATTCAAAATATTGTTGTGGATTTCGATTGTTTATAATAGTAAATTTGAATTAATTTTTAATAATATAATAGAACACATTCATTATAGTTTATAATAACATAAATTGCACATACTTTTCTTAATATCAAACAATAAACTGAACTATGTCGAAATGTAGCGTGGCAAAACAAAAAATATTCGGACATTTGAAGAACTACAATATTCGAACCTGAAAATTGTTAACATAAACAATAATTAATATTTTGTTAGGTAGCCCTTAACGCGTTTGCTAGCCGCTAATATAAATAGAATAAAAAAAACGAATAAAAAAGCTAATAAAAATTAACAAAGTGTAAGTGTACAAGCATCATGAAATTTACTATCGGCAGCTTTATGAAAACATTTAATCATTGTCTCCTTTTCCTTTTCAAATATATTAATATTTTATTTACCGATATTACCGAAATACATTCACCGACCTAACATCGTTTTGATAGCATTGTATCAGCATTTACACCATTTCGGTTTCATCAAACGTAATCGAATAGTAACCTAAAAATACCGGTATCCGTAATACCGATTCGGTAAGAACATAACTAGGGTGGTTGAGAGCTTTCGCTGGTCCTTTTTCGAGGTAGCACTAGTCTCGAAACCAAAGATCACGTTCAAGGGTTCGTCTTGAATGATTTACCAGCAGCTTTTCGCCGCGGATTTTCCAAGAGATTTTAACGCATTGCGTCCGCGCCGTGAATCAGATCGCTGTCCCGCGAAACAAAGGCGATCGTGATAGATCGCCGGTGTTCCGGATAGCATGAAGATGAGATGAAAGCGTGGAAGATTGATTTCGACTCGTTTCAGCGAAACCACGGGATTTCGGAACAGCTTGACGAAGCAGGGATCCGACCCAGTGCGTCACAAGGCAATGAAAGGACCAATCGCGTTTGCTATCGCGTTTGAAGGAACCTTCGTTCGTAAATACGCACATTTTTGAATTACGAACTGTCACACAGTACTTTTCGCCTCGATCTCGAAATCAACTCGATCGAGATTTTACGAGGCAATAAAAAGCAGAAACGAAAGCTTCACAGTCCACTCGTAAAAGCGAGCGTAACACCGCACGCGTTATCCTCAGCCGGTCGTAGCATCGATAAAACAATTTTTGGTTGCTCATCCTTCTCTCTGATCGCCAGCGAGAGATACACGCTGCTAGAATGGGCGATTCGAATGGAACAGAGATCGCGTGGACGAAATTTCTGGCGCCGATCTCTCGTTGATAGTCGTCCTTAATCGTCTCCGTCGATCGGTCGATTATCTTAATTGCGATTGTCGAAAATTACGTGAGAAGGAGAGAGAGAAAGAGAGCTCGGAGAGAAGTAATCGCGTTCCTCTCGAGAAGATTGTCGAGAATAGGCGGCAATAAAAAAAGGCAGACGGGAGGAGTACTCCTGACTCGTAACGTCGAGTTTCTGCAAATTGGATCGGCGTCGTAACGCAGTTATCGTTCGACCGCTTTCTCCTAATCTTCCCTTTCCCTTCCTCACGTCTGTTAAACGCCCGTTTCCCTTTAACGTCTTGCAAGTCCATTAAACCTCGCGCCGACAATCGAAATATTTTGTTTGCACCGAGTACTTTCGGTTCTCTATCTTGAAATTATAACGTCATCTGTTGGCACCTTGGATACATTTAACGAGTTAGAATCGTCATACGTCTCTTGTGCCAAAGTTTAGGACGACGAAGTCTAACTTGTCAAAAGATTCGAATCAATTGGCTCGCTTCAAAGGGATACGCATAAATAATGTCGTTTTTTGACATTGTACAAAATTTTATTTTATTTAAATTTTTTTTTTCTGAATTATTGTCACTAGGTGGCGATGTTTATTAAATTTGAGAAAAATGATATTACTTGTGGATATCTCTAATATTTAATGAGCTCGTAATCGCTGGCGAAAGAAAGTATTAAAAGTTATCGTACACAAAAGTATTTCGTTGTGCCTCGTCTATGAAACGCAGATCAGTAAATGTCGAAACTAGCAGAAAATTTGCATCATTTGGAAGTGGTAACGACGACAATTGTGACTTCGAATCAATTTGATCAAGAACTTGATGATTCCATTGATAAATTCTGTTTCTCTGTAATACGCAATAAATTTTGGTAATTTGAATGAATGTACAGTAATATCAATAATGCCATATACTTTTATATTTAAATAAAATGAAATTTTTAAGCCGAGATCTCTCTCATGCAGTGAAAAATAAAGCAAAATGGGATTAATCCCAAAGAGGCTGAATGTGAAAGAGTTAAAATCGGGAATTTTTCACTTTTGTGAAAAGACTGATCCTGTCCGCGACAAATACAAAATTGATGGATTTTACTAATCAGCCGTGTCACGCGGGTTTCGACGAGTAGCCAGCCCTTGCGTACGAATAATTTCCAATCAATTTTAATCCCTCTCTAATTAGTCCATATACTCGCAGATAATCGATATAATTTCGATGAGAAATTGTTAATCGGAAAACAGAACCGGGAATCAATTTATTAATCGGGGTCGAACAGCTTGCGTTGAGATACTTAGCAAACTTGTCGTATTGGATGATGGAACTGGAGGTTTTTGCGCGACGTTCAGGAACTTACCTTGACCTTTTCGTCGATCTTTCTTGCAGGTTGGGGTGGCGGCGGCGGTGCCTCGGGGTCGAAGCTTACGCGTTGCCCGATGCCCCGTAGGAAGCCGCCCCTGGCGCCGGAATTCCAACCCCTGGCCATGTCGGTGTCCATCCTCAAAGGGAGATCTGCGCGATCCTCGTCAGTAGCACCGATTTCTTCGCCGGGACCGCTTTCACCAGGGGATCTCGCGCCCCTGGCGCCATGCTCCTCATCTTCGTGCGCGCTTTCTGAAACAGACAGGTCCATTTATTCTTACTCTCGTGAAATATAGTCCACCCTTGAAGACAAGGCAAAGCACTCGTCTATTCTTCGCTAATTCGCGAAGAGAGAATTTCCTCGAATTTGCGATTCGATCGTGTTTCCATTCCTTCTTTTTTAAATTTTTATATATATTTCTTTTTCATTACTACAGATATATTATATATATATTTCTTTTATATATATTATATATTATAATATATATATTTCTTTCATATATATTATATATATATTTCTTTTTTTTTTTACCCACTTGCAGTCGCGATATTTGCCCGTTCTCCGACAGACGGAAAATACCCGGCTCCCAGTTTCATTTCTATAGCCGATGCCCTGTTCGATTCGATGGAATAATACGACAGTACAGGCAGCACATGTTTAACAGTAACCGTACCATTTTCATCATGTCGGTAGACCGTCATATCGGTGGGGATTTAAATAAAGTGCGCCGCGCGCACGGAAGAATGGCAGGGATCTAACAGAGGACAAACGAAACGACGAAGCGGCCGGCGGAACTAGATACACCCTTGTTGGTAATCCAAACGTATGATGGATCGCGGAATACACTCACCCTTATTGGTTTCACGCAAACATACGCGCGCGTACCGAGTGCGCGTCGGCAACTCTGCGACGTAATTTTCGGAGCTCTCCGCTCCGAGGATATCGATTACAGCGGCAGTGATACCCACCGTGGACAATCTCGTGGACGTTGATCGTGAATGAAAACTGACGCCCCGTCCGATGAATCAACGATGGCGAGGAGGTGCCCCTCTCTCAATGAAACGACGACTTTCGCGAACCGTTCGGCCATGAAATAGATTCATTGTGGAGAAACAATCGGGGATCGTCACGCGGTTTCCCCGATCGCGTTTAACAAACGCATTGTTCGGGGGAAAAAGAGTAGCGTTATTTCGCTCGCCGTCAATGGCGCGCGGCAACGGAACGACGTTTCTCCTCTCAATGCCGCGCCGTTTCGTTATCGTTTCCCGGCCGATTTTCTAATTCTTCCGGCCCATTTGTCCGTGATTGTCCGACAGCGTGTGCTCCTTCGGGAAACGATAGCGAGCAAGTACCGTTTCGTTGCCTCTTGTACCTTCCTGTTCTTTCTTCTTTCTTTTTAAATAAGCGCACAGCGACCGATTATCGTTGCGAGCGACGAGTCGAGAATAAAATTCGCGGCGGAGGAGTCGAAGTGAAAAGTTAGAGAATATTGTGCATCGCATTAAGGAAGGAACTTTCATTTTCTCAAAGTAATTTTATTTGTGATAAGAATTTCTTTTCACATATTGCCAAAATATTAACGTCTATGGACGTTAGTTGAATACAGAATTTAAAGAAAACAGAGAAAATTTGTGAAAAAAATGCTCTTCGTTAACAAATCCCCCTCTGTTTTTCAATACAACTGTCTACCGCTTTAGGCATTCTTTCAATTAATTTATCAAAACTTTCAAATGACATATTCGCCCCACGGTGTTGTAAAATCTTTATTAAATACCTCTGTTGTACACAACAACTCAAATGGGTATTTATTAAAATTTTCCAATCTCCATTTTCTTTCAGAGAAATCCTCTATATAACTTGGAAGAACGCTTAGGATTGTCATCCTGTCGAACGATAAATTTAAAAGCAAGAATGCCTTTCGAACTCGAAGTGAAAGAATTAAAGTCGAACAGAGGAGGGGTAGAGTGGATCAACCGATCGAAACAATTCCTTCTGCGGCCATTAATCTCAAGAGTAAATACCTATCACGAGTGCGGCGAGGTTTCATCGTTAATTTATCGAACGTCGCGTTACTGTTGGGCGAGGTTGCGCAACGAGATCGTTAAGAGACCGATGATTTACATAAAGCACGATGTGTGCGTGAACCGCGTTTCACGCGTCGAATAGATCTCGAGGCGAGATGGCCGGGGGTTGTATTCCGAAACGAATCGAAATCCAGGAAACTTCTCCGCTCGTTCTATAGAACGAGTTCCTCTCCTACAACGAAGAAATTTGGTTAAATAGTTCGTTTTAACGTTGCATCAATTATGCATATCGTAACGGGGTGAATGCAAATTTATTCACTGTCGAACCGTTAATAACGTTATCTGTTCATCCCCGACTTCTAAGTTAATCCCCTGCTTCGCAATTTTCCTGCCAACTATTTAAGCGATCTTTCATTACTATAACACGATCTTTCATTACCATAAGACATTTCGCGTTTGACGCGAAATATTTAAAAATATAGTATAATTATATTGTATAATTAGTATAGTATATAGTAAAATATAGTATATTATATTGTATATTATATAGTATATATTGTATAATTGTAAATTATAGACGATTATGCAGTAAAAATTTCTCGAAATTTAGCGCCGGGATACACACGACGGTGGGTCGAAAAAGTATTGCCACAGCCACTAGTTTTCTTGGAATACTTTTGTGAGAATGATACATCAACGAAATAGTGCACTGTATGCAAAAATAGTAGCAATAATGAATTGTGCAATAATAATACAAATAACATAGAAATTTGAGACTCAAAAAGATATTGACACATGAGGGGTGGTTTTTTTCTTTCGCAGCTTTAGCACTTGATAATATTCTAGCACTTATGAAAAGATATTTTATATCTTTAATTTCTAATAACATTCGGCAGATTTAAGCAGTGGAATTACAAGTGTGTCAATATTTCTTTTGACTCTCGAATTTTTACATTTCTTGTTCTCTTTCTTTTATTATTCTATAACTTATATTCTTGGAAGTTGCTTGGATCGTGCACGTTACTCTATGCGCAGCGAACGTATTTACAGAAACGTATATTATTTGCTTTCGTAAAAAGATATAAAAATCCAGACTTACCAATGTCTTTTTGATCCGCGGTGCATCCACATTTTTTACGCCCTACATAATTACGAAAATGATAATAAAAAAAAAAAAAGAAGAAAAGGAAAATATGACAAGCGATGTAACGCTACGCGATAGGACTGGATATTTCCTGGCGTTGCGCATCGTTACGAGTGTACCATTTACATTCGTCGAAATCCCCTCTGAGTCGATAACGACGCAAACAGAAATAAAACGCGCTGTTATTTTAATCTGAAACTTTATTTGATCGCGGCCTCGTCTGTTCATCGCGGTTTCGATCACGTTCGATCGGCTAAATCACCGAACGTGAGAACTGTTTTTTTTTTTTCCAACGGTGCCGTCCGAGTCATTAGCTCGAAAAGCCTAACTCTCTCTCTCTCTCTCTCTCTCTCTCTCTCTCTCTCTCACCTCTAATTCCCAGCGTTCCCATTTTTCACTGATTCAAGATCGCTGACCACAGTCGAGTGAATTTTATTACCGACATTATGCACGGACGATAACTCACGCTGGAGATTCCTAACGATCGCTGCGTGCTCCTCTGCTCGTAGCTTGTTTTAATTGCCTCGAGAGACTCCGCGAATATTAATTCCCTTCCTTCGCACGGACGCATCATCGAAGAAATATATCGCCAGATCGTTATCGAAAACAATGAAATTTCTTTTGAACCAGAAGGGAAATTTCTAATAGTTCGAGCAGTGTTTCTTTACCGTTTAGAACAACAATCTTTCGATTTCAAGGACTTTTAACTCCTTAATTACTGTTACCTATAGGCAAATGTTATGGACAGTAATTACAATAAAAACATCTTCCGTTAATCATGTATTATTTAACCATGATTGTTTTAGAGTTATTTCATTCGATACCCTTAAAATAAAAAGGTATAATAATAAATAGAATCACAAAAAGTCACAAATATGTAGTGCGTGGAAAACAACGGATGAAGGGAGACATATTACGTACATATGCAAGAAATGTGACGTGGGATTATGTATCGTACCATACCTTACTAGATTATCAGATATATTATGAAATAAAGCTTAAATTTGAAAGTAAAGTTTTTAGTATGTGCACTGACAGTTCAATTCACAGAATACGAATAAATAAATAATACTGGTTTAATGTAGTGCAATTCAGTGTTTTGATTATTTCAATATACGATACAATATATATTCAGTATACAATACAATATATTCAACAGTGTAAGTCGCGATTCAAAGGGATTACAATAAATTATTCTTCATGTACAGTATCGAATAATCGTCAATAATAATAATCGTTGATAATTCTACTTGCTTTTCTATAATGTGAAACTTGAAATTACCTTTATCTCGACTCGTGCTACAGCTTTCCAACGAATCTCGTCCGATTCAGTTGTAACGGCGTAATGAAAAATAAGAAAGAAACGTAATTTCGTAAATAGCCGGCAGAGAGTATGAAATTTGCGGAGCTATCAAAAACAGAGGATCCGCGGCAAGTAAACAAGCAAACAGCCCTCAAAGAGCGTGGAAATTTCAAAGCTGCGAGATCGCGTAGTCTCAGGTTTCTCATCTGGGTGGAGAGGCAGGCAGGCAGGCTACACTTTTCAAACCTTTAATCGCCAGGAACGTTTGTGTACTTTCCTCCCGAGGAAAGACAGGCTCCTTAAATAGCCAGGAAAAGTTTCAGATAGTTTCTTAATACCGAACGAAACGCCGCGGCCTTCCCCGAGCAACAGCTCTTGCATCGTTTCGGGCCGCGGTGAGCGGAAACTTGCGGGAAACAGCAACTTTTTAAATACATTTGAAAGTGTTTAACTCGTTGGGAAGAGGGACGAAGGAACGAAGGTCGGATTTACATGCAATGAGGACGCCATTTGCAGAAAATAAGATCCCTCGACGATGGTTGCAAACGACGATGAACTCTTGTGTCTTTACGTTACAACTGCTTGATCTTAAATAATGATAAAAATTACACGAACATTTGAACTATTATTTACTACATTATTATTTACTATAGCATAGTATTTCTAGTATATATAGTATTTATAGTACTTATAGTACTATAGCATAGTATTTATAGTATATATAGTATTTATAGTACTTACAGTATAGTACAGTATTTACTATACTATTATTTACTATATTTATTCTGTGTTTTTACATTACAACTGTTTGATATTAAATAACGATAAAAATTACATAAACATTTAAATTATTATTTACTATATTATTATTTACTATAGTATAGTATTTCTAGTATATATAGTATTTATAGTACAGTATTTACTATACTATTATTTACTATATTTATTCTGTGTTTTTACATTACTGTGTTTGGTATTAAATGATAAAAATTACACAAACATTTGAACTATTATTTAATATATTATTATTTACTAAAATATTTATAGTATTTATAGTATAGTATAGTATAGTATTTATAGTATACTAGCTTATAGTTTACTAGTATTGTATTTATAGTATTTAGTATAGTATAGTATTTACTATACTATTATTTACTATATTTACTCTGTGTTTTTACATTACAACTGCTTGATATTAAATAATGACAAAATTACACAAACATTTGTACTGTTATTCGATATTAAAACCGGCAAACACCGACTCAACTTCAAGCGAATTAAACTCGAAAAAGTATCGTATTTGTCTTTGTCTTTCAAGATTTGGCGCTCTCTTATTCCTAATAG
This sequence comes from Frieseomelitta varia, assembly GCF_011392965.1. NCBI lineage: Eukaryota > Metazoa > Arthropoda > Insecta > Hymenoptera > Apidae > Frieseomelitta > Frieseomelitta varia. Next base: position 248,880 of record NW_025110769.1, read on the forward strand.
TGGTATATTACTATTAAATATATGTATTATATTAAATGTCAATATTATATTAAGTATATGTATTATATTAAGTATATGTATTATATTAAATGTCAATATTATATTAAAGTATATATAATATTAAACTATGTGTAATAATATACAGAAAGTATTTGTACACTCGATAAAAAAATTGATGAATCGTAAGCTCAACTTAAACCGCAGGTTTGAAAGATATTTCCTCATCATTTCGAACTTTAGAGTAACTAGAGTAACTAAAATTGTCCTCTCACAACTAAATAAACCACAGTGTGGAAGATGGAAGTATCCTTTTCACGACGATCCCTTGAGGATTTGTTGCGCGAATTTCTTTCTCGCAAAGTGACGACAACTTTTTCACCGAGCGTACAATTTCTTCTTTACCGACAGAACAAGCCCTTCGAAAATCGGCCACTGGCAAATGAAAATTGGAGAAATTGCGCTAAACTGCGTGATTTAGAGGGGGTGAGAGAAGCGAAGAATATGATTTAAAAGCAAGGTGACGGGAAGGCGTATGATTCAAAGGGTGGTTATCTCCCCGACTTTCGGAACTTCGAACCCGCACGGGTCGTTGAGCTTGCCGTGAATCGCGTGCCTCCACCGGGGGCCTAGATCGATAAGCCTGTGTGTGAGAACATGCACAGGAGCGTAATGGATAGGCGACTTTCGTGAACGCCGTCAACGAGAAGCCGACGTAGAGAGGGCGCGCGTCAGATCAAAAAATAAGCGTTTCTCCGCCAGGCTAGGAAGGAAAGAAGAATAACAAGAAGATTTTCTTCTTGGCGGACGGTGATTGCCAGACTATTTTTCAGAACGATGATCGATAACCACGCGATTACCTCGAAGGCCTCCGGATTATGCGCGACGTGTGCATGTTTCTCTGTACGCGTGTAGGTATTTTTCATAGCCACTCCTCGGGGTCGTGGCGTTATTACCCCGCATGGTTCATACACGAGAATTTCGCGGCAGTAAATTCCCCGCGCAGGAAATGAGCCACGAAGACACGATATTACGAGAGTACGAGCTCGTTTTTCTTTTTTTCCTTTTTTTTTTCTTTTTTCGGCTCAGAGTACTTCCGCCAGCTCTGCAATGTCTTCCAGTCGCCAATTCTCCTGGCGAGTCGGCCAGTACGATGGCCAGTAAGAATTTTACGAAGTTAATCCCGTTCCGTCTTTGCAATTCTAATTGATTACTGTCCCTTTACCGAGAAGATTTTGATAAATTTTGATGTAAAATTGTGGAAGATACAATCTTTGCTATGTACATGATTTTATAATGGGCAATAAAATAACTACTTCAAAGAGAATGACATGTACTGAATGAATATGCCAAAAGATACGTATGTACAAAGACGAATGCATAATTCTCTTTGCTCAATACCAAACTTTTAGAACGTTAACAAAATTCACAAACTAGTAATTTGAAAAGAAAATTAGCTTGCTGCAAAGATGCATCTCTGAAATCATTGCTAAATGATTATAAGAGATGTGAATTACCATATTCAGACACATTTTTCCTAGATAAATGGCAAATGCAATAAACGTACATTTCATTCCCAAATAAAAAAGAAATTCGAGCAATTCGACTTCCTTCTCGAGTCTCTTCTCGTCGCTGAAAGTCTTTCAATCGAAGGACGATCCTGATCGAAGGATTCGAACGTATGCAGTTCGTGAGGATCGTGATCGAGACACACGATGTTAACTGGCTAATGGCAACGCATCGTCGAAGTTTCGAAATCTGCCACTTAATCGACGATCAGAAGTAGGACGGAACTGCAGATTGGCCTATGCGGTAGCCGAGCCTACATGTGATTTGCACCTGTTGCATATCCCTGTACTTGTGCCAGGGTTTCACGGGAACCGTGCTCGCGTGCACGCGTTCGCGTCGCATTCTGGAAAAACGTCGCAGGCATTTGAAAAGCCTTTACCTCGTATTGGACACTCGCGCGTTTTCGTCCACCGACTTGACTCCTCCTCTTTGTCAGAAAATCCACTTTTCGTGCAGGCGCCGTGCCAGTGGCCTCTTGTTAAGGCCTTTCAGCGATACCAACCGTTCGGAAGCCATATTGGTGGCTTCAATGACTTTTAAAATGGCGTTGAGATTTAGAGGGAACACGACGATTGCCGAAATGTGCTTTTCGAATTTCTCTCGTCTCTTTTTAAATTTGTGAAAGTAAGTTTGTTTTTCTCTTTTCTTTCTTTTCCTTTTGAAGTGAAAAGTTATTTCGGTTTAAAGGGTCAGGCTATGAGAATTGAAGTAACGGACCTTCGTTTATTTAATAGAGAGCTTCTTCCATATTCTGTTCTTATTTGTTTGAATAATTAGAGTTGACAAGCATTTATCAATTATCAGTTCCTGAGTTCAGGATTTTTGGAGCGAGAGTAGATTACTGGTGAACCTTTTGGTAAAAAATAACATTTACTTACTACAAACATCTGTATAAACATTTTATATTTTTTTGTTAAAATAAATATGTAGATTTATTTATCAAAATAAAATATATGAATATTAACTTCACTCTAGAGACAAATCGTACTACGTGGGTGCTCGGTTAACTGATTCGTATATAGATCAACTCTATTTAAAAAATTCTAGAATCTCAAAAAATACAAACTAAATAATACGTACAAACAAATAAAGTTCTGCTGTACTTAAAAAAATTCCGTCTAGAATATCAAAAAATTTCCATCAAATTGAATAATACACAGAAACATTTAAAGAGAAGTAGTAGTACGATTTATTATTATTATTATTGTCATTACCAAAAGGCTGCACTTTCATTGACACCTTGAACAATTATGGATCGTAACGGGCGAAAATTGAGAAAACGAGCAGTCCGAGCTAGCGGTACCAGTCTGAGAACTAGACGTGTTATGCAATAATTCTTTAGGTAGATGTGCAGGCACGCGAGTTGGCCGCCGCCCGGAGAAAATTGATGCGGCTGAGGGTCTCGCTAGCTGCCGAACAATCGAGCATATTCATTCGTGCGCGATTCGCACGGTTGAATTCGCACACGAATGCCCGAATAATTACCCGATCGTGTGCGTGGGCGGCTGCATAGAGAAAATGAGCCGGCGCGAGTGCACACGCGAACGAATACTCGGCACGAAAGCGGCCGTGTAATCAGCCGAACTGTAAGGGGCGTTGCTAATTATCCCTCGCTAATAGCTGCCAATTTTCGTGCATCGCGTTGCTTCGTTGCATAAACGCTGGTTATCGCTGCCGAACAGCGCGCATAATCGGACACCGTACGAACATTTTTTCGTATGGGAAAATGAAATTCGTGCACCGGAGTCGAAAGATTCGATCTGTCGTTGAATCGTCAATATAAGAATATACATATACGTGTTTCGAATTGTGTTACGACCGTACGAAAGATAATGAAACATTTGAACTTTGCGAAAGAAGATCCATTTGAGTATTATTTCAAGTCGATGATACTGTGAGTAATTTTTTTTTTAAAGTGAATCACATCACGACGAGGGATGCTTTCTTTTCTCGAAAATTGTGGAAATTCAAACGCGTGAAACGTAAAGAAATCAAAAGATTCTCTATGTGATTAGATCCATAGCTATTTCGAAGATTAAAATCTTCCTTTTACGATGGCCCGTTATAGCTTGTTGTACGATTTCTTTTCCACCATTTTATCGAACGTTGAACTTCAGGGTTAAACGACAAAAATTCAAGAAATCTTAACATTTCTCAAGTTTTCAACAAAATTGTGAGAAGAAAATCGTACAGCGAGCTGTAAGGAGTTGATTGAATCTTCAAGGCCATAATCGACTTGTTAGTCGTGAAAAATTTTTTTTAATGTCTCACATTTCGGTTTGAATGTTACTGCTTTCGGAAAGAAAAATACCCTCCCACTTTTCCACTCGTTACGACACAGAATTATCTTCGAAGAAAATGTGCTCACGACTGTCGAAATAGAAGCTTCAGACTGTAAGAAGAGATCGTTATACGATCCTTTACAAAGTTACATTTTAAATTATCGACAGTTTTTCATTATCGCTGGTACAATTATGTTCTTCACTGGTATATAAGATCCAAGAGAATTGGGCGACAATATGTACATCAAAGAAGAAGAAAGAAAAACTGTAGAATAAGGTGTAATGGCTCCAAGTTCCGCCAGAAAGAGAGAAACAGAAAGTTACAAAGAACGATGAACGTTTAAATTTTAAAACAAAGTCAAAGAGCAAGTAGTCGGTCGTACCTTGTTTTACGTAAGAAGTTGCTGGAAATGTTCGAACGTTTGTTATCAAATTTGCGAATATATTTACGTTGTACGAAATATGTTGACGTTGCATAGCCCCAGCGTGCTTACCTTGACAAAGTTCAGAACAAATTCGAAAATACAGGTGAATGTTGCAAGATATTTATTGCAGATGCAACTTTCGGAAGGAATATTCGAATAATCATTGAATTTGTTCTATGCTGCAACGACAAATAAAAGGTACAAATTTCGAACTTGCATTGCGACTGCCTTCGGCGAGGCCGACTGAACCGTTTAAGGCAACTATTCATACTGTCGTAATCTCTACGAAATGTATATTCGCAGTAAGTATCTTGAGACACTTCCATGCAAATTCGCCTCATTACAATGCTAATGAAGTTTCGAAAAGTCTCGTGTAACTCGTAATACAGTCACAAAAGTGTGACACACCCTATACGACGTGCTGTATTCAAGTACTTTGGCGAATCGCGGAAAAGTTCACTGAAATATGCCGCGCGGCTTACGACACGGTAATTTGCGATATTAATCTAGTGACCGGCTAACGACAGGTCAATTAGCAGAGACACGTTTCACTTTTAATTCCAATCTTGACGAGCATCAATAAACACATTGAGATTACTGATAACATTAACTCGATTGACATTCCTTGGAACTTGGAATTCTCGAATCGCCCGAGAAAAATAAATAAATCGGACTTTCCTTCTCCTACGACCTTCCGCGGTCTCTGATCTTCAACCAGTCGTAAATGTCTGCTGCGATCCAGCAGCAGATTGGTTCGCCCATCGTGGTACCAACAACGGAATTACAGTTTCACCGCCAAAGGCAGTCTGCGGAACGACTAATGACGTGGTTAACGCGAACGGCTCGGTTTTACGGCTTGCCTTGAAGCGAAATCCGACGTGTTCGTGCCGTAAACCAAAGTTATTCGCGTAAATCAGCAGCCGTCAGTCAAACGGGACACGAGTTTCACCGAGTCAAAGTCATCGTACGGACGAGGCACGAGACGCAGGTTCAAAGAACGTGTCTCGGGGGATCAATGGGAAGCTGCGAGATTTATCGTGCAATCATTTTTGTGTTTGCCAGAACTATCGGCGATTTGTCCCATTGTCGGGAGGTCGGTGTTCTCGCAAGAAGAAAAACTCGGAAAGAAGATGAGGAATTCGGTGAAAGAGGCGTCGACGTGGCGCGGTTATTGCTTCGCTAAACGAAATTACGAAGGATGGGAACGTGAACCGAATGCACGGGCTTCTCGAGTCGGATCGACTCACTATACAGGGTGTCCCGGCCAATTTTCCCGCAAAACTGCGAGAAATCTTAATCTTAATCTAAGCCAAAGGAAGAAAAGAAATGTTATACGAAGTTTGCGAGTCAACTCTTTGTTAAGAAGATATAAACAAATAATGATAAACAGTTACTCACTATTTTTAAAGTCACATTTCAAAATGAAGTCCTTCTGCTCGGATGCAAGCTTGACATTGACGAAAAACTGAATTTACTGCACTATGCAGTGTGTCTTGCATTTTTAATACGCTGCGCAAGATCTTCGTATGAAGTCACTTCGGTCGAGTAAACCTTTTGTTTCAAAGTACCCCATAGGTAAAATTAGAATATTTATCGCATAGTTTTCGTAGTTAGAAGGATATCGGGCAGATCTGTCTTTAACAACACATCATTTCCAATTATGAAACAGGCTCGTGCAAAGGAAAGGAATGACTGAAATACTGAAACTCAGTAAAACACTAAGTATCTATTTTTGATTATATCTCTGTAACAAAGCGTCAATTCGCAAACTTCGTATAACATTTTTTTCTTCTTCTGGCCCCTAGAATAATCTCTCGCAGTTTGGCGGGAAAATCCCGGGACACTGTGTATATAGTTACGTACAGGAAGGAAAGGTTTGTGCGTGGCTATCGTAGATGAATTTTATACCTTTGATTTGATGGAGATATATGTAAAGAACTTACCGAAAAAAATAAAAAAAAGAAAAAAACGAGGATCGTTATACGATCTTCCTTTACAACGTTACATCGGTTCAACCACCGACAAACCTCTCCACTGTCACTAATACCATGCTATGCTCTTCGTTGTATTAATTTCGCAGCTGTCAGGTAACGATCTAAGGGCGATCTCGGCCTGGTTGAAGGGTTAGAGTGGAGAGCAAGTACAAGTTAATTGCCTCGATCGATAACTCGTGCTCGAAACTGTGCTCCAGCTCTATTGAATTGTACAAATTCTCGATGGTTACGCGCCGCTGATTCCGGCGTTTGGAATTTCCAGCACGAGATCGCGCCGTCACGATGACGATCGTCGATAAAACAAACGCGACGCGACGTTTAACCCCCGTGGCCAAGGAAATGGACAGGACTTGGCTTTATTATACCACCGCAGTGTGGAGGAACGTTTAATTTCATTTCTATGCGAAATCTGCATGGAAATGAAATTCCCGGAAGACGGAAGTTTGCACGCGCATTCGAATCCCTGGCATTTTTCTTTTCTTCTATTTTTTTCCTTTTTTTTTTTTCTTTCTTTTTCTTTCCTCTTTCGTCGGTTCCCCGGGAAAATAAAACGGTCGCGCGCGGTGCAGAAAAATTAACGCGCATTACCCCTCTCGATCCTCGTGAATTTTTGCAGCGGCGAGCTCGCCGCCTACACGCGCGCGTACGTGCCCCCCCCCCCCCTCCCCACAGTTATTTGAATACGAATTGCCGCTGACGGATTATGGTTTGCGAATGTCAACTGGACTGGGCTCCTCCCCGACGTGTATAAGCGGATGACATATACATCACGCCGGAATCCTGATCCTGCCGAGACGCTGGAAATTATACGTAAACGCGCGGTGAAAAATCCGGGCTCTCCAGCGATACTTCCTCCCCAGAGCTTAATCTCTGCGTTCACGCTTGTTTGCGTATGTTCTTTTCATTTTCACGAGATACGTAATTGGCAACAATCACGTTGACGCGATCGATCGGCTTTGATTGTAACTCTGATTTTGAGATTTGGTGCAAGTTATACAGAGTAGTGTATTAACTGTATTTTGAAAACCCGAGCTATGCAATAAATTTTAACTCCTACGTTTACGACAGTCTCGCGATTCAAAATGTTTCTCACTTCGCGAAAACTGTTTTTAAAACTGCAAGCGTTCCAAGTTGAATTCTACAATTTCCCAGCAGCACGCGATCGTAATTTATGCACCGTGACAAATATTGTACATGGTGCAAGCACGATACGTTGGATCCCTTTTCTTTTTTTTTTTTTTTTCTTTCTTTCGCTGTCAGCGGGAGCGCGAGATTACTAAATACGCAGGGCGTGTTCACGCTGGTCGCTAGTCGATAAACGTCGCTTCGGGATTGAAATTCTGCCAACTTCGAACGTTTAGGACCGCGTGCTTCTCTTTTTTCCTTTCCCGTTATCGTCACCGTCCTCGTTTCGTGCGTTCGTCCCCACTTCGGCTGAACGCATTAGCCCAAATCTCTTTTTCTTTCCTCCAAAAAATCCCTCGCGCGAAAATTCTTCTCACCGCCGCGAAATTTCATCGCTGGTTTACCCAACTCCCAACTTTACCTACCTCTCTATGCATATTTTAAAAGAAACGACGACGTTACGAGTGAAACTCGAATGAAAACTCGTAAATCCATGGGTACGGGCGAGGGACACCGAGCAAAAATGCGACGCAGCGGAACGTCTCATTTGCCATGCAAATGAGGAATCGATAGCGCGATGGATAAATCATATTTGGGAAGCGGCGCGCGTGTCGCCGAATGGGCAATTCGATTCCCCTTGCCATGAAAACGAAGATAAGTCCCCTCCGCCTTCGATAGTTCCCCTCGTGCATTTCAAATGTTAGGCGTTATAAAAGTCGTCACTTCATTTCTTTTGCACTTTTATCGCACAATTGGGAATTTTGGTTAAATATCTAGTTTAGCGGTTTGCAATTTTTGAAGTATGACGTTTTTCTTTCATTTTTTAAACAAGAACTGTAGCTGTAACTTGTTCGACTTATAAAACTTCTTGGAAAAGCTAAACTAGAAATTTACCCAAACTGTAGCTGTAATTTGTTCGACGATAAACTTCTTGGAAAAGCTAAACTAGAAATTTACTCAATTTTAATCTACAAATTTTGCATTACGGACTGAACATTCTGCAGATCATATTCACTAGAGATTAACCCTCTTGCGATCGAGTTCACTTTAATTTTTGGTAAATTATTTACACTCTTTTGCAAATCAAGTTTTTCTACGAATTTGTTTTCTCAAGCAATAAAAATAGAATCCGATGTAATGATCATTCCGAAATGAAAATTTCATTACACGTATGCAACAGTACTTGAATTAATAAAATCAACATAAGACACTTATTTAATATCAAAAATTTCTATCATGTAGACTCATTTATGACGATTTTCTGCGCAGGATAGTTTTGTATACATATTCATGTGATGATCATGACAATCTATAGGAGTAACAATTGCAACAGAATGATTTATAACATCCGCCAAATGTTCACGGTTTGAAGGGTGCCAGCGAAAATATTTCTTGCATGGATATTAATTTTTGGGAAAAATTTCTCCCATTCGCGAAGTCAATTTGATTTGCGAAAGGGTGAATTTGATTTACAATGAAGTGAATTTCATTTGCAAGAGGGTTAATTTCTAGTGCAAAGAACGTCAATATGGAGTCAAAAGGGTTAATTTGGAACCTGTGTACACAGTTTCTCGCAACTAGCCATTTCAGCACACCGTGTTGGAAGGAAAAAGAACGAAAAAATCGAAAAAAATTGTTTCCCCGCGAAAAGGAAAATTGTGCAACGGAAATAGAAGAAAGGAGATCGGCAGGAATTTCGTGAATAATTCAATTCTTTACAAACGGTGTCTGCCCGATTAACTTATCGGGATGAAATAAATTTTTGCCCTTTCACGAGCCAATTAACCGGAACAAATTCTTGCGAGCTCGTTCACGGGCATTTATCTCGCGTATCGGCTACACCGTTGTCCGATCTACAATATATTTGTGAGCCGCTGCGACGCCGTGTTCCGCCGGTATTGTAGAAAATCATCGTTTCGAAATTCCGCGCGTTGAAACGCACGCGAGCGTGAAAGTTCAGAAATTGTTCGTCAACTGGAGTATCCGTCGGGCCATTGTCGCCGATAAATCGGCCAAGTTCTCGCGGCAAATGCTTCCGCGAAATGTTCGCTCGTGATTCGTATCTCTTTTGTCTTAAATAATTTTCATTCTTTTTTTTCTCTCTCTCCAACGAGACGTTCCATCGAATGGCGAAAAGGAAACCCGTTTTCTTTTCCGATGGATTGCACGGAAGAAATTCGATGCATCAAGGACAAAATTAACAGGTTTTCTTCGTTTTTCAGACAATTCTCTTCAAACTTGTATATAGGGTGGGTCAGAAATAAATCTGTAATTTTTTAAATTAATTTTTTTATTAATTTGCGGACACTCTGATGCGGTCAACAGTTGGGAGAAATAATTTTTAAAACACAATAAAGAAAATCACGTTTGAATTTATTTTAAAATTAATGAGATTAGTTTTCTCTTATATTTTGATGTTTTATTAAGAAAAAAAATAAGTAAGAAGAAACTAACCACTTTATATTTCGTGTAAAAAGATATCCATTTCTGTGAAATTTTTATAGGAGGATGTGTTGCACTTAGGAACACTTTTGAACAATTGTCTCATGGAACAGATATTGTAGAATCTGTATAATAAAAGTTTTATGGAAACGAGTTATTTTAGAACACTCAATTAAAAATCTATTTTTAATCGCAAATATCGAGAACATTTCAAATATTGTTGAACGAATTATCCGTTCCTCCGACGGGAAAATTTTTACTTTTATATTTCACCAAAAAAGAAAAAGAAGTTCCATTCTGTTGGAAACTTTTATTTTCTAAGAACATTTATTTATTCTTCATCGGGACTTGCAATGCAAGGCCATTTTTTGAAAATAGATTCTACGAACCTATTTAAAAGTTCCTCAGCTTTCTCGATCTCTGCCACACATTCGTTTTTCCTGCCAGCTTCTTCGTTCCCCGTTTTACGTATCTCGAAAATACACGCGCAACAGGACGCGATAACCGAATTTCTCCTTTCTATTTCTCCTTTTCTTTTTTTTTTTTTTTAACAACCTTCTAGACGCAAATTGCATTTTAATCGGACGCTCGTTCGCGAATATCCCAGAGAGATTGCATTTTCACTTTTTACTTTTACCGAGACGTACCAGGACACGCCACCCGTTACGTTTGGACGTTAATTTAATTTCCTTTACGGATTTAGCGTGGCTTTTTTGCCACTGGTCGCTCGCCTGCTCCTTTTTTTTTTCTATCGATGTCCAAAAATGGATTGATAGATAGTGTTCGACGGTAACACGACCAGAATTGTCTGTCTTTTTTGGGAAAACTCCTAGATAACACTCTGTATAAGAAGCTTAATAAAGTCAGTTCAGTTCAGGTGTGCTATGAAAAATCTTACAGTATTTTAATATTCAGTACAACTTTAATACTTCGACTTTTGGACAACCGACGATCGTTACAATTGCGTTTTCTTCTACGATAACGTCAGAAATGACATAAAGTGATTATCATCTTCAGTGCTAATGACCTGATCGATATGTTTCTTTTTTTTTCTTCTGCAGTAATCTCCTCCCATTATCGTGACAATGGTCGCCTAATCGAGAAGCCGACCGATTGTCATCGATCGTCTCACGTGCCGTTAAATATTAGAAGCACGAGCGGCTAATTTTCAAAGGCTCTCCGTGCCAGATCCAATCGACTTTTCTTTCAATTCTCATTTATCCTCGTTTCTTTTCCTTCGAACGGCTCGTTGTAGCCTCGGTACAATTTCGGCTGTCCTCTGCCGCAGATAAATTTCACTCGGTCTCTAATAATTCTCGCGGAGACGGAGTATCTCTTTTTATCGTCTTTCTTTTCGGCGTCGGTTCATCGGCCCCTGCCGGCGGCGATACACGTGCGAACCCATTACGTAACATAGCGCGTTCACCCCCACGGTGAATCTCGATCCACGGGGAGGAACAGCCTCGCCAGACATAATAACTCCTCCTCCCCTCCTCGACTGTTTTCTTTCGCTGATTCCTGGATGTTCAGGTTGATCCGTCAGAGAGGATACAAACAAAAACGTTTCGACAAAAAAAAAAAAAAAAAAAAAAAAAAAAAAAAAGAAAACTCCGAAACTCCGTGCGTTTCAATCCGACGGTTCCGTCCTTGTCTGTTTGCTTTTTCAGTTCACTTCATCGGCAGAGAAAACACTGAGCGTGCTCCTCGTTTATGTATTAGAGAATATACATAATGTACGTATTGACTGTTCGATCGTAACACATGAAGTGTTTGACTTTTTTGTTTATCTTGATATTTATTATAATGATTTTCTTTTTTAATATTTAATATTTTACTTATTATTATTTTTGTTTCTTTTCTTCATTTTTTTTTTTTTTTTTTTTTTTTTATTTTTTATTTTTTTTTTTTTTTTTTTTTTTTTTTTTTTTTTTTTTTTTTTTTTTTTTTTTTTTTTTTTCGAACTTCAGTAGTATTTTTTTCGAAAAATATTCTAGTTCCGGAGTTTATAGAATTTCCATTGGTCAGCTATTTCAAAATTTTTTAGCGACGTGACAACAAAATGACGTAATTCGAAGTGACATAATTCGTTGAGCACGCGTAATATACAGGGTATATCAGGGTGGGTAATACAACAATGTGAAAAAAGTCGAACAAAATTGTTTCGTTAAAGCCTTCGTTTTCGAAAAAATAGACTTTGAATATGTTCTGTTGATAATTGCCTTAATACACGTGTGTTCGATCGAATTTCAAGTTCAATTTTCTGGAAAACGAAGCATATGTTTTACTTATTTTCACATGCAGAATAACTTTCTATCAAATATATTTTTTTTTTTTGTCACGTTTATAATCAATATATAATCAATTTTCAAACTCGATTTTCTCGAAAACGAAGCATATTTTTCACTTATCTTCTCATGCAGAATAACTTCTTATCAAATATTTTTTTTTTTTTTTTTGTCACATCTATAATCAATATACAATCAATTTTCAAACTCGATTTTCTCGAAAACGAAGCATCTTATGAAAAAATTGTATTCCACATTCATTTCTTATTTTTCGCACGCAAAATAACCTTCTGTCAATTATTCCCTTCTTTTTTTGTCGCGGTTATAATCAATATATAATCAACATTCAAGTATACTTGTTCAATTCGATTTTCTCGAGAACGAAGACTCGAGAAAATTTCGATGAAAAAAATTTATCGTTTCTTCTCGACTCATTTCTTCACGTAGACTCTCACTCGGCTGAACTACCCTTTCTGAGACACCCTATATACTGTAAAATGCTGGAATGCTTTCGCGAGTCTATGTATTTGTTACACTGCTATGTCGGATCGTAACATAAGAAACTGTATATATATTATAATATATATACTATATATATTATATACTAATATATATAATTATATAACTGTATATATATTATAATAAACTGTATAAATAAATTAAATTTTTATCCTCTCGCGAGGAACACTCGTCGTCGAAAGGACGACCAGCCAGTACGGATCTGCTAGAAAATCTGAAATGTTAAAAGCTATCGTTCTCGAGATCGTACACGTAACATTAGCCGCGGTTCCGGTTCCGGGCGCGTCGTATCAAAAGCGTCTTAATATTGGCTCGGGCCGATGACGGTCTTTTCACTTTCTGAAAGCTTTCACTGCCCCGTAAGATAATCCCATCCGGCAGGAAATGGATCGATCATCTCCAATCAACCTGTTCTCTCTCTCTCTCTCTCCCTCTCTTTTTCTCTTTCTCCTCGCGAGAGAGCAGTCTCGGTGCGTTGATTGCGACGAGGCACGGAAAACTTGGTCTTGGTCTTCGTGAATTCTGCACAATCGCATCTCCTTCTCTCACTGATAATTATACATCCCTTTGATTAACGCGCAGTCGCGTTATTTCGCGTTAAGTCGCACAATCTGTCTGCTGCTTCGTGGCTCTTTGGTCCTTTGTGAAACGATTCAATACCAGATTCTAGAACTCGGGAGAGTTAATTTTTCGCGTCTGACAATCCGTGGCAGCCAAGACCGGTTAATTAGCCATCGCCAGAGACGCGAGTTTAGTTCGATTAATCTGTTGCCCGACGAGATGAATCGACGTCGTTACAGGGATAGTCAATCTCTCGGTTTAATTCTCGGATAATTTCTTCACTCTGTAAGAACGTCTCGCATATATTTGGGTTACAGTCAGCGTAGACCTAGGTTTCGCTGCCGGATTTATTTTTCATTTTCATTTCTCTCTAATAACTCGATAACAAATATAACGGAGTCGGAAATTATTTCAGGCAACGTTCGTTCGAATGACGAGCCGTGTGAGATCAAGTGAAGCAAAGAATTATCTCACTTGGTATATGTATAAAATGGAAACAAGGTAGAAATTCACGAGGGGAAATTTGTTTATTCATAAGCAGTTTATTTTATTTTATTTTATTTTATTTTATTTTATTTTAATTTTATTTTATTTTATTTTATTTTATTTTATTTTATTTTATTATAGTCTTTTATAAGCAGTTTATTTTATTTTATTTTATTTTATTTTATTTTATTATAGCCTTATATTATTTATATTATTTATATTATAGCCTGTATTCAGATTGATCTTTCTAAAATTATTAACTCTGTGAAACTCGTAATTAATCCGTTTAAAATATTTTTAAAATCTCTCTGAAAACAGAGATATCGCACGTTCATTTGCATCGATCCACAGAACGCTGTAATCGCGACCAGGCCTCGTTATTACTTTCAAGGATCGTTTCTCTTCGTACTTCTTGAAACAACAATTGCGAGAGTCTCACGATTGCCCTTAAAAATTCATTCGAGCATTAGCTCGGTGAATCTGCGTGAATTTTTCAATTTGCCACTGTAGATTGCTCGCTGTCGTGCGACTCCGCCTGGTCAAGCTAATTAACGAGGGGCCCTTTGGAAACAGCTTTCTTATTATTTCCTTCATTTCCTATTCGAATAAAATATTTGGAAATATTTGGCTTATTTAAACAACGTGTCATCTTATTTGATTCGACGTTTCCTTGAAATGATCCTACGTTAATTAGTTTTTAATAATCCTACGTTAGTTAGTTTGTTCGAACAAGCAAATGAATTCTTCTCTAAATCATTGAATTATGTGCCTGTCAAACGTTCAAATATTAATACGCTCGGAAAAATAGTGGTTCAAATAAGCTTTGCTGTATCATTAGTTGCTAAATCATTGACAGTCGGATGATGATTTCACACATAACCGTGGTGTAACTCGCATCTCATCGAAGTGTTCTCGATGGCACAAACAGAGAAATGATTCTCTGAAGAAACGGAAAGATACCTCGGCACAATTCGAGCATCTGAGCATCGTTCATGAACTGAAAACTTGAGAGAGGGAAAGGACATCGTCGCTCGTTAAATTTCACGGCTTCGATTACGCGCGAACTACGATCAATTTTCCAAACTAAGCTTCTCGTTTTTTCGCGCCTTTATCCGCGTTGGATCATTTTCTTTCTTTTTCCTTGTTTATTTGCTTGCATTCTCACTAGCGTTTCCCCTGGCAGGGAGATTTCAGCGTGAAAAAATTGCCTCGGAAAACAAGAGCGCTCTTCAAAAACGGCGATTTATATTTCTCAAATAGGGACGCTGATAGAGGCCTGAAATACGAGCAGCAGCTGGTATCATTATCTTCGGGGAACTTGGCCAACTTCCGCGTCAGCCTGCCGAAAGAAGCGCTGGCTTAATCCTCCTTTATCTGGAAATTGATATAAACTCGCAGATCTTCGATTCCTTCAGGCATTTACACGTAGACAACCTTATCACAAGCATAATGTCCACGAGTTCTATCGATCAACCAGTCTCCATAGCGGCAAATTGAATAAATCGTTTATCATAAAATTGTATTTTATCATATTTTATGTAAATCCTAGATGCTAAAAATCTCATAGTTCAACGCATTCTGTATGAATGTACAAACTTCGAGCAGCAGAGAAGACACCATAGATTAACCCTACCACCGCTCTGACTTCCCAAAATCATCCAATGAAAACACTTGAATTTTTAATGGGCACAAATCTATACCATAAAATATGAATACTATATAAGTCGCTAATAATCTCAATGCGACTTTAAACCTGCACATAAAAAAGAAAAAGAAGTTCTGGGAAATTTCCAAGGTTTCTTCACCCTATATTATAATTGTTACGTTATTACGACAAAAACAGCACGACGATCGTCGTTGTCGAATTTATCGAACTCCTTCTGACGGCACTCGAATCCTCCGCGCTGGATCATTTGCACCGCGACAAGTGAAGAACTCTGTTGGATGGCCAATTAGGCCTGGCAATATTAACTCATCACTTCCTTCCCTCCCCTCTCTTCGATTTGTAATCATAAAAAGACGTGCCAGGAAGAAAAGACTCTTTCCTATCAGCAAGTCCTTGATCTTTCCTATCAATAACATCGTTCCATGGTTAAAGCGTGATTAACCTCTTGCCACGCACGTCGAGATTTTTTTGTCCCAAATTGCAACATTTTCTCAGTTTTAAGTATATTTCAATATACTTAACTATTGTAGGATGGGCAAATTCTGGGAGAGGGCCCAGAACTTTCTCCAGTCTCCAACAATTACAATGAGATGTCCCAAATGGTGTACTGTAGAGAAAGTTAGGCCTGGGAATGTTTATGGCTAGCCCTCCAGGCCTAGCATTTAAGATATTAAGAGTATGGATGCGTTTGTGTGGATGTGTATGAATGACGAATTTTTATGCAGACGAGGAAAAAGTGAGACAGTGAGTTTCGGGAAGTCAGAGAGAACAGAGTGAGTTGCGAGCCGTGAAAGCGAGAAGACAGAGAGAGCTGTGAGTCTTGAGTGGGCGAAGATTGAGTGCAACCGTAGCGATTAAGAAGAATTATTTAACTTTAAATAAACAACCATCTTTTACCAAAATTCCTACAAATTGGGGTCTCAAGCCGGGATTCCTACACTATTGTATTACTTCTTAATCATTTCTATCCAGTGATATCACACCGACGATTTTCAAAACGAAAAGAAATCGACGAATTATTGTATACGGTTCGGTCACTGGTTATGGTCCGCGCAACCAGTTGCCAGCGCAAGGGGATAAACCCTCTCAAACGTGTAAGTTGTTATTTCTTCACGCGGAATCCAATAACTCATCGGCCGTGGAAGTTTACGCGTTCTCGCGTCTTATCCTGAGAACAGTGAGTTCCATCCGCGATACCGAGATCTGATTTAAAATGGTAAACAGCGGTCGATAACAGACGACGAGGGAAACGAGGACAGCCGGTCGGGAAAGTAATTTCTTTCTTTTTTTTTTTTTTCGCCTTTCGCGAGCTGCCAGTAGCAGAAACCAAGATCGCCTTTGGATTGCGGGGGAGTGGAACGCGATAGCTGATTCCAGGTAGTCGGCAGTTACGAACGATATACGACCAGGGCTAAAGTTACACGCGCCAGTGCAGAAACGATGCGCGTTTCTCAGCCGATGATGATTCACGTCCGGGGCTATAAATTTCGCTCGCGGCGATTCGACGGGAGAGTTCCTTCTGTCCTGAATGGAACGCGGCCAGGCCCAAGGTCAGAAAACCAAGTATTCGGTTGTTTTCGCAACGCGTTCAAGACTCCAAGACTTTTCCTTATTCGGAAGATCGCGTTTGAACAAAAGTATGTTACGTAAAATATTACACACATCAAAATGAAGTAAATGTAATCAGTGTAAAGAAAGTACGATAGTACAATTCACGTTAAAGGAGAAACATAAAACACGATGAATTCTCGGAGCTGCGAAATCTCCAGAAGAAATAAAGATGCTATCTAAAGGCTATAAATGACAATCGGAAGTAAAGACGAAAGTCAGTTGGATTCTATGCGAACGAGTCAGACAAGCTGCGATTTTGAAACGTCGAATTGTACAAATTGTGAATAATTGTATAAATAAGTGTATAATTATATATATTCTTCACATTAGATACATTCGAGCTACTTGACTTTTAATGACAAACAATTTGTTTCAAGCTATCTTTCACATTGGACTAGACTGGTTTACGAAAATTCTTCAAAATGATCATCTTTTGTCTCTATGCACGCAATCAAGCGTGTTTCCATAGACTGCGGATACTCACTCTAATATTAGCAAGGTCGTTACTGATGGTAATCAATTCATTACAGGTATTAGGTTTGCACATGCTCGATCTCGTGCAACTTCGTATAAAAAAATTATACATTTCTCAATGAATACAGGAATAATTCTCTAACTCGATAGTTATCAATGGTTCTAGCTACACTTCCGCTCAAAAGTCTTGGGACACGTTTATTTTTAATATTCGTGTACACATATTTTATAATACAATATATATATATACATATTATACAATGTGTTCATATATTTATAGAGTGCATAATTTATTGCATAAAGCACGTTTTATATTTAGCGTAAATATATTGCCTATTGTATATATAATTATGCTTTTATTATTAAACAAATATTATATATAATTTATAATTGATATTTTTTGTGTTATTTTTATTGTATAAATATAATCTTGTTCTAAGATTTCTGAACGGTGGTGTCCCGAAAATGACAATGTCGACCCATGGTGTACAAAACATTTTTTATTCAAAATGATCTGCCAAATATATTGGCGATATATCCGACAATTGAGATCTAGAATATATACTCTACATCGTTTTATCTGTTGGCACGTTGCGCCACGAGACGCATGCAAATATCCGCGAAAAAAGAAAAAGGAAGATTCAGAGGGATGGAAATCCGATTGAGCGGGAATTTCTCGCTTCCGCGTGGCTCATCGACCGATCGTCGATGCACGCTCGAAACTTTTATACCATATATCGTGGCACACGTAGAAGAAAAGCTCCTCCGAGCTTCTCTCGTTTCTCTCGAATCTCTTTCAACAAAATACTGGTTGTACGAGCGTTTCTTTCTTTCTTTCTTTTTTTTTCCTTCTTCTTTTTTCCTTCTTCTTTTTTATTCTTAAAAGGCAAAATAATTAAATCAAGCAACGCAACCAGAACCGCGGTTCGCATTAAGGGGTAACACCGCACATTCTCTCTCTTTTATTTCCCCTGTTCTCTAGCATAAGCAAGCGCCAGAGACACAGCGCCCTATTTTACGCCCGGTAGCAAATTAATTTCTTTCAGCTGCTAGGGGCAGGGTGCCACGAAAATCTCGTCGGCCGGCGTGATTCGACATCCGCGTGACGTAAGCCTAATTGCAAGGGAGGTAAGCCTAATTGCACTATTTCGCATCCCCCTTAACTAAAGACGATCGACTGATTGACCCAGATTCGCCGGGCATTACCATAGCCGACCTCATCTTGCCAAGTGTTGCCCGTTTCTCCCTCTAGAAACGGCCGACGAAGCCTGTGTTCGAATTAACGACTATCCGTCCACGAAGCAGCCTTCCAGCTACCGTCCCTAGCCGCTGTATCTGCGTGATTGCCCAAGGAGCGTGATTCACTTCGTCCCCCTCTGTCCGGATGCATTTTCAAAATTAGCAGCCCGTGTTAGCGAGAGGAGATTCAAAGGGAAGCTGCCTCGCGTTTCATTGCGCTTACGTACCTGCTACGTGTGTACATACTACAGACTACCCGGTAGAAACCGCTGTGATCTCGCCCAGACCAACAAGACGTGACTCAGGGAAATTGTCATACCTGCGCCATGACTCCGTGTCGTGCGCATCTTCGGGACGAAACGTGACGAAAGACTCGCAACACGCCTACGCTAATTGGATTGAAGCACGACATACTCGCGTACGTAGACACGATTTGATTAAAAAAGAAAGAAAAAAAGCGGCGACTTTTCGACTTTTTCGTATGCGAGTTCCGGGTTACTGCGACGGAAAGTAAGTCCCCTCTGACAAGTTTCAGGTAGCGCGTCAAGTGTATGCCACGCTTCACCCCTTTGATACGTACTGCACGTGGGAGTTCAATTGCTATCTATAACGCTGAGAACGGCGAAATATTTTCGTCGGCGTGCATTTCTCGCAAAAGTACATTGAAATAATCGAAACATTTAACTGCGCTACGTTGAACCAATATTATTTATTTGCTCGTACTCTGTGATTGAATTGTCACGCATATTAAAAATTTTAACAGTAGCTTTAAACTTTGTTTCGTAATATATTTAATAATTTAGTAAAGCGTGGTGCAATTCGAAACGTGGGGTCAATACATAATCCTACATCACATTTCTTGCATTCGTAATGTGTCTCTTTTCTTCCATTATGTTTTCTACACACTACATATGTGTTTTCGTGATTAATTATTACACCTTTTCGTGATTAATTACTACACCTTTTCATTTTAACGGTATCAAATGAAATAATAAAAATAATCAGGTTTAGATAATATACGACTATATATAAAGTTAATACGATTATATAAAAGTATATTACTATATTAAATTTACTAAATTCATACTATAAAAGTATATGACTATATTAAATAATACATGACGGAAGATACAGCTGTTGAATTAGAATTCATTTATGTCTGTTACGATTCACTTACTATTGTTAAGAAAACGAGTTTGCAAACAATACGTAACGCGAATATATGTGCAGTTATATGTACGAAAAATTCTGAACACTTTTTCTTTCCTGAGAGCTTTTATGAATATATTACATCAATGATATATGTACATGTAATATATTACATATTCATATAGCATGAATATATTCATTTTACATAAGAAACATCACGATGTTTCATTAACATTGTAACAAGACCTGACTATTAAGCGTGCACGGAAGAAAACGTTTCGTAACTGGCACGTATATGATCTTAATTATGATGAAATTAAAGAAATTTTGAAATGCATATGTGTACTCTTTTAAACGAGCTTTCAAGACGTTTGTTTCCCTAGATCGTTTTATGCCATAGTCTTTCTTGGAACCAAGTCTGTGGGAAGCCTTTGTTAAACCAACAAGGTCCGCCAGGCCAACCATATAGGATATAAAAATTCAAAGACTGCGGCAAGGATGAAATCCTGCTTGGAACTTTGCTTCCCGGCAAAGTGAATTTTCGATCGAATTTCCCATGGCTTCGTGCGTGATAACAAAGGGTGAACGGATGTTTTTCTGGGCACAGGGAAATCCTTTGTTCAGTTGGCATTTCGCAGACAATATCAGCCTCGGCGGCAATCGATGAATTGTGCATTGAGCTCACGGGAGGGTATAACAGGGTGCACACCGGTAGGAATTTCGGTGCCACTTATCATAGAAGCGATTGACGAGGAGGAACGCGCGCGGGTCGGCCCGTGCACCGACACGTTATCACGACCTCCGACCCAGGAAATGTGTTCTCGCATCGATTAGTCCCTTGCCTAGGCCCTGTCACACCGCAATTCCCTTCCTTCCGACTGTCCGATTCTTGATGGATTCGCCAGCTCGCAGGAATTCGCTCTCTCACTCACTCACACTTTTACTCACTCGTGTTCATTCACTCGCTCGCTCTGCCTTTCACGAATGCGCGCAAACAGACGAATATCGAAAAGAACGTGTTACACGTGCATTTGCTCGGTAGCGTTGGTAGCATCGGTGTGGTGGCGGTGCGCGGAGACGAGCGATTTTGCCTTGGCAGAGAGCCAATGCCGTGAAACGCTCTTTGTAACCTGCTCCGTCGACGCGCAAAAGGTATTCATCAAGCTTAACACAGCGGGGCGTCATCCCGTCTGACCCTAGTTATCCCTGGGGACGCAGTCTCTGCTTTTTAATCGCCGAGTCTATCATTCCTCTTTCTCTGAGAGAAAGAGAGAGAGAGAGAGAGAAGGAGAGAGAAAAGGTCGTAGGCAGTTGTCGCAAGCTCTGACAGAAAGAGAGTTCGTTCGAGGGAGAGCTGATCGATTTCAACGAAAGATTCTTTCGTTTCAGATTCCGTTCGGACTCGTCCGATCACAAACCAGCGATTCCACTGCGCGCTGTTTCTCCTCCGACACGCGCACACACACAGAGATTCTTTCACACAATTTCTCTCCCGCGGATAGTTTGTTTAACGTTCATTTACAAGCAGTGGAACAACGTTCACGCGGAGAGGAAGCAAACTTTTCGGAATTCGATAACTTCCTTCCCGTTCGCCGCGCACAGCCCCCTCCACGTCCTTTCGCGTCTGACACGTTACCGTCCGTTTCCACGTTACCGTCTCGTCGCGCGCCAGCCGTTCGATCAATCGTCGTTCACCGCCCGGAATTATTCGACAATTAGCGGTTTGCTGCTGCTCGATTCCCCGAGTGAAACGGACGAATTATGTCGCATCGTTATTCATTTCGTGTACCCATTTCTCGAATGGAAAACGCGTCACACGCGGTCTACGTACACACGTCCCGCGTTGATGCGAGGTTCGTGCTTTTCTGAATTGGTCGGCGTTGAGTTGTCTGAGCTATCACGTCATTCTCATAAATTCTCTCCGGAGAAGACAAACGGAGAGGCTGACGAACCCATACACCTTCCATTGAAATATCCTCGTGGCTTCCTCCATCGCGTCTCACGCTTAACGATGTTCGACAGATTGCTCGCGCGATTGTTTGCGTGAAACGAGACAATCCGCCGTCAAAAGAGTAGCAACAACTTTTGAAAATTCACTAAAGCGTAGAATTTCTATTTAAGAGGCAAATTACAAAAGTCCAAACATTTATGTTTAGAACTCATAGATATGGGCCACGTAGAATTCCAACTAAGCATCACATAAATCTCACAATCAGTTAGTCTCAAGTGCAATGAGGATTCCTCACCATTGAATCACCATGTTGTAACAAGTGCATAGTCGAAGGATCGCGTAGGTGTCACGACGAGAGTCTGGTCGAGTTCCAAAGAAAAGAAAAGAACAAATGTAGAGACGTACAAATGTAAAGAGTAGTCGAACAGAACGAAGTAGCAAGTTTAAGGTTTTGAGGGCTGATTGATTTCTTTTATTTTACATTTTATATTTATACGAGCAACTATCGCAAGTTTAAGAAGCAGTGGGATTGTTTTTGATCGTAAAACATATGGCACAGGCGACAGGATCGTTTTCACAAGACAACCGTTCCCTGAAATGCCACCTCACCCGAGTCAATCTCATGGACGGCAATGGGAAATTTAGGAACTTTCGCCGACAGTTCCTGATCGGTCCCCCGCTCCACAAAGTCCCTTGGACAGGGTCCAACCCAAGGCTTGTTATAAAGGAGGAAATCGGCAGAAGTTGCGAGAAACTAGCAGAAGTCAAATAGTTAAGTTGACAATAAATTACAGGAGTAGTGTTCAAATCCATCAGGCTTAATACACGATAAAATCAAGGCAAAATTCGTCATAGTTATTCATTTTGCAAATCAGCGTATATTCCTTCGAATCCCAAGGAATATACGCAAAGGTGCATGATCGACACCAGTTGTGACTGTCCCGAACAACATTAATATCAAAAGAGATAGAAAAATATTGTAACTTGCATTTATACATTTTGCGAGAAATCATGTAAATTTTTAAAAATACACTGTCTTTACGTCTATAAAGTTGTAATTAAAATTACAAATCGGTCATTTTGGTCACTTTGAATGGACCATTTCGAATGGTCGATCAACGCGAAGATACACGAGTCAGGTTTAATTATATCAGGTGTAATTATAACGTCATAACTGCCAGCACGGCTAAAGAGAACCAGTTCCGAGAGAACCTGTCACGTTCCTACAATTAAAAGCCAATTCACCGCGCGGCGAATTTCTAACAAGCCGCGGGGCGATCAATTGTCATAAACTTTCATTAAGCCAGGAATCCGACGGGGACGACCGGAGGGTGGTGGATTTTCGAAAATCAAACAAATAAATGGGAGGCCAATGCGGGCTCGCGTGGCTACGCTAAAATCGTACATCGTGCTTATCCGGCTGACTAATTCAAAAACAGCAGGGGCTGTGGCTACAATTAATTTTCCACGGCATTGAAATCATTGTCGACGTGGGGATTCGCATTGCGAAACAGACACTGTTAATTCGAGGTACCATTCGTGTTTCAGTTGTTTTGTGTCCATTATGACACAGCGGAGAGCACAACCGTGTCGATGGACAATGATAAATTGTCAATTAGTTAATTTTAAGCGACATAACATCGACTCACTTTGATCTCGTTCTGAAACTTTAACGGTAGTGCCGTGTTGCATTTTTAAGCATTGGGAAAGCGAGGTTACTCTTTCCTCGGGAATTGCGAAAATTCAAAAAGAATCTTTCCCACGATTGTGTCCACTATGGTCTTGAAGAATGAAGCTCGTTGTGCCATTTTATTGAATTAGAAACCATTAGAGTTAGATGATGGAATCTGTTCAATTTTTGACATTCAATGCTCGATAAAATGATTGAAAATCGCACAACAAGAGGAGTTGTTCCTAGGGATCATTGTAAAGCGGAAACTTCAAACTTCAAAATGATCAGTTACGAAACGAAATTTTTCCCACGCACGTTTGAATTTCTACATCATCTTCAAAATCATCTTAAGAGAAAAAATTAATAAATAAACTCACGACTGTGTCACAGAGTAGATGTGCTTTGAAATGAGATCAAATTGATTCTCATCTTTGTACAAAGTTTCATCAGTTCAAATTATCGACAATTTTTTTATTATCATTGGTACAATTATACTCCTCACTGTATTTGTTTCGCAGATGATGCAACGAAATATTTATCCAGCGATATTTGTCTAATCGATCGTCCAATGAGTCGATGGCACCGTCTCGTTGAAAATTCAGTGGAACCACCGGCCAAGTGTTCCGTATGTTTGAAAAACCTTGTTAACCTGAATTTTTAATCGGCTCGTTCATGATTCACGCGGCCGGTCTCTCGCAGTCGGGTAAACTTTTCTAATTAAGCGTGCGAGGGCGCAACAGAACGGTCAATTATCATCGCGTTTGCTTCGATTCGCTCGGCTTCTCTCTCGTTTTGCGTTTAATTCACGGTTCAATCTATCAGGCGGCTTATCGATTCACGGCGAAAAGCGAGCCGAACGGGCAAGAACCTTTTTACATCGGTATCTTCCCACTGTGTTTATACCTGTTTTCCCTCCGACGCGCGTATTGTCACGTATCAAGGATGCTGGAAATAAAACGAACCGGTCTTGCTCGTGTGTTTTCCACTGGCTTTGCCAGTCGTTCTTCATTCTCGCACAGGCATCCGTATAAAAATAAATAGAAATCAAGAATACGAACACACATTCCCGAATACGAGCGTTTTCTCGCGCCTCTTTTTCAACGATTGACGGATTTAACGATGTCGATCGCGCGGCCAGTGGACCGCGGATTTCTCGAGTGTGTGTGCGAAATTGCTCATGACGCACAATATGAAAAAAATGTTTTCATAATGTTTGATACGTGTTTAAAATTATTTCTTTTTAATTATTTATTTATATTCTTTAAATTATGAATTTAATGATGAATTTAGTGATAGATGTAGTAAGTAACATACGAGGGATAAATCGATGCAATTTTTTATTAGGATTTGTCGCTGTCTTTTTTTTTTTTTTTTTTAGATCTGAATGTCGCGGATGTTAAAAAGATCGCCATCAATCTCTACAGGCAGAGTTTAGAAATATTTTCTTAATTATCGAGACAATTTATCAATTTAAGCGTCGATCGTAATTCCCCGGTCATATTTGCATTTTGTTGCGTGTCGCCGAATGAGTTATGTCGCCAGAGAACCCGATACTCGGAAAGGGGATATTGAAAGTCACATTTTTAACGCTGTGTCATCTTCTGGTATTAACAAAAATAATCGCCTCCACGCTGTCAGTTTATTCCACGTGATTAATGAATTTCTTTTTTCTTTTTTTTTTTTTGAATATATATTGCTTTTATTAGAAATTTCGTTTTGTTATTAGAGACATTATACCGTGTCTCGCGTCGGCACTGTTGATTTTGAAACTGAGACCGCGAAAACATTCAGCATACGCGTGTACTGACAGTACGAAAACAAAGATTCAAATCCAATCTCGCCCCCGGTTAGTTTATTTAAAAATTGCTGTCCGACGTTTAATAAAAATTTACCATCGACCCATTCGGCCGATTTTTTTTTTTTTTTTCTTGTTCGCTTGGCGCTACACATTTATCAAATTCTAATTGAACGTAACGGAGTTGAAACTTTCTAAACCAGACTCGGCTAAACCGAGTTTTAACTTGAACCGCACAGGCGAAATTTTCCATCGTCTCTCTCGCCGTCGGTTGGCCCCAGTTTCGCACGCCCGTGGTAATAGCAGACGTTCCTGAAACATAATTCTCGCGAGATGTATATTTCCCTCCCGTCACGGAACGGACCTTCGAGCTCGCATATTTCACCTCGGCTCGAGAGAACGACCTCGATTAATCGTTATTATTCCTCATTCGGCGCGAGCAAACGCGGCGATATCGTTCGACGTCACGTCAAGATGTCCACGATGGTGTGCTGCCATGTTCCTCCGAACAAATACGTGGCGACGTTCGTTAGTCGAACGAACAGCGTGTTGTATTGCGAGAAATGTACGTATGTGCAGTATGTATGTATATGGTAAAGAAGATAAATGTATTTAGATCGTGTTTTCAGTCTCGTTTGACTTTCGTTTTCGACCCCAATCTTTGTTAGTTAGCAGAAAGACAGACGTTGGGCAAAAATTTGGCACTTGTGTTTTGTGTTTAGTGTCGCTATATATATAATATTTTTAATATTTATAATATATTAATATTTTTAATATTTCGCTAATAATGATAGCGAAACAATATACGTCAATATTTTTTTATATGTTATGTTAATATGTTGTGTTAAATTAACATATTTTTTATATGTTACGTTTTTATGTTCTGTTGATATTTTTCCACTATAATTATTTATATTTATAATATTCGCTATGTACTATATTATATAATCATAGAGTCATGTTTATTTTCTATGCATAACGTGTTAAAATACTCCAAGTCAAGACATCATTACTGGCATTAGAAGATGATTACAGTGACTCCCATTAACATTCGGATAATTTTGTGTACGGAAAGAAATCGCACAACGATGACCTTGTGCGATTTATTTTAAGTCTCCACTTTTGAAATATATCGATCGCTTTATCCTATGATGTTTTTACACTAAGCAGCAGGTGATAAAATAAAGTTTTCTTCTTGAAAGTACTTGAAATTATCATAACATATAAAAACATTGAACAATCTATTCTCTACATCTGAATCTACAATGAGTTTGAAGGCCGAAACCTCTTCTTTACAACGATCCTTTAAAACTTGTCGCACGACTTTCTTTCGCCAGTTTATTGAACTTTGAATTGAAACGTAAAAATGTCATGATTTCTTGAATTTTCGTCGTACAAGTCTGATATTCAAAAGTCGATAAAATGGCGAAGAAAAGTCATACGTCGAGCTTCCGAGGATTTTTGCAAATAGGATATTTCAACCTTTAAATGTAAATTCAATGGCGAAAAAAATTTTTCAATATTTTTATATATTTATATTCAATATTTTCAATATTTTTCAATATTTTTATGGCAATTTGTAGTATTTTCGAGACGAAGGGTATCTTTACTCATTCACCCGCCACGTGACGTGGAAACATTTTAGAATAAAATGAGTAGTATACTCTGAAAGTAGATACTTCAAGCTTTAAAATAACCTCAGGTCTATTATTCAGATCTGCATGATTTTTTTTATAAGATTATAATTAATTATTATAAGATTATAAGTTTAAACATTAAGTGTTTGAATATTACTGAGAGCCACTGTATGCATTTAATACGTAAAACAGTAGAATTTTGTATTTATAATTATATATGAATGATATATATAAATTATATATGAATAATTTTAGCCAATATCCGATTGAATGAACTCCTGCTCGTTGAATCCATTTTCTCGAACTCGTGTTATACGAGGGAAAAATTACTGGTAGAGGAGAGAATCAGTGGATTTCTGTTATATGAATTCCAATTATATAAACTATTTATTCATCGGCAGATTCATACAAACTAGTTTTGCTATACTTTATGTAAATGGAAGCTTTGCAATCCACCGGCGAATCAACAAAATGCAAATTGACTCATTATCAGGAGCAACGGTTGTGGATGCATACATTCTTTGATTATAAATCATATATTATATTATTGTATTATTAGATCGTATTATTATATAACTAGACTTATCTCTCGACGAGTTCGTGTAAACTAGTTCTGTTGTACATTATGTAGATGGATGTTTTGCGATCCATTAGTGAATCAACAAAGTGTAAATTGACTCGCTATTACAAAGCAGCGATGGTGCATGCATTACACTGTTAAAAATTTATTAAAAGTTACGCACTACACTGTTAAAAGTTAGTTAAAATTTTGCGGAAATTCCCAAGAGTCTTGGTTATAAATTGCTCGTGACTCGGTGCCATCCATTTGTACAGAGATAAGAATTTTTACGTATTCCTTTGTCCTGCAACACGGTCACGAACGAACGAGCAGTGAAGTAAAAAAAGCAAAGAAAAAGGGGTACCACAATGGCGACGGTGAAAATTCCTTTCTAAAATTCGAGCTAGCTTCGTGTGAAAAAAAAAAAATCGTATCTCACAATGATCCTGCGAACTGATTGCGTTTGTAAAACATTTCCTACTGCAAGCAACCATCACTAGTAAAGCGAAGAGTCGATGAGAACTGCTTGAGCAACTTGACCTTTGTACAATTTGTAACTAACAATACAAATCACTGTTCTGATAAAGACTTGCAAGAAATTTTTGCTCGTCTTCTAATTTGTCGTTACGGTGAAGAGCATAATTGTACAATGAAAAAAATTGTCGATAATTTCAACGTCGAAATTT
Source organism: Frieseomelitta varia (assembly GCF_011392965.1). NCBI lineage: Eukaryota > Metazoa > Arthropoda > Insecta > Hymenoptera > Apidae > Frieseomelitta > Frieseomelitta varia. The sequence goes on from NW_025110769.1 coordinate 277,004, forward strand.
CTGACGTCGGAAAAAGTCACATAACGATTCACTTGGTCTCATTTTAAATCACGAAGCTTCTATTTAACACCAAGTGGATCTTTCTTTACGAATTTCTATTTTTCTTTGTATCAAAAGTTTCTGTCCACCTATCTTTTTTAAATAAAACTTTTAATCTGTAAAAAGAAGAATTAAGAAAATATATAATAAAAGAAAGTATGGATTTATTTTAGAAAGTAAGCCACTGTTCACTGTAAGCCATCTGTATTTAAACGCGAAATATATTTGTCATTACTGGTACCACGAAATACATGCTTGAAAGATAGGAAGTTTGTTCGACTAACGTTAATATTCTCACTAGTAATTATTACAATTCATCATAAGTTACTTCACTCGTGACAGTTGCCTCATTCCTAGCTTCGTCAGTTGCATTTGCAAGCGATCACGCTGTTCGCAACTGAGTTTCAAGGAAACTGATTTCCCGTGGAAAAGTGTTACGATACAGGCGACACGTGGTCGCGGAACGAAACGATTTAAAGGGAGAGTGCGGCGTGTTCGAATTGAAACGCTCGAGTTTGCCAAGCTCGACGCCGCAACGTTTCCCGAATGTTCGGGAACGAACGTGCGCCGATATACGAAGACAGATCAAAGAAACGATACTACAGAGTACTTTCCGCGTTACTTCACGAAGCTAACGAAGGTTCGTAAAGTGGCGCCGTTAATTAGATTCGCACAGCTGCCTCTCGTTCACGCTTTGAACGTAGAATCGGCAACTTTCCTCGATACTTCAACTCCTCGCGATCGATCGAGCAACGTCCTTCGAATTTTAAACCTTAACCCGCGATCGAGCAGAGCTGGCGCAACGTTGCTGCAATCATGGCGCGTTTCGTTCGACCCCTTTTCGTCGCGATCCTCCGACTTTCTTGACGATGTGCGCGATTAATTTTTCACGTTCGTCGTGAACGAGCCCGAATTTTCGAACTTGCTCGCGATCCACGTTTCACCCAACGCTGGCAGCTGAGGTGAGATTCTGACCAGCTTAGCTTGAAAGTTTAATTACGTCCTGCGGCGAATTTAGTTGGCCGAGGCACCGCGGCGTTTTTTCAGCGATTCTTCTGCTGAAAATCTGCATATCCTTCGCGTGAATGTGCGAGGAAAAATACGCAGTGGGTCTTTCCATCGAGTGCAAAGAGAAAAGAAAAGAGAGAGAGAGAGAAAGAGAGACAGAGAGAGAGAGAGAGAGAGAAAGGAAAACGTAATAATTCGCTGGAGCAGAATTTTTTTCCACGGAACACGCGGAACTTGCTTCGCGTGCAATTAAAACCTTGAGAATATTTCACAAGGGGAGGGGAGATGCGTGGTCACACTGTTCCGTGCAAGCTGTTACCGTTAATTAGGATTAATCGAGCGAGAATGCCATCGTGTGGCCCGCGAAGTGATAATCACCCGGTAATTAACTTATAAGCCTATGGCTAGGTTTCCAGCTGTTGTACGACTTACGGTTACAAATCTCATTATCCCGACCATATTGTACCGAACATGGATGATCCAGCTCGGTGATCAACCCTGTCGTCATTCTTCTCGTTCGACGTTTCTCGTTCTCGATATCGTGCAATGAAATAACGATTCGCGAAACAATCGGCGGTGTTGTTTTCAAAAACGTTCGGAACTGCGGCTTAGTTACTGCTTCGAAGTGGCAGGTTTGAATAAAATCGATAACAGCTAATTAGGCTGCACTAGCTGACCAGTTCGCCGTTCTGTTTCACTGACATTCTCGCACATATATTTCACGAGCCACTGATTTAGCAAATGAACCATCAAGCGTACAGTGGCTGGCCAAAGTATTCGACCGTGTCGTAGAGATCTTGAGATTTTTTATTAACACTGTAACGTAGAATACTCGTAGACGTTACAACTGTTAAACATGGTTATTGAATAGTTTTTATATTCTCAAGTTTGTTCCTTTGCCACCTAATTATCGAGTTTCATTGTAATGAAATTTCAAAGTATTTCGTGTAAGAGATATGGTGTGAAGAGCATAATTGTATCAATAAAAATAAAAAGACTAGCGATATAAGATCACGTAGCAACTTGGTCTCATTTTAAGGCGCGAAGCTTCTAACTTGACAGACGTGAGCTCTCTTCTCTTTGATGTAATTTTATATCACGTAACAGGTGGAAAAGTGAAAAAAAAAAATTTTCTTCGTGACTAGATCCGCAATTGTTTTGAACAGCAAAGTTTCTTCTTTACAACGACTTCTTAAAATCGTTGTACGATTTTTTTTTTTCACTATTTTATGAAACGTTGAATACCAAGGTTAAATTCCAGAAATCTTAATATTAACTCTAACGCTCCAAAGTTTAATAAAATTGTAAAAAAACAAATTAAAATCGTACAACGAGAGGGCGCTGAAAAGAAAAAACTTCAATCTTCGGAATAACTGTGTATTTAACGGTGAGAGAAATTGTTCGATGCTTGAATTTTTACAATTTTCGAGGGAAATGCATCCTCGCTTGAATCAGTTACAGCAGAGTCGGAAAGACGATTTTATAACAACTACAACAGATCATTCAAAGACGATTTTATAATCGTGTGGCTTAGAGTTAACTGGCGGCTCCACTAAATCTATGAGCTCTACTCTCTCGTGCACAGCGAGGAAATTTCAATGTAGTGGGGAGATTGATGCAGTGGAGGGGGTAGCGCTAGCGATTAGGAAAGGGTCCACGAGCCGCCAGTTAGCTCTAAGCCACACGATTATAAAATCGTCTTTGAACGATTGTCAAACGAACGGTCAAACTGTTACACGATCTTTTTTTACGATGACATATCATTCTCAATTACCGACGATTTTTCACTGACTGATACACTTACATTATTCACGCCTCATAAAAGATTTCCGCCAGCTTTCGAATCACGAGCAACTGTACAATCTATGAAAAATTCAGCCGAAATAAACAGGCATTCTTATCCACTCCAGATCTCGGTTTATTTATTCAAAGAATACTCCGCGATCTCGCTGTAGGTCGAAAGGCAGCCGCGTTCCAAGATTCAAATTCCATTTGCGCGAGATCGACCCGTTGTGTTGCGGCACTCGTCGCCTGATGCATTCTCCGCTACGTCTCTACAATTTCGTTTATCGTAAGACTGTCGGCGCGAGTTTGTCGAAGCGAAATTGTTCACGCTGCGAGTGCGGAATTCGAGGAATACATGCCAGGCAGCTCGAAATCGACCGAGTAATCGAGTAATTGATGGAGACCGAAACACTCTCTTTCGGAAAGTTGGCTTGTCTCTAAACCATTAAAAATATTTTATATTCTATTATAAAATACGTGATAGGGTTGCGAAAAGAATCCTCACGTGTCGATCCTCGAATTTTTGTGCCATTATTAAACAACTGGTTATTGGAAATTGCTATTGCGCACGTCATTTTAGCACGTAGTATTCGTAGGAAACAAAATTGGTCGATGTATCAAAAGTATTGCAAGAAAAGCAGATGTGTCAATACTTCTTTGCGATCCACTGTGTCTATTTTTACATTTCCGTAAATTTTGACACATCTACAACTGTTGACACACTTTAGTCGAATCAAGTATGCAACGTGTTTGTACCGTATAGACTCGAATAGAACGGCACAAAGTGGGGAAAAATAGTGGCCCCGGAATGCCGAAATTCTTGGAAAACAGCGTCGACCGTCTGCCAACCGATTATTCCTGTCAAGCGGTCTCGAGAGAGAGAGCGAGCACATAAACAAGCGAGCAAGTTACGCAACAAAGGTTTTCAATAAATCTATATTGATGTCCCACCAGCAGTGTCCCCGTTGCTGCAACGATTTCTAAGGTCGAGCCGAGTCCCGTGTTCCCTCGTTCGATCTTGTATAGTTCCCGGAGTCTAGCAAGTTCAACACCCTTGATCTCCCACTCCCAGTTGGGGGGCTCGCTGCGCTAACCACCCCACAGTGATCGAAGTCCCCGTGGAAGTGGCTCGGTATTGGCTACTAACAGGCCAACGAAATTCCCTCCTCCGAGAGCCAACTAGATTATGTCCCCCGTCTTTTTTTTTTTTTTTTCTCCCCCCGTCCGCCTTTGCAGTTCAGTTCCCCGACGTTCTGCTTGCGACCAAATTCAATCACCGACCAAACTTCTCGTCTTCCTCTGAGTCTTCCTCGTCTTTCTACTTTGTCATCGTCGGGTCACCTCCTCTTTTTTCTCTTCCTTTCCTTGGTTACCGTCTCCTGGATGGTGAAGTTTCGTCCACCACTCGAACCCGTCTCGAACGTTCCGATAATAAGTACAGCGGCTCGCGAAAGTCTCTCATTCTTATATAATACAGTCTATCAATCCGTCTGAGGTAGCTTAATCTTTGCGATCAAAGACGTTCACTCACAGTCAGTCTGGTGCGTCACGCGCCGATAATTGTACATATCTCGTTGCAGAGCTAATAAAAAGTCAAATAGCCTCGCGCGACGTGTAACAACCTTTACTGCTGCCGCGTATTCACCGCGTTTCTCTTTTGTATCGCCGATACTCTGCGAGTATTGCATATTGCGTAAGTTATGCGACAATAGCGATGGCATGGCGAGAGTGAACCGATTGTCGTTGAATTCTCGGACAAACGATCGAAACGATTGCCTCGTCTGTGACTGGTGATCTGCATGATCCTCTGAATAACGTAAGTAACAGACTGACGACTGTTAGGCGGTTGGTTTCGTTCGAAAAGAAAATCCCTTATAGATTAAGCTACCTTGCGCTGGCAACTGGTTCGCGGTCCATAACGAGTGATCGAACCGTACACGATAATTCGTCGCTTTCTATGTGTATCTATATATGTGTATGTATGTACAGTTGAAATACAAAAATTCAATAATACAACTTCAATAATGTATAATATATATATAATATAATATAAATTATATATAATATAATATAAATATTATTGAATTTTTGTATTTCAACTGTACAGACTTACATACATACACACATACATACATATATATATATGTACAATTGAAATACAAAAATTATATATAATATACATATATATATTTATATTTATTTATATAGGTGATGCTTGACTTCTGTGCATTCTGCTTTCGTGCAATTCGCTACTTCGTACATATATTTAACCCATAGCGCTGGTTCGCGGACCATAACGAGTGACCAAACGAGTGTACAATATTCGTCGCTCTCTTTTGACGCTCGCCGGAATGATATCACTGGATAGAAATTATTAAGAAGTAATAAACTTATCATTTGTTTCGCCTGGGTTACATTTAAGTATACTTAAAACTGAGGAAATGTTGCAATTTGGGAGAAAAAATTCTCAACGTGCGTGGCAAGAGGTTAAAACTGTATTAAGTTTTAACCTCTCATAAGTTAATAAAGTAAAATAAAATTTTAATTAAAATTTAATAAAATTTAATAAAATAAAATTTTAATAAATTAAAATTTTATAAAATAAATTTAAATTTTTGTGCAGTATCGAAAAATGGTATTGCTTATGGGTGTTATTGGCCTAATATTATCGCTAATGTTTCACTCGCGAAACGACGTTCGTCTCGATCAACGACTTGCATCAAACGCACGACCGCGATCTGCCCCACTGGCGAGGTATCGATCTGCCCCTTCCGTAATCGAATATGCAACGTTTTTCACTGTTGAAAATTCATACGACGCCCGCATCTCGCGATTCCTCGCAGAAACCCTTCAAATATTCATGTCTCCTCGGTCGTGGTTCCACCCTCGCCCACGAATACATTCACACTCGACACGTTCAGAGTTCTAAGTTCAAAGTCTTCGTCGAGAGGTGCGTCGAAACCGCGTTTGCCAACGTTCAAACGCAACGTCGTCTCAAAGAGGAACGGGACGACGTTTATAGGTAAATAATAAGAGGCGTCTTCCAAACATTCAACCGACTCTCGCCCGGATCAAGAGAATTCCAAATGGAGTGCAGCAAGAGATCGAGAAAGAGATTTCGTATATCGTCGTTTCGCGAGAGACGCGATATACAGATACGCGATGATTTCAGCTGAAATGGACTCGGTGTTACTCCGTCTGCTTTGCTACGATTTACATTGCGCGTCCTGAGTGAGTGAACGGGCCCGTAACGATAACGGCTGACGAAACAGCGGTACGCGAATCCATCGGCCGGAGGATTCGAAGGCTGCGTGACTCGAGGCAATGACCTGGCTTCCGGAGATAAGGGCGAGTTCTCGGAAACCCTTCGAGCCAACCCTTCGTTGCATCTGAAAGGCCGGGCCTTCGGGCATTAATCATTTTTCTCGCTCCTATACTCTCGCCTTCGGTCGACGTCCGAGGCCGAACGTTGCGATCGAGATTGCGAGCCGGGGGAAATTGAATCGACGAAACAGCACCCGGTTCGAAACACTTCGATAATGCATTCGAACGATCCTTCGTGCCGACAGGTAATTCGCGGCGAGCTCGTTCAATTTCCAACGATGATTCCTCGAAATGGTGGGAACCGTACGACGATTCGCACATGCAAATACAGATACACAGCGAAGTTTTTCTTTTCTTTTTTTTTTCTTTTTATATCTCGGTCGATCGTTGAAATTTGCGCAGAGACACCGAGGTGAACGCCAAGTGACACTCGGTGTACGTGCACCTTTGATTGTGAAACGGTTTTTGCTGGGTCGACACCACGGCGTAGCCTCGCGCTGGTGGGCGTTCCCCGAGTGCATCGTGCGAATTTACTAGGGATCGCAGAGGGTATACGAACCAAGGGAAAAATCAATGCAACGCGGCCACCGAACACGCAACGTGGAACCTAGTCCACGAAGGAAACCGTCGCGTCGTGTCCGGTGGTATCGAGAGGTGGTGTTCTTAAAAGTAGGTGACAGGTGTATTCGTAAGAATAAGTATTCGCAAGACTAGGTACCTTCACTCGAGTATGTAAGATACTCGAAGACCCGCGAGATATCCGGATAAAGCAAACTTACGCGAATATCTTATGAGATTTTCGATATATCTCACGAGGTACCCGGATATCTTTTACGATAATTAAGACTAGAATTATTATTATCCGACTTATCGGGTAGCCAAACAGTCGATGTTTTCGTGACAAATAATAAAACAAATTATGATTCATGTCCATTAGAAACATGGTGAAGAAAAATGTCCAAGATTGGAAAAACTTGGCGAGAAATATTTATGTACATCAAGAATATCTGCCAGCTCTGAAAGAGTGTCTTTCACAACTAGTTTAAGACAGAGCACTACTACTGAAAAATGTAGATCCGTTAATATTTTTGTACAAAGGTGAAGGATAATTTCTAATTTAAAATAATTATTTCATTGTTTTGTTATTTGTTGTTAAAACATAAATTACATAGTAGACATCCGAGTAATATAAGTCGAAATAATAAATATATATTCTCAATTATTTAATGTATCTGGCTATCTGATGAGATAATTGAGGTTGGAATTATTACTATTTGGACACTCGATATAATTTTATCCAATGTTTTCGTGACAAATAATAAAACGAATTATAATTTCTGTCCATTAGAATGGTGGAGAATCGGAGAAGAAAAATGTTGTCCAAGATTGGTAAAATTTGCTGAAAAAATATTTATGTATACCAAACAATATATATAATCGTCAGATTTGAAAGAGTGTCGTCCGCAACTGGCAATATTGTTAGTTTAAGACAGAGCACTACTACTGAAAACTGTAGCTCTGTCGATATTTTTCAAGGACAAAGAATAAATTTCCAATTTAAAACAATTATTTCATTGTCTTATTATTTGCTAAAAGATAAATTACATTCTAGACAGTCGAATAATACGAATAGAAATAATAAACATTTAGTCTCTCAATTATCTGAATCTCGTAAGATTCGGATATCAGAGCAATTTTTATTTACTTAAGTATCTCATAAGTGACAGTTCTAGGGTCCCCTATGAGGCGATCGAAAAATTATTTTACTTCCATTTAATCATAGAACGCGATTAAAATATTAGTCGAAAGAATTCAAATGTATTATTCAATCGTAGACACGCGAATTCTCACAAGAATCTCGTAAAAATTCGCGAGAAGATTTCCTCCAGAAATTCGGTGGATATTTGCTAACTGAATGCTTTACTACGACACAATTGTTTCATATCAATTACGACTTGCTCGCGACTCACAACAAGTTGATTTACTAGATTAATTTCACGGTTCTTGCTTACACGCAGAACGAGCCGAGAATTTATTTCACTTTTTGCGCAACTCTGGATTCCGCGCAACACTCTAAAACTGTGTGTGTAACGTGGAAATAGCGTAACAGGCGGTCCTGCTTCAAAGATTGATCGAACGTGTAAAAAGAACGTGATACGAATGCGTGTACTCACCGATCTTCGGTATGTTCCTGTCATGATTTCCCTCGGTGGAAAACTGAAACAGAAAGAAAAAAACGGAGATTGAACGTCACCGATCGTGTCACAAACGGTTCATACGCGAGGCATACGCTTTCCCAATTCGACACGAACACGATAGAAATCACGTCGGCGCATTGATTGGCGTTCTTTTTTCTTTTTCTTTTTTTATATATTTCCCTGTGTAATGGACTGCGCAGTTCGATGGAATGTCCTTTGGACGAGAGAAGGCGAATGGATCTCGAGCGAGATGGGGAGAATGCTTTTAGCTTATGGGAGAGGATTCTACGGACAGAAGAAGAAATTTATCGGTTTCCTTTGATGCCTCGGACGCGATAATAAAATATTTTTCGCTGTGCTCCCCTCACGTTTTCATCGCCAGCAAATTTCCTGGACATTTGTTTCCTTACTCCGAACTGTCGTGCGTGCACCTTGATGATTTTTATCAGACTCGTTGCAACAATCAAGTCGAGTGCACGAACAAAGAGAGCTGCAGCTTTCCTCGACAAACGCGCGTGTAAACGTTTCGGGACGTTTTACAGCGCGAAGAAACTCTCGTTAAAGAACTAAATCACGTAGCTCCTCGTTAACGCCGGCCAGAGAAAAGAAACCTCGCATCGGGAGGCAGCAGACGCTTTTCGTTTTACACAGTGAACACGTATGTCTCGCGGTTTCTAAAGGTGAACCGAGTCTGTTCGAAGCCAGGTTCAACGGGGAAATAGAAGTCGGCAGGAGGAAATTTCGAAAAAGTCGTTGCCTCGCGAAATTCTCGCTGTCTGTTCTGTGAGAGGAAAGAACTAATCGATACACACGGCTCTATCTTTCGTTATCGAGTATCGTATCTATCCATCTGTTGTGTCGATCAGTCAGGGATTTCGATTAAATCGCGCGTGTTAAATTACCGATCGTTAATTTTGTTCCTCCCTTGTTTCGTTTTTTTTTTTTTTTTTTTTTGAAAAACAAACGAGATGCTGTCAAATGCGAATTTTGAAAAAATTGCAAACTGAAAAAACTAGAACATCGATATTCTCCACTACGTCTACATAATAAATACTGTACTTTGCTCTAGTTCCGTGTCGTATTTTTACTCTGCTCTAACTCGGTGCTTTTTTTGTCCGTACGAATATCACTGATATCTGTATCGAGAGGAGGATTTTAATCATAGATGACGGAGCACGGATCGGAGATATGGAAAAACGGGAGAGAATTATTGCGAGCGTCTTTTGCACATAGAACGCGAAAGAATGTAAAAGAAAGATCGATGAGATACGTTTCTCTCGTATGTTGAGTCGACGAAATATGTATCTTCCTCAAGGCGATCGCGCCCTAAAAATTCCTTCTTCTGTGAAAGCCAAAATTCTTTCGTTCTTTCTTTCTTTTTTTATACACGAGGGACGTGTCTTGAGAAATTCATGGATGCGTCTCTGTCCATGAATCGACGAAGAAAGAGAAAAAAATTCAGCGGCAAAATTAGTGACGATAGGGTGACGCGGAATTCGCAATTGTTGACGAGAAATGTTACAGAGGCAGAGCGAAATGTTGTCATTTAGATGCAAAATAAGTTATTCGTAAAAATAGAAGTGTCGGCGTTTCGTTTCGCGAAATTTCATCGTTACAAAATTTACGTTGCTTTTGCGAAGAAATTTGATTCACTGGCAGAGAATAGATGAAAATTTCGTCAATTGAACGAATCAATTATTAATATATATCGCAACGTGTTTATCAGTTCAGAAGAAGTAATTAAGATCTCTTTTAAGAACTTCCACATTTTTTCACGAATATATCAGTCAATGTGAAAATATCTAATTTGAATAAAATCATCGTCGGAACTGAAAGTGCTTCGTGGATGAAACGTTCGAAAAATTTGCCATATTTGGCGAATCTTTTCGGCATATATTAAATAATATATGCAACGTAAATTATTTAAATAAATGGCCAGTTTTTGGGTACTTTTTATTTAGACACGCTGTTACGATTAATAGTTTTGCTTCTGAAGTATTTCTATTTCTCACAATTTTTATAACAGTGCAAATACTGTAACTATCGAGAAAAGTATCTATAGTTCAAGACGCATTACAGAACAAAGCAGTAAATTCAATTTTAAGGTATTATTTTAACAAACGATTTCTTAATGATGTCAAAATTAATTTAAAATAAAACATTTTGTCCCAAATATTTTTAATATTGTTGTTTACATTCTAAATGATAATAAATAATATTAAATAGTAATATAATTATATATTACTATATTTATAGTACTATATTTTAATTTTTTAACATTATTTCGATAACAAATTTTACAGCGTCTTTTTATCGAATTGAGTTGATTGTGAAAAGAGAAAAAGAAACATAAAAAGGGTCAATACGCGACTTTACAACAAATTTTTAAAAAATTCTTCGTTTCACAATAAAAATTCCAAATGACTTGTGGGGCGTATACGGTCCACGCGGTTCCCCTTTTCGTTTCTTGTCTTGCCTAACAACAATACTGATCTGAACAAGCGACGTGGACAACGTTTGTATCGGAAGCAAGAGCCATTAAACGCGATATAAAAATTAATCATCGACGACCGTAGTTGCCACGATGGCGGATACAGCGGCCGGTTAGCTTCCGTCTCGGCTGTTTTCTCGGCGATCGCCGTGAAAAATTGCCGGTAACGTCGGCCCGTGTCGCGTCGCATCGCTTAGAGAGTAGCGGGCGTCAATTAAATGAAATATTAAGCGTCAGCCGATTACGAGTTCGCCGATGTTTGAATTAATAATTCCTCGGCAAAATCCTCTCGGCGGCTATCAGTTATTTAATCAGTTGTCGAGTTGATAATTAATTAAATATCAACTACACCGCTACAGTGTAGCGAACGCAGCGAACACTTCACCTCGAGCATCTTTAAGCGTTTCTAAATGAAACGAGCGTTCGAAGCGCGCGATAACTTGGCGGGAAACGAACTGTGCGTCAATCCGATGATCGATCATCCCCCTAACATCCCTCTATGGACCGCTTGCAACTTTCAAGTCACGTACTAACATATCGATATTTTATTAAATTGTAAGGATAGAAATTGCAAGGCAAACGTTGTAAGCCGTTGTCACTTCAAAGTTACAAACCCTGTATTCGTCGTAGTAAAATCGTTGAAACTGCTTCGATTCATTCTGTCAATCTGTATTTGCAGGTTGATGTCCGTTGATTTTACTTCAGATAAATCTTTTGGTAGTTGTGAAAAAAATTCTACCCGCAAAAAGGTTAATTACGAGTCGGCAAAAATCCAAGGATAAAGAAGGTTAAATTGCAAGGGAACGTCCAGAGCGAACTCTCGACGATACGATTCGAATTCAACGATTGATCGATTGCCGAATCGAGGCGATAACGATTCTCACGCCAATTTTATCTGGAAAAATGATGTTCGACGAAGGGGAGACGAACATTATCTCGCTGGAGGGACGACTGTTGACGATGGACGGGACGTGAACTGTCCCCTTTAATCAGGAACGATTCGACAACGATTTTCGCAAAAATGAACGCGTCGATAGCGGTGGCAGAAAGTCGGCAAAAAGCGCGGGAATTGATAGGCGAAACGTTTAAGGGATTTATTACCCTCGGATCGTCTGACTGTCTGAGAACTTGCAGCGAGCGGGATTTATAGCGCCATCGAAATCGAATAAATTCCCCCGGAGATTTGCGTGTTGCGATTTCTTAGACACCGATAGCGGTGTCTAGTTTACGCTTAACATCGGAACGATTGAAATGACAGCCGGCAGATTTTCACAGTTAACACCAGAACTACCAAAGTGGCCAAAATGACCAAATTTGTGGTTTTCTATGAGAACTTTATATATTTGTGACAATGTATTTTTAGATATGTACTTGTGATTTTTAACAAAATATTGTACATAATAGAAGCTTGTGTTCTTTACTGTGTTATTAATTTTCCTCTTTTATTTATTTAACTTTGTACTTTAACACGTTGAATGCCATGGGACATGTGAAGATGTCAAGATCAGTAAAAACACATAATTCGAGTCAATGTCAATATTTCGAAATTTTTCAATATTTTAACCTTCGTTACCTACAGTGGCGTAAAGAAATTAAGCCGTATAGAACCGTGTAAAAATAATTTTAATGTTTACGCATATAATATGTATGTGTCAATATTGTTCGCGCATAATATATTGCGATATATATCGTATTCAAACACTCCAAACAAAGAAAAGGTGAATCAGTACAGTTTTCACAATATGTACAGTTTCACGACGATTTTTTTTGATAAAATTTTTTTGCTTTTGTTCTATCTAATTTCGAATTTTTTTCCATAATATCTTCTACGAAATCGTCGCCCGACGCTGACATTTCCTGCCATTTTTTTCCATTTCGTGTCATAATTTTCTCTGTGAGTTTGTGCACGTCAAAGAAATGCAACTCTCAATCTCACTATATCGTAAAAAATAAGTAAAACTCGACGAAACGCATTTCAGTGCCGCGAGGATCGTTAATCCATTAAACATGGTTATATACCTCAACTTATCTGTTCCGGATAATATTTCACAAATAAAAAAAAGAAAGACAAGTTCAGTGTTCTCGTTGCAAACTTTCATATATTTTCAATCGATATATATATATTTTTCTAATCAATGTATTGTAAAAGTTATTTTAATATCCTCATAAATAACATCGGTTACATTGAACTGATAAAAATATATGTAAACTATGTACGGCTGTCGACGAAATTTTTGTCGGCCAATGAGGCCCAGAAGCTCTAAAATGGTTGGACATCCGTGATCTAGATGCTAGACTGATGCATTCGTGCCTCGCCGAAGTATATAAAAGCGTAACCTAACCTACGCGTAAAAGAATGAACCTCTGAACAACTCGATATTGCGTCCATTGTTCAAAGGGCTATCATTCGAAAAGAGTTAACTGAAAGATATGAAAGACCAGTGGAATAACGCTTCGAACGAAAATTGTAGCATACCAGGGACCACCCGTCACGCTGACATTTATTTGACGTCGCAACGGCCATGAAAAGCCCTGCATATCATTCCAAGTATCGCAGGGCTGCTTTTCATCGCGATTTCTTTTTTTCGCCGTTAATTGAGCCATACGGTGTATCGAAATATACGCGGAATTGTTGCGGGGACCGAGTATGGTCGTCACGTCCTTCGCTTCGTTCGGCCCTTTGTTCTTCGCTGCAACGTTTGTTATCAGACAGCTTTTCATAGGCGAGCGTGTCGATAGATCGAACGATAACAACGACGAGCACTCGTAGAAACGCAGTTTATTGCGCGTATCGCTTTTCACCGGACTCCCCCGAGTGTTCCTTTTGCGCGCGAAATCGCACAGCCATTGTCCCCTCCCCCCCTCACCCCCCTTCCGCAATTAAAACAACCCGAATTGGTCGAACTTCAATCGTTTGAAAGTCGAAGAGAGAAGGTCTAAGCTTCATCCTTGCGACAGGTTCATTTGCTACTTCGTCATCGTGGTTTCGGCCTTTGTTCCCTTCTTCCCCAGATGCGCTTGCAAAATTCGTCACAAAAGAAGGATTATTTTGTCTTTGACGAAAATCGGCGTATTAGGTTCGTCCATATAAACTTTGTCGAGTAGATTTCAGTTCTTTTCAACCACGTGTGTTCGATGACATCATAAAAACATCGAAACACTATTGCAGAGTAAAATATTAGACAACTCGCGGACAAGTTACGAGTTGTCAGTAGAATAAGAAATTCAATAATATAAAAGACGAAGTTCGGGTTTAAAAATATCAAAATCCTATATTATCCTATATAATAATATTAAAATTTTGGAACAATTCACGAGTTGTCAGTGCAATAAGTTTAATAATGAAAGGGACAAAGTTCCACGTGTATGAAAATATTAACGAAAAAATTTACATAATAAAAATACCAAATCTCTGATATTTTGGACGATTCACAAGTTACAACTATTTGTGTAATAATGTGGAATAATAAAAGAATTCTACGAAATTCTACGGATATAAAAGTTTATGCGACAAAAATGTAAAAACCAACCGTTGTACGGCAAAAATTTTCAGCAATTCGCAAATTACATTTGTCAGTACAAGTTCAATAACAAAAGAGGCAAAGGTTCCACGGATATAAAAATATCAATATAAAAATATCAAAACCCATATATACGATAAAAAATTTTCCGACAATTACGAATTACAGTGCAACAACAAGTTTGACGATACAAGAAACAAGGTTCCACGAGTGTGGTCGATTTCGCGAGTTAGCAGGCAAGCAACTCGATCATCCCAATTTAACGTCGGAAAGAGAAGTCTATAACTTGCAACTTGTAGCTTGTTAATTCGCCATTATTCGACAGTTTGTAAATTACCGGGCGTGAGAGTCCAACAGTTGAGCTGGATATTCGGCGCCGCGGCAACCATTCGTCCGTTTAAATTCCCATCAAACGATACGAACGGCGTTTTATAACGAAACGCAACCTACCAATGGCGCGTGTAACATTTCTTTCGCGATTTCGGTACGAGCCACCGATAGAGACCGTTCCGGCGGATTACGACGCTAGACGGTTTACAAGCGTTCGTTTTATTGAATCCCCCGAGATTCGAAGCCATCCCTCTAGCTCAGGCGAGGGAGGGAAACGCTCAGATTTCCCGTGGCTCGATTCCCACGAACGCAGTTGACAAAGGAACATTTTTCTTCCTCTTCGCGTTGACACGTGAAATACTCTCTGCCCGACGGAAAATACCAGCCCCCGAAAATGGACACCGTGAGCAATGCCTCTCTGAAAGAGAGACGAAAGAGGAAACGAAGAGAAACGAGTCCAGCCGACCGAACGTCGACCCCGACGATCTTCATTCTCAGGTATGAACAATCGAAAAATACGCGTTACTCTGGTAATTGTTAGAATTGTCAGAAAACAACAATAGTTGCGGCTCGTTAAAGCATAACAGGACTTCGGAAATGTTTTATGTTAAAATGTTAGGGCTTCAGAGACGAAAATGCGAAAAATACATTACCACGAAACGAAAGTAGACCGATTGATCAAAATTCAAATTCTTGCCAATGTAATTACAATTTAATTGACAGAATAAAGAATTCAACGATTTTTTTCCACAAATGATCGTATCGTGATTCTGAACAATTGTAACTTCAACCGCTATTCGTTTCGCCTCAAAGCGAAGCACTGAGTAGCTAAATTAAACGGAAGTGAGAGGAGCTTGCGATCGGTATCCACCGGGGATTGAGGCAGAGGAAAATCGGGAGATAACACCGAACGATAGCGGCAGACGAAGAACGAACATAGACGTGCTACGTAGCAGAGAAAGAAATGGCAACAATAGTGAGAAACACAATTTCATGCGGGGATATGGGGCTGGGGGATTCCTCATAAATCAGGCATTACCGAGACGATCGTCCAGTTCGTTCGATAAGAGTGGCAGCGAGGGGAACGCGTGCCTGGGAAAATCACCGCGATATTTATCGCTGGAAAACGAATTTTTCGTCCTATGAATCGTTCAACGAATCGACAGGGTGAGTGGTCGGAGAATTTTCCCCAGGTATCGTCCCCATCTGGATCATAGATCGACTGCGTTCATTACCACTTGGACAGATGGACTATCGCGCTAACTTGAATCCCCGACACCGTCGCTGTAAGATTGAATTTCCAACGTGCGGCGAGATCAACACGATTGGTAAACGTTGAGTACTCAGAACGGTGAACAGAAGGATTGTTTTTCGATCGTTTCAGAAGGGGACTGTTCCAAATTTCGTCAGAATATTCTACGAGTACGTAAGGGCGTGATTTTCTGTTTTTTTTTTTTTTTTTTTTACAACTTTGTAACTTTGTAATTTTGTACGCTCATTTTTCGTCCTATAAATTGTTCAACGAATCGACAGGATGAGTGGTCAAATGGAGAATTTCCCCCAGGGAATATTTTACGAGTACGTATGGGCGTGATTTTCTGTGTGTTTTTTTTTTTTTACAACCTTGTAACTTTGTAATTTTGTACGCTCATTTTTCGGTAATTTTTCATCCTGGTCTGTATTTTGATATCAAGAGTCGTAACAAGAGGATAGTTAAGTGATAAAGGTCGGAAGCCAGTGGCTTAACAAGGAGAGCGTAATTCTTCACGGGGCGGTGACAAGCTTGGCTTATTTAGCCAGGGTAAACCCCACTCTCTCGGTATCCAACGTCTTCATCTCGAGTTCCGGCCCATACTGGCCAACGACGGAAGAAGCATTATTCACAATGATGAAAATTACGAGTGCGAATACAACGACCAGTGTTCGATACCAGTGGTAGAAAACGCGAAAAGCGAAGGACGTGTCAACAAAACGCAGCAAGCTCCTCGCTGCTATTCATTTGTCCGCAGTTACGAACTGCGGACACCCGAGTTATTCGTATCGGTTAACCATTTGTTCATCGAAAACACATTTATCCAGAAACTGCAACTGCCGGCGCGTATGATTGTTTCATCGTCACGCGAAGGAATTTATATTTTCGTCCGATAACAGAAAGGCAAAAAAAAAAAAAAAAAAAGAGAAAGAGAGAAAACAGTGTATGCACGGGGAAAATATCATTCGTTTGGAGTAGCCAGCCCATCTATCAATTAAGTTATCTGGGGCGAATTCTTTTTCTACGCCGGCGCTCGAAATGGATCCTACCATCACTGGCTCGAACAATTACAGTTCCTGTGTAATCATCATCAGACACACGGCGACGAAACGCGGGGATTAATAACTCCCGAGAGAGAGAGAGAGAGAGAGAGAGAGAGAGAGAGAGAGAGTTCTGCTGCGCCTTTCGCAATCCGAATGGATTTCAGTTCGTAGCTAGGGCTAGTTAAGATGAAATCCAGCTTGAAACCAGGGATGACTGGACCGCGTTCTGAATATTAATTTTCACGAATCATTCTGGATATTTCGCAACGCGCTTAAACTTTGTTGTGTAAGAAACTACGAAACGAAGAACGACCGGAATCCAGAAGTGAGGCAAACGTTGACGAATTGATAATTACAAGTGCTCGTGTGGAGCAATAACTTTTAACTTAGAGCCTATTCGTGTGATCTGTATAAAATTGGAATAATAGAATAAGAACTTTATCATTTGAATAATTTTAACTATGAATAATCACACTTTTCTTTTTTTTAATTTAGTGACTAATTACGAATAATTTTCAAGAACCAACGAAATATTTTTTATTGTAGACGGTTGGCATATTTCCTCTATTTTCAGTTGATGTCAATACGTTGCCAACGAACACGCAAAAGAAATGTATGGAGTCGCAATTAAATATACGATTCAAGGAAAAATTTATCCAAGTGTCTTTATTAGACTTTCGTAAACCTAATGCCTAAAGGAAAATATTCGACACTTTACGAACATGTGATCTTTTTTGGGGAGTACTTATATTTGTAAACAGATCTTTTTCCCATACGAAGCACACAGAAAATAGAAATGAAAATTTTAGACAATGGATGACGAAATGACAAAGTTAAAACATAAATTAATTAATTTAATTTTAGACAAAGAAATGTAATATCGATAAATATAAAGTATGTATTATTATATGATATATTATATATTAATATTGTATTATTATTATATATTACATATAACATATCATATAGATAATATAATACAAATGTAATTTCAGATACGCGATTTCTACTCTTTCAAACATAAATGTTATACATTCTCATAAATTCAAGATGGCTAAACATTGAAATCGCTTACTGACGTAGTTAAGGCGTCAAAATTTCCCAGTGACAAATTGTAGGAGGATGTCTGGGTCGTTGCAGGAAACAATAAAAGAAAAAGAATAAAACTCTTATCGATTTTTGTCGTTTCTGAAACAGCCAACGACGCGTCACACATTCGCGTACAATCGGATTCGTGCAAACTGTTATACACATAAGATACAAATGCACGTGTACGGTCATTCGTTACATTTTCTCGAAAGAAATGATCTTTTATGCATTTTATGCCAGAACGGATGCTACGACGAACCAAAGAGACTGAAGAGATATTAAAAAAAAAAAAAAAAGAAAAGAAAAGAAAGAAAGATGGTCGCAAGGAATGAATGCGGAAGGAAAATAAACTAACGGTCCGCTCGAGATTTTCACGAGACGTTGAGGAATTTTTTGCTTGGTTAAAAACGCAAAGCAAAAAGCGTCTGTGTGCCCACCTTTCTTTTCCACTCTGCCGGAGCATCTTCCTCGAGAGATCTCTCGAGGAAATTCGTAAAAAAAAAGAGGAAAAAAAAAAATAAAATACGAACGCGGCAAAGCCTCTGAATACGGGAAGCGGGTTCGACGTTGCTATGCATAAATTTCATATCCGGTCTCGTGCCGCCATCAACACGATCCTCCAATGCTGCGCTAAATTCGTTTGCGCGCGACACAATGTTATCTTAACACGGTTTCCCTGGTAGACAATGCTTGCTCGATATCTTTAAAGAATGGAACGTCGATTCCCAGGGAAACGCTTATGAATGCCAGGCCTATTTATAGATTCGCAGAGACCCCATGGTCGATTTGTATTAACGACACACACGCAAATTTACCGACGTATGAATTTAATGGCGAAATATTATACTGTTTCAGTTAAAAAAAAAAAGAAAAAAAATGTCTGATCGTGTCGGAGAAGAATGTAAAATAAATTGCTTATTTTTTCATCTTCGAAAAGTAAGCAATAGAGCGTGATATATTTATAAAATATTCAATCCTGTGAATCGCGCGAGCGAAATGATTTGCCTTCTTGCTGCTCGTAAATCATTCTTTACGATTGATCGTGTCGCCCGTATTAAATTCATGCCCGCACCGAGTATTAATCGAATGGAACGTAAAACCGTGGCGTTTTATGATCTCGTAAGCTTCGCCGAAACGTAACGCAAGAACGCGTTAACTTTCCGCGGATCGAACGCCTCTTCCTGTTTACTATTGTCGTCGGATTTTTCGGGTAGCTCGTGACGAAGGAGATTACGCACGAGTTTCTCCCGAATTCTTCGGGACAGAGGCGCGGAATCGAGGAAGACACACACATATAGACGAAAGCGACACGAAATGCATAAACGTATTCGGATCACGTCACGTATCCACGTGATTCTTCTACAGGGAGGATAAATTCGTTTTCACATAAAGCGATATTACATCGACACACCGACGATGTGATCATTTTCGCAAATGGAACACGATAACTTTCCTAACTAGCCTGCAGCAACTGATGGAAATGTTCAAATAATTCTCTCGAAAGAAAATTTGTACATTTCCCGTTCGTTGATAGTAGCAATAAGTGAATTGGAAGTTGACGTGCACAGTAACAATTTTTAATAATAGTACAGTAATGAGTTGAAAATCAAGATTTTTAATAATAAAAATTCGAGAGCCAACAAGACATTGACACGTGAGAATTTTTTTACTAAGTATCTGAACAGAATACAAAATATATTTATTATATTTCAATATTTATGAAAGAATATTTCGTCATTTTTCTAATAACATTAAGTGTAGACTAAGCACTGAAATTACAAGTGTGTCAATACCTATTTCACTTACGAATTTTTACATTTCTTGCATTATTTCTTGTACAACTCGAATTATCGAAAATTGCCACTGTGCACATTACTTTCGTACTGTCAGTACCATTTATGGAAACAGATTTCGCCAATGTGTCATTTGTTTTTTTGTAAAGATACAGCGTTGCAATACCCTTTCGTGTTCTTCTTCATCCCATCAAAAATTTTGCTAGTGATCACATTAGAACGAATCATATCGCACGTTTTAGCAAGTAGTTACCCGTGAACTAGAGTAAATAAATCGATCAATGTTTATACTTTTATTATCACTCAGATCAGTCAGATTTTAACGATCTCAGCCTCAAGAGTGGTAACTGTTTCGTAAGATTTTCTCCGTCTCTCATGGAACGAAGTTACGAGTTTCAAGTTACGAGCCACATTGGCGAGACATCCAGACTATATTAATGAAACGTCGTAAAGCACGGGACGGTAACTTCGGAGGGTCGACCGATTTTCTGCGGAAGGATCGATCGTAAAACGCGCCGCCGGTGTATTATAATTAAACGCGGCAGTCACGCTGTATTTCCTAGTGCGATGGCAATTAAACCGTCTCTCAGTTTAAAAGAAATCTGTTTAGAGTTCGGGCACGCCGCCAAACATTTTTCGCCTTCGCTTAAGCGTCGCGTGATCTCGTGAGAAAGTTTCGCTTCGTGCAAAATCCGAACGAGACCGTATTTGACCGAGGGATTAAAACGTATTCGCTATTCGTTTCGTCGTCGATTCAAGCGCCAACAAAATTTCATCCCTGAAGACCTGTTCCGAGCCTTTCGACGACTGGAACACGACAGCAGATTGCAGCCGATTGCCGCGGTTCGTGCAACGTCACAGTCATCCTACAATTATTCCAGCCTGGCGACGCCTACTTTATAAATTACCAGTCAGAACTGTCATCCACAAACTATCGATTCGCTGTTAGACGTTTAACTACGAACGAGGGGTGCAACGGGGACGTAACACTTTATGAAACTTCCTGTTACACCGGCCGGAATGCTTGTTCCTGACGAAAAACTGACAGGTCTCGCAGTGTTCCCCGCAGCCTCGGCCGATGAGTCTTAGAAATTACATGACAAAGTTGTCAGACGATAACTGGCGAAGATTTTGATTATGCGCGTGGAAAAGAAAAACATCTCAATAGAACGCGCACGCGTCGGCAAGTTTGATCAAATTTTTACGAACACGACTGAAGAAACGTGTAGTCTAAGCAAAAATTTGTAATCAGTGAGCTAAATATTGTGATATACTTTCAAGATTTTATGTATCTCGGCACGAGAGACTGAAATATTTTGAGGTTTAGGTACTATACCCAGAGACTGAAACCGAAATATTATGAGGTTTAGGTATATACCGGTATTTGCTCCCATATTATCGTAATATAACCACTATTTGGGAAATTGGTTTTAATACGGTCATACCGGTATTTTCATACGTATTTTATCGGTATTTGATGTCTACAACGGTAAAAATACCGAAATATATACCGGTACGGTACTGCTTTACCGACGAAAACACATTTTTCATTTTCTACGTACAGTGACTTTTATTAATATTCGGACATCGTGCTATTCAAAATATTGTTGTGGATTTCGATTGTTTATAATAGTAAATTTGGATTAATTTTTTAATAATATAATAGAACATTCATTATAGTTTATAGTAACGTAAATTTTAATTATTTATTGCACATACTTTTCTTAATATCAAACTGAACTATGTCGAAATGTAGCGTGGCAAAAATATTCGGACATTTAAAGAACTACAATATTCGAACCTGAAAATTGTTAACATAAACAATAATTAATATTATGCGTAGGTAGCCCTTAACATCTGCTAGCCGCTAATATAAATAAAATTAAAAAAAATTAGTAAAGAAGCTAATAAAAATAAACAAAGTGTACGTGTATAAGCGTCATCAAATTTACTATCGGCAGCTTTATAAAAACATTTAATCATCGTCTCCTTTTCCTTTTCTAATATATTAATATTTTATTTACCGGTATTATACCGAAATACATCTACCGACCTAACATCGTTTTGATAGCATTATACCAGTATTCGCACCATATTGGTTTCATCAAACGTAATCGAATAGTAACCTAAAAATACCGGTATTTTACCGGTATCCGTAATACCGATTCGGTCTCTGTTTCTGCACATCGTGATTTCCCCGTCTTTTGAATTTCTCAGAGAAATCCGCAATCTATCGACAATTAATACTTTCCAATAGGTTTCTCGTGGCCACGCGTCGTTAAATTTATTCGTAGCAAATTTGATTACGCATCGGTCCGCACCGTGGCACCGGTATTCGCGAGAAATATTCGCCGCTAAAATTGCGAAATCTCTTTATTAAGCGATAAAGTTTATTACCTGTTAGGAAGTATGAAGGCAACAGAGAATGAAGCCAATAACCGTTCTTGCCCCAGCAACGAGAAGAATGCGAGACGAAATCGCGCGTGCACGATGGTTGCTAGTTTGAGCGGAAATCGCGCGAGATCTCCGGTAGAAAGTCGCCGTGTTATTCGCAGCTGGGGCGAACGCGCGCTGAACTTTGTCGTCTGTGCCGAAGTTTCGAGAAACTGCTGTTTCCGTGTTGCGTAAACAAAGACTTGGAGAGTTAACACGGCGGAAATCTTCGGAGCGGCTTTAATAAATCGCCCAGCCAACACACGCCACATCCCTTCGCCACCTCATTTCGAGTTTCCTCGTCGATACTATACCGCGAGTCATCCGCCAGCTTCTGTCATTTATTTTCAACTGTTACGAGAGGAAATAGCTATTATAATGTGTTTTTTTCTACACACGCACGAGAAAAAGCACGCGCGGGGCATCAAGAATACTCTCATCAGGTGCGACAATTACAAAATCGTTTCATTTTGGAACGGGTTGTAGGAGAAAAAAAATAAAATAAAATTTACACCAAGTGATTTCACAGAAATTAGAAGGAAAGAAATTGCATGTTATAAAAGTTAATATCGCAGGAACAGTTAGATCGAACATGGAGAATATGCCAAAAGAAGTCGCAGCGATAAAATTAAAAAGACTTTAACCTCTTTCTACAAGCAATGGCATTTTAGCTGCAAAGTGGAAAGATAAAAGTGATATATATTTGCTGTCCATAAAGCACCAAAAAAAAAAAAAAAAAAATTGAAACGATTGAAATAGAAAAGAAAAGGTGGAAAAATAACAACTACCCAAATAATACAGTTACAAAACCTAATGTCGTCTTGATTATAACGATGGCATGGGTGGAGTCGATTTATATTATAGGATGGTTACTTATCTCCTTTTTCAATGAAGAGAAAACTATTATATATATAACTAATTAATATATTAATATATATAATTATTTATTTATATTATAATAATATATTATTAATTAATAAATAATTAATTAATATATTATTATAAATATTATAATATATATATATATATATATATATATATATATATATATATATATATATATATATATATATATATATATATATATATCTAACATAATGTCTATAAACAGAATTATTATAATTATACTAATTGTACAGAAATATTGTACAGAAACCTAACCTAAAATATGTACGGAAAAAATTCTTAACGGCGTGAAACACTGCTGTCACGTCTGTTCACGGTTGAACTACCGTGTACGATTTGGACACGCGTATCCATGAACCACCGCTGCCAGCGCAAGGGCTTAATAAACTTTACAGTTCTAGAAATTATCACCGAGGATTATACTAAAGATCATCACACAATGCGAAATTTTTCGAGCCATTACGTAGCGAAACAAAAATGGCTAAATCATTGTCGTCATTCGTTTGCCCTGCCGAGAGAAGAGTTACATTTGCCTGGCGTTTCGGTTTCAAGTTTTTAAGCAAGATTTACGAAGATTTCAGCTTATGTAATATCGTGTTTTCCAATGATGGAGATGGCTCTTTTTTCACTCAAGTTGAACGTTTCCCGTTCTGTCGTTCATGGTAAAACATGGACGGGAGAGGAAGATTCGCATAGTTTCGCGATGCCAGCCGAAAAACAAACACGCGAACGAACCCGCCAGTTTTCGATTCGATTTGCCGCGGAGCCGCGGCAATGACTGCCTTTCAGTTAAACAACGTTCAACAAGATAGAGGGACGCGATTCAGGAGTGCACAATGGCCAGCAATCAGCCGCGGATTTGTACCGGCGGCCGGCCAGTTGTTTATTTGAAAATCGACTTCGATCTCGTCGTCGCGGGGGAACCGTTTTGACGAATGAACTTTGCCCTCTCCTCGGCGCTATTCTCCCCGAGCTCTTCGTCACTTTGACACGGGACAACAAGCGGGAAAACCGACGGGATCCGACCCGACGCGACGTAATAATTGAAACCATCAGCAAAGGTCAACCCGCGTTATACTCTCGCTAATTAATCCTTCTTCAGCGATCGTTCCGAATGACAAGTCCGCAATCTCGTTCCTTATCCGCCGTTCCTCTGTACCTGATTCGACGCTCTACCCTCGGACCCTCGTCCCTCGCGTACTCAGAAAGTCGCACAATGCCATTATGCGCGAAAAAGCAGCCGCTCGTTTCCTCGAGAGTATCGGCAACACTTGTGCAAAGATTCTGTAATTACCGAGAGAGGTAAAATATTGTCGGTGAAAATGATTCAGGGGATGCACGTGTGTCGCGAGTGGCAGATTGATGAGATTGATATACAGGGTGTCGCCGAAATCGTAGCACAAGTAGCAGCCACGGTGTAATTCTACACGTAAAAATAAAGAAAGGACGAAATGTTTCCATACGAAGAGAAAATTGAAATTTAAATTGAAAATTTATCAAGTTACACTTAAATTTAGATGATTTCTAGACGCGACGAGAATAATTAACAATAGGTTATTCTACGTGCAAAAAGAGGTAGAATAAAATTTTTTTGTAAGAGCACATACATACACGTGCACCGAGGCAATTTCTACCGAAACATACTGAGAGTCTAAGTTTTCTTTAAAACGAAGCTCCAGTTTTTATTTATTTTTGTACACAGCCTTCCATTAATTATTCCTTCCTGGAATTAGCAAAATTCAGGTATACTTGACAAAATATCAAACTCGATTTTCTCAAAAAANAAAAAAAAAAAAAAAAAAAGAAAAAAAAGAAAAACGAAGCTCTTTTCATACGGAAAAACTTTATTCCTTCTTTACCTCCGACTGATTTTTACACAAGGCTGTAGAGTCACATTAGAATGCCCAGCATTCACAATTGAGAACCGCGTGAGACTCGTTGAGCAGTTGAAAGTATGATCAAAGACTTCGTTATCGTTATACGCCGTATCCACGACAATGATGGGTCGATCGCGCGTTTCCTTGCGCAGGAGGGAACGTGCACGATTATTTGTTAAAGCGCACAATCAAGGGACGCGTTTCGACGAACGGCGATAGTTCATGGAAGAGGACTCGTTACGCGTGCTGCTGCAAGACACAAGGATCACAGTTGCATTACAGATCGGGGCTCTCAGTTCCAATTAGGATCGTATTCAGCGACCGGTTGCAATCGTCGCGTCACCCGGAAGCTTGGCAGGAAGCAAAGGGAAAGGGAAAAGGCCGTAATACGTACCAGGCAACCGCCACTCAACCGTTGTCTACCGGCACGGTAAAAGCAGCAGAAACGCTTTCAGCGTGTCGAGTTCGAGATAAGCCACGTACCCCCTGTCCCTTCGAGCCTTCACCCCCTCGCGCCGCCATTTCTCTCACGCTTTCTGACCGCTTTTCTCCCCTTGGCTCCTGCGAGAGTGCCTTTCGCGCCTTTCCCTCGCGGCGAAAGACGAACAAGACGAGCCAGAAGGGATAAAAGGGACGACGCGGAGAAGAAAACGCGGAAAGCTCTCGAGGAAAAAAAAAAGAGAAAAACGTCCTAGGTGAAAGAAGCTTTTTCCTCCCCGTGTTTTTCTTCTTCTTTCTTTCTTCTTCTTCTTCTTCTTTTTTTTTTTTTTCTGTTTTTAATTATTTTCCAAGACAATCGAGACGCGCAACGAGAGCCCGCGTTTAAATGTAAACGACAACGCAATGCGAGAGTTACGGCAACGACCGAGGCTCTCGGCCCTTTAATTTTTCAAAGTACGTACATACACTGTTCGACCGCGGGACAAAAGCGCCGTGCTCCACTCCCCGGGGAGACGGCTGACGGCGTGACGCGTTACCAACGAGAGCCTGGTATTTTTAAAGAGAGTTTAGGGACGGCCGCAATGGCCACGATGGCCCCGGGGCTGGCTTCAGCGTTAATATAAAAAGAGCCGAGTGCGCCTTCTTACGACGTCGTTCGAGGAGCGACGCTCTTCACGGTGATACGCGCCGTGATACTCGTATATCGCGAATTAGATTTAAATCTCACCAGCTTAATGCTCCCTTAACTCCGTATTTGACGCTCGAGGCGCTCGCGCTGATTTGGAATCGCGTGCCGAGTCTCCTCTCCATTAACGCTCCGAAACAACGCGGACGAAACGTTCGTTTTTCCTCGCGATCCGTTTGTTATTTCCAGTTCCGTCCGGAATTGATCGGATTAAAGGAACTGAAAATTTCGATTGATCAAAGGGGACAAGGGTTACGTATGAGCTGCACGGGAAAAAATATCATGTCGCGGAAATCGATTGAATTTACCGAACATTTTGAAAAGCTCGCACGCGAAAAATGATTACTTCAAACAATTCAATGCGTACAGACGAGTATAATTGTACCGATGATGATAAAAAGTTGTCGACAATGTAAATTGATATAAGTTCGTAAAAGACTTTTATTTTAAAGCGTAAAATTTTTGTCAAAAATTCATTCCTTTTTTTTCTTTTTTAATGATTTCACATCGTATAGCGGATGAGAAAGATTGTAAAAATTCAAACGTGTGTAGAAACATTAGAAAGCTTTTTTCATAATTAAATTTTTCTCATCTCTGCCACGGTCTTGAAGACCGAAACTTTCTCTTTACGATGATCGTAACGTATTTACACACGTTTGAAGTTTGACAATTTTCGAAAAAAGAAAGTGTCCTCACTTTCTCACCCTTTACACGTAAATCATCTTCGTTTGTAAAAATCAACGTAAAATCATTTTCGATGAGAAAAAAAAAAAACGAACTCACGACTGTCATGATGAAAGCTTCCAAAATGTTCCAAATGGATCGTTAAACGTTACATCAGTTTAAATTAACGACAATCTTTGTCGTTGGTGTCATGCTCATCGCTGTACTCGATCGATCCGACGAGCCTGATTTTCGTTCCACTTGGCATTAACGTTAGCGTCGTCATAATCTGACTATAACGTTCCCTCCGACCGTCCACGACGTTTCCCATTTTTGTTTCGCCGAGGATTGTAAACTCCAAGCAAGGAAGAACAACCCTGGCTCGCGTCGCCAGTTCGTCGATCGAAACTCGATACGCATGCCACTGTCGCAGTCTCGAGTGGAATCTCTTTGAATTCCGCGCCCGCCATTTCGCCGACTGTTGGACAGGACCGTGAATCTTGCGGGGGATTCCGCCAGGAATTAGCTCGATGTGTATCGTGGCCGCAGTAACTCGGCGACAAACATCGATCGATCACGAAATCGCGCAGGTGGCGTTCGCCATTATTTCGCGGAACGTTCAATCTTCGAAACGAAGATTTCACTCTCAAGTTCCGCGTTGCAATGGCCACTGTTACGTAAATGTTGATGATGTATAATCAATGTCAACACGACTGCGCACCGGTGGCACGTCAAACACGGTGTAACGCTGTGTGAATTTCAATGAGATCAATGGGAACACCGGGTACATCCACCTTGTGGTCCGAACCTATCATCGTGCAATTTTCATTGCATATGGATGCGACGCGGAAGACAAAGGATATTAGAAGGCAGGACGTTGGAACGTAGTCGAGAAATCTCAGGTAAATTCTTTGGAGGACACGACTCGTTGATTAATCCCTCGTCGCGACAAATGCTTGCAAGAGCTAGATTAAGAAGTGAATTCGTTTAAAATCGGAAATTCCCGCGCGAGATCGTTCTCTTAGCGCAATTCTTTCACTCTGTACGCGTGACCTGCGAGGAAAGCTTTACCGAGGAAAGAATTTCCGTGTCGCTTAACCCTTTGTTTGTCCTCGACGAACTTTTTCTGTTTTTTAGTTACGAAGCATCATCACGACAAATAAAATAACACAGCATTGGAAATAATCTTTCAAATGGCATTTAACAAGAAAAATTTTGCTCATCTTTCCAACGTGTGACATCGTTTAAGCAATCGTTGCCAGAACAAGTATAATATACAAGAGTTAATGATGCGAATAGTTTCCATCTCTGGAAAAATAATATCCTCCGCCATTTTTTAAACGCTTTCGTAAAAAGCGATAAGTCTATGTAATAGTGAATTACGTGAATCATTCCAACGGGACTGTCCTCAGAAATTTTTTCTCTTGAAATAGTTATTTTAGGTACTTCTAACGTCTTTATTATAGCTTTCATTCTAGGCGTCTGTTCAGATATTATACTATTATACACATCATACAACACCAAACATATACGTTCGTTATAATTATCAGTAAATTATAAAAAGAGGAAGTCCAGTCTACCTGTTGGCTAGATTTAAGTACGATGTCCTCAGAGGAGGCAGTCGAGTGCCAAGGGTCAAAAGCATCGCGCGCAGTGTCAAATTTCGTATTAATCAATCGGCGAAAATTTCGAAATTAGATTCGAGGACTGACGCTTCAATCTTTCATCTCGCGCGAGATCGTCTGGAGATGAGAGGGAGATAAAACGAATGGAAAAATGACACGCGTCTCTAGGGTGGCCTACATCGCTGGCTTAATTACACCGATTCTCCAGAACTACGACGAAATAGCTCGACAAAATGGACGTGGAATATTGAGAAACAGAGTGAATGAAAGGTACGGCCAAGAGGCGCCGATTGGCCGGCTACTCCTCTGGCGTAGAGAGAAGTATAGTGCCCATCGAAATTATTTCTAGACAATACCTGTGCCAGAGCTGAGCCCCATTCATCGGATCAGCCCTCACGTCCTCGCCTCACCTAGAACAGAGAACGCCGTTTCTGTTAATTAGTACACCGTCCGCGCTAGTAATTAAGAGAGCGCAGACGAACGCGATAGAGAAACGCAGCAGCGTGTCGCGCGCCGCGGCACATTCAATTTCGAGGATGCTAGGACGTTATCTCTCCAGCCTCTTTATTTCCGAGACGGAATTAAAATAACCGAAACAATAACGCGATTCCGCTCACTGTTCCACGCTCGTCTCATCTTCTCCTTTTCTTCTTTCAAGGACCCTTGAGGTAACTCTCGTCTCGGCTTTACGGCCAAGACAAACGACGAAGTACCACGAACGCGCGAGAAACGAGCGCGCAAAGTTCCCTTTCAATCGGCCATTCTTTCAACAGCCAAGGATTCTCGTTGTTCCTCGGCGAAGAGAGAGAGAGAGAGAGTCCAGATGAAATTTTCTCGAGACACAACGGGAACAATGTCGGACAACGCCGGACTCGTATCGGAGAACGACGACTGCCGCTGTCTTCTAACCCTTTACTCTCGACAAACTTTCCATGCACCGTCAATTATTATTATTTAGTAATTTATTTACGAAGCATCGTCTCTTCAAATGATATAGCATTGGAAGTAATTATTTAAATGGTATTTAACACGAAATTTTTTCGATTATATCTTTCCAACGTGCAATATTAAATTTAAAGCAACGTTTAAATTTAAAGCAACCAGTGCATTGCGTGTTTACTAGAACAAGTATAATATATGCAAGAGTCAATAACAGTTGTAATCTCTGCAAGAATAATATCCTCCGTTATTTTTTGAACTTTCGTAATGTCAATTGACTCAAAAGACTGTTTACAAAAGTTTCTTCTCCAGAAATTCTTTTGTTCTTCTTACGTCGTTATTATAGTTTTCACTCTAGACGTCTGTTCAGATAGTATACTATTATATAATATAATAGTTCGTTATAATTATCAATAAATTATAAAAAGCGTAAGTTCGAGCTAAGGTGGCCAGATTTATAAGTAAGTCCTCTCACATAAGGGACAATCGAGTGCAAAGGGTTAATTTTCCACTCGTCGCATGAAGGCCGCTTTGGCTGCCAATTTTGGGCATAAGCCGAAAGCTTCGGCAACAGCCAGCGGGATACTTCACGGGATCCTAGGACGAACTAGCTTGAACTCGAAGGTTCAACCAAATTACCGCCCTATGCCAGGCCGGATAATCTAAACTACCCCAAGAACGCCATTGAGTTTCCACCTAGTTATACGCGGACTGCCTCGTCGTCCCCTCGACCAGGAATAATAATCGATAAAACACCGTAACGCGATTAAGGAAACTAGTTTAGTTTCCCGTAATTTTGTCGAGACGACTCGACAGATTTTCCCGATTTTCGATCTCGGACCGCAGTGGAAATCAGGTCGTGGCGACAAGCTCCTGCTTTTCTAGGGCGTCAAACAAAACTCGGCGCGCCGGTGAAAATAGCGGCGTTGCACCGCAACAGGAAGTTCCAACGACGAAACGGTGCTGTACGGTAATTTCCGTGCCGAACAATTTCAGGAGTGGATGGTCCGCAGCTGTTGTTGAACCCACCCACGTGAACCTCTCGTGTTTCATTCAACGGCTCTCTCCGCCACGCGTTTACGAACTCCGTGAAATCAGCCATTATGTTTCCGCGGCGTCTACCGGAATTAGCGACGACGGTTCACCCGCCAGCCGCGAGTTACCGCCGTGAAAAGAAAGTTCGAACTTCCAACGAGATTCCAATTCTCAACTTGGAATCCAGGCCGTTTGCACCTTCGTTACGAGAGACAAACTTAGCAGCTTGTGTATTTTTAGGGAATTGAAATTTTGTATGAATCTACAGGTTGTCAACGTTGAAACTATCGGCGAACGGCGTGTCGAGTTGTTCGATAAATTCAAGGCAAATTTAGGAACTCGTGTATTTTTAACGAACTGAAATTTTATGGGATTTACAGCGGCTAACGTTGAACGTTATCGGCGAACGAAGTTGTTCGAGTTGTTCGATAAATTCAGCAGCGAAAATTCAAGGCAAATTTAGGAACTTGTGTATTTAAAAAAAAAAAAAATTGGAATTTCGTGGAGACTACAGGCAGTTAACGTTGAAACTATCGGCGAACGAAGTTTCGAGTTGTTCGATAAATTCAAGGCAAATTTAGGAACTCGTGTATTTTTAACGAACTTAAATTTTATGGGATTTATAGCGGCTAACGTTGAACGTTATCGGCGAACGAAGTTGTTCGAGTTGTTCGATAAATTCAGCAGCGAAATTCGAGGCAAATTTAGAAACTCGTGTATTTAAAAAAAAAAAAAAAAACTGGAATTTCGTAGAGACTACAGGCAATTAACGTTGAAACTATCGGCGAACGAAGTTTCGAGTTATTCGATAAATTTTAGGAAACGACCCACCAAGTTTCGATAAATCTATAAAATTTCCATTGCGGTTTCAGCGTTGAGCGACGAACGAGCGATCTACATTTCAGCGAAATACAAACACCGAAGAGAGAATTCACTGTAGCAAATTCGAAAATTTCACTTGGCACGGTTAATTACGTCGAAATAACTTCGTTGCGATAACCGGCTTCCCCGTTTCCGCGAAAATTGAGATTACAGAGATACACGTACGTATATATATTGATACAAACGTGTTTAAATGTGAAGCAGAACTCGGAGGAAAGGTAGGAAGAGAAACCGAGGTTAACGATTACACGTTGCTCAAGGCATTCGTGCTTTGCTTGTGGAGGAACGCTCGAACAACTGGCGCGCCTTGAAGATCCATTATTGAGAGTGTGACGAACTTGAAGTAAAGATGCTCGTCTTAAAAACAGTGTCTCGTTGAGGCGCTCGTAATTCGAGACCGTTTGGACAAAGTATCCCCTGAGAACCGTTTCAAACATTAACGGGATGGCTACGATAAACAATGAATTCTCTGAATTCTCTCGTAGATTATTGTTTGTCAGAGAATTCACCGTCGACGTAACTTTTTAAAATAGAATGATATTAAGAATAATGAGAAAGGAGAACAGTGCCTGTCCCTACTTAATATTAATATTAATACTATTCGTTTTGTAAAAAGGCGATTGAAGATTGTATTCGAATAGTAATTTATCGTGCGTCAAGATCGTAGAGTTGGAAGAAGTACTTTACCTACTGTTACAGTGAAGAGCATAACCAATGATAGTGAAAAATTATAGATAATTTAAACTGACATAGCTTGGTAAAAAATAGATTACACAATGATTAACTGAATTTAAATCTCATTTTAAAGCCTGAAGTTTTTACTTTGACAGTCATTGTTGAATTAGAAATTCAAAACGAGTGTAAAAAGTTTTTTCATCATCATGAAGATTGAATCTCTCCTTTACAACGACTTCTTGAAACTCGGTGCATGAATGTTTTTTTTTTTCTATTTTATTGAACATTGAATAATACCAATAGACTGCGAATTTTTATGCATTTAAATAAGATAATTTTAAAGTGGAATGTTGCAGAGAATGCAAGTAGAATGCGTGATGTAGAAAAGTGTACAAAGTGTCCGAAGTTTTTTATAACATTTAGTACACGAAACAATTTTTTATCAAAGTTTTATTTCTATCTTCAAAGATATAATTTTGCATTAAAAAAATTCAGGAAATCCTAACATTTCGTCATCTAACAGTTCCAAGTTTAATAAAAAAAATTGTACAGCAAGTTTCAAGAGAACGTTTCATGGCGGAATCAATCACGAGAAAATTTTTTAAAAATGTTTCCACACTCGTTCGAATTTTGACAGTTTTCGAAAAAAAAAGGTGTCGCCACTTTTCCATCAACTACGTGATGTAAAGTCAGCTTCACGAAAAAAAGGCTCATGACTCACAAAGTAGGGGCTTCACGCTCTAAAATGAGACCAAGTGGATCGTTATGCGACCTTTTTTTTTCACGAAGTGGCAACAGTTGAAATCATCGACAATTTTTCATTGTCATCGGTACACTTGTGCTCTTCGCTGTGCGTGATAAATGTTTTTATTGAAAGAAATGTCATACACCCGTTTGGCCGTGTCTATAAAACAGGCGCGCAAAAGGTACGTCGATACCGAAGCTTTCGTAATTAACTCCTTTGCAAATTCTGCATTCACAGCCTTTAATTACGCCAGAGAAATAATGATAACGCGTAAACACACACAAAACTGAACTCACACACACACACGTGTGTGTGAAAAGATTCTTATCGCGCGATCTGACTCACGTGTGTCCCACAGAGACGAACGAGGCTGTTTCGTTAGCAGGGATGGCGATACGTTGCGACACCATTCCATTAGAGGACTTTTTCCATAAGTTACCTCTAAGGTCGGGCTGGTTCCGCGGAGAAAATTGGCCGGACTGTGTCCGAGAGAGAGAAGTTTCACGCCTCGGCAAACATTTGTGCTGGCCAATAAAACCCACTGCTGTAGCCAGTGTTATTGGAAGAGTGTAAGCTTTGTTAGCGGGCGTACACAGGGAACACGAGGCTCGCACCAATATCTTCGAGTAGATGCTCGAATGAATTTCACATCGTGCAAGAACGTAAAATCTATATAGTCGATATTCCAAACAATTCGGGATAATAAACTATTTGATATCATTTTCACCGACGGTTCGTATCGGGCTGTGCTTGTTTGTCGATCCCCCGAGAAAAAGTATTCATCAAAAACAAATAAAAATCGACTTTATCGTCGCCCTGAGACATAGAATTCTTTTATCGGGCGTCTCAGTTTTAGAGTTTCACCAGTTTGTTCTATCTTGTAGAAGCAAAAAAGAAACACGGCTCTGCGAAAAGAACGCTTTGGGAAAGAGTTGTTGAAAAATCAAAAGCTAATCCTAGGTTTACGTAAACAAAATGGCAGCAGCACACTCTTCGTTCGAGAACACTTCGTGGCATTATCTATGAAAATGTACCATGCATCGACATCGGCTTCGAAACTCATCACCGCAGCATGATCCATGCACCAGTGTTGGTATTATTACATTATTTCTCTATATTTTTTTACGCAATTTTTTACGAATCGTTTGTTTGAAAAATATTTTTATCCTAATATCATTATTAGAAAATATTTTAAATCTTTTTATTTTTTTTATTAGGAAATATTTTTATTATAATATGATTATATTATTTTATTTTAATATGATTATTCTAGTTACAGAGCAAACTGATGAATTTTGTGACGTATCATCCAGAGTGGATGTCAAATTGAGAAAAGAAATCACTCGTGCAAACGATTTTTCTCGCATTTCTCCGCAAGTTTCTTAACGATAAGAAAAAAAAACACGATCAAATTATGAATGTTTAAGGAAAAGCGTACTTCAATTCTCATTGGAGTAAGTCGTCAGATCGCGAGAAATGTAATCATTGCGCAAGATCGTCTCGTAAGTAGTAGAATTGCTTTAGGGACAGGGACAAAACGGAGATAGATGTGTGCGTTAGACGTTGACTGAACCGAGTCTTACGTACCGAGACCTCGATCGTCCTGTCGTATACCCAGGCGACCTCCTCGATGAAACAACGTCCAAGTGAACTGTTTGCGAAGTATCCGGAGAGAAACGCGATACAGCCGAGTAGAACGTCTAGAGCGCCCTAATCCCCTGGCTCTCCAGCGTAAAAGGTGACAATCGTAAAAAGAGGACAGTTCGATGTCTCGCTGCTAGTGGCGCCACACGTAGTTTCCACTCTAGGAAACAGTCAACTTTTTGCACGCTCTCGCAAAGAAATCACTCCGAGAATCACGAGAGAACACGGGAGATCGAACGAATTTGTTGCTCCCTTACAAACATTAACAAAGATGTTTCGAAAAAGTATATTTGACACGTGTTTTTTTTTTTATGAGCAATTTTTCTGATGTCGAAGGGATGAAAACTACCCTCAAAGTTACGGGTGTTGCGGGTTTTATGTTTTGTCAAATATCTCGAAAATTTCTGAAGATACAGTTTTTGTGCAAGATCTAAGAGCACGATCGCAGTCGTGCTAATAAGACGGCGACAGGTTGAAGAATGGCGACAAAGAGAGAAAAAGTGATCGATTCGTAACATTGCAGCTTGATGTTCAGATGAAACGGGCGCATAAATATTTTCGAATTCGCGAGGGAGATCGTCATTGAAGAATTGTCCCATAATCGGTGCCGCGTAACGTAAATTTCGTCTTTCGACGCTGCCGATTCATTTGCCCGATCGATTCGAGCACTGCCGATAATTGCGCAATTGCACGTAGCCGTTTAATTAACTTTCGGAAATGCGACGATACTATGCAAATACGCAGTATTTAGTTCGCGTAGCGTATTGCCTAGCGGATTAAATGCAGGGGACACGAAGGAGCAACTCGTGTGATTTAACGTCAAATACATTATTATCTGACACGTTAGAGAAGCGATGTGCGAACGTTTGTTTTATTAGAATACCAACGTTAAATTTCCTCGGCATAAATTGTCTGATTAACAACGAAAAATCATCTAATTAACTTCGTGAAGAAAGAACGTTTTAACGATTCATTTGATCTCATTTTCAAGTACGAAATCTTTACTTTGGCGATTGAGAATTCGATTTTTTTTTCTTGGAGGTGATTTTACAGTGAGGATATTTTTCTCTCGAAAATTGAAAAAAGTCAAACGCGTGTGAAAACGTTGAACAATTTTCTTCATGACTGAATCGAGTATGACCTTGAAAATTTAAATTTTCTCTTTGCAGCAGTCCCTTAAACAGAAGCTGTACAATTTTTTTGTGTCACAATTTTATTACATTTGAGCCTTAAAGTTAGATGACGAAATTTCTTGAACTTTTGTTGTCTAACATTTAACGTTCAATAAAATGGTAGAAAAAAAGATCATAGGACAAGAGGTGGTTGTAAAGGGAAAATTTCAATTTTCAAAATGATGATGAATCTAGTTGCAAGAAAAACTTTTCAACGTTTTCATGCACGTTCGAATGTTGACAATTTTCACGAGAAGAAAGAACATCTTCACTATCTCACTCGCTACATGACGTAACAAACCATCAAAGTGGACGGATAAACGATCCCTTTTTTACAAAGTTACGTCAACTCGAATCATCGACAATTTTCCATTGAACGCGCAGTTATGCTCCCCACTGTGCAAGAACAAATGTAATTAAAACGTCTATCAATATCGTTCTCTGTCTCTAACGCGCGAATTATTCGATCTCAGCGTCAATCAAGCATCAACACTTTGCAACACGAGGAATGTTTCGAATTCCTCCGTCAAAATTTCTGTCGAGGATCTCGTCGCTCGTATAATAAAGTTGACATGAGTCAAGAGTCGTTTTTTTTTTTTTTTTTAATTTCCGATAAAATCGAAAGAAGTCGCCTCGACCTCGGATATTAATCGGTGAGAAAAGCCACGCTGCGCCATCTTTCATCTCTCAACTGTCAGAAATGATCCGCCTTCCCCTTAAGGCGGATATTAAATGAGCGATTACAACAGTCATAAACAAGGAGAAACGCGACGGGTGGTCCCGGTACGAGGATTATTGCTACCGTGTCAACTCGCCACTGTGTTCACACGGACATTGATATTAAATTTCATTTTCATAAAGACGCCGGGCAAAAAAAGTTGCAGCTAGATAGCGGCTTGGATGAAGACGTACACTTGGCTGCCCAATAAAAGATGAAACCGCCCGGGAAAGTTTGCCAACGGAGATCTGGCTCCGTCCTGTTCGTCCCAACTTTATTTAATTAATGGCCAAGATTAGCGCTGCCGAGCGATAATCGAGCCGGGAGAATAAACTTGGCGAGGGCATGCACGGACAGCCGTTCCTCAACGCGGAAATGGATAAAGAAAATTGAAACTTTCCTCCCCGGAGGAAAAACTGCCTACGAAAATATTTTACTCCGCGTTTCCCACGGAGTATTTTCGAACGTGGAGCAACTTCCTGTTGATTATTCTCTCTTATCCAGCCAGGAATTAGCCAGGATATTTCGATAGCCTAGTCAGAAGATCAGAATAGACCGGAAGTCCGATATTTTTACTCCGTTTCCGAGCGTGGCGGAATTCATTTTATAACTGCGAGGTCAAATAAAAATATTTTCACACGCAGCGCAGAATATCACTAGAATCGCCGTCCGTCTGATCGATAGCTCGCGGAGTAAGTTCTCATCGAGGACGATTCCCTTCGCCCGGACTCGATCACAGGCGTGATTAAAATCGCACGGTTCGCGCCGATTGAACCTCGACTCTCGATCTTTTCATTATTATCCGCGCCGAAGGCTGAGTGAGTGAGTGAGGGAGGGAGGGAGAGGGGGGAAACTCGGAACGCGTTCTCATTTGCGAACATTCCGCGAATAGTTTTCGCGAACGGTGCTGAATTTTCTGTTCGCGTAACCGATGGGACAAGCCAATATACACATAGTTGCTCGAATTTCCAGCAAACAGTGAAGGCTCGTTGTTCCACGGATGAGTGTGCCGCTTCTTCGTGTCTTTGGTTCGTTTATTCAACGCTCGTGGGACCCCCTGGCGCCGTCCAAACACGTCCATAAATACACGCGCACGCACCACGTGCATGCACTTATCCGATTCCTCAGGTACACCAGCAGAGTAGAGATGCAGAACTTTTCAGAATTTTCTACGTGCGTCTATTCTCGAGACGGGGAAGCTTTCTGTCAGCGTGTGAGAAGACGGAAGACATGCTCACATAGGCGGGCGTGTTATAGTCTTGCAGCCTTGATGGGGAAAGACTTCCTGAGAGTCTTGGCGCTCTCGCCAGTGTGTCACTGGGGCTACGTGCCTAACAAACCGGTGACGCGTGCAGCCGGAAGTGGTGCTTTGTGCAACAGTCGGAATAAACCGCGATCCGAACTCGCGACTGCTATACCCGACGAGACATCAAAGCGTGAAACGTTCGAAAATGAATTCCAAATCCGGCGAGAAATATTATTCCGCCGTTTATAATTCCTCTACTGATCTCAGGCGATTACGGATGAAGGAGAAGATTCGAAAACACGCGCGTGAATTTATCACTTTGATGATACGGGGATGGAGATTGATCACCGTAGAAACCTTGAAATTCGAGGAACCGTTTGTGTGTTTTTCATTCTTTGGCGACAGTTCCATTCTTTCTTTCTTTCCTCTTTTTTCTTTCTTTTTTTTTTTTTTTTTNTTTTTTTCTCTCCCCCGATGATCGGTGGATCGTATTTCCGGAATGGTTGCACGGTCGCTTGGACAGCGGAAGACCGTGACTCGCGTGTTGAAATCATCGATCGCCGAGCGTGGAACGTATTCGATTCCGCTGGTCTGTCCGCGGCAGAACGCGTGATCGATTGAAAGAGTAATTGCGGTTGTCTGGTTGGACTGATTCCAGAGCAACAAGTTTCGTTGCGTGTTATGGAATTGCTTTCAATGGCGAGATCTCTTCTACAAGAAAAAGAAAAAAAAAGAGGAAAAGTGAGAAAGGAGATGCGAAACTCCTACGGATCAGCAGGTTATTAATTAGCGGTGCATTTCGACCGAAATGACGACTGTTGTCGTTGCTCTCTGGTAAATTTCGCAAACGCTCGTCGCCTGTGGGGGTTAAATATTTCAAGCGCCAGATACGAGCTTCCCAGATCCGCTTGTCCGCGGAATTATACGCGTTGATGCGGTCCGAACATTGACCGACCAGCAACGGTGTATCGGTAAATTCGGTGACGAAGTTCGAGATGAAGCAACGCGGAATGAACAATCGCCAGGAGAGTCATAGTCTTTAAAGTCGGTCATCAGCGTGTACCACCGCGCGAACACGCTTTAACGTCACAAATCCTGATTCTCATTTACAGAATCGATATCGCGGCTAATGTGTCCGGACAGCCATTTATCTCTGATTATTAGATAAGTACGATACGCGTCGCATACGCTTTCCGCCTGGCGGCCGTGCGCAACGCGAAACGCTGTAATTGCAACGAACATTTGCGTTATTTTGCGTTCCTAGTTACGTCTTTCAGAAAAACAAAAAGAAACATCCCATTTCGAGCCTGCAAACCCTTTGACAACAGTATCTGATAGTATCTACGTATTCTTTTGAGAGGATAAAGTTCGTTGGTTTTCCTTTTCGATGCTGTACTTGATCATGCAGGGTGTCCCGCGATTCTACGTGTAAAAATGTGTCGGGAAGAAAGAGTAAAATTTTGTCACTGAAGCCTTCGTTTTCGAGAGAATCGAGTTTGGAAATTTATCGATATTTATATACTCGAATTTAACTAATTCTATACTGGTCACAGGTACGAATGATCAACACGAGGATAAACTACGATTACGTTTCGTTAAAAATTACGAAAATTGAGTACACGTGGTTTTGATAAATTTTTCAAACTCGATTTTGTTCGAGAACGAAGGCTTTGAGAAAAAAATTTTATTCTTCTTTTTCGACACATTTTTAATCTGAAATCACTTCCCAGTCGGTTGACTAGCTCATGGTACGAAGATCGCAAGAGGGAAATATGCAAAATATACATTTTTTCTCATTCCACGATGGGAACTTTAAAGTTCAATAACACTAATTGGACACTAATTGAAACCAATTCACGAGGGGCCGGAGTAATAGAGACAGATATTGTTCTCAACTTGAAAGAAGCAATTAATAAAAAGCGTCGGGAACTGGTTAACTGAGAAAGCGAAGTGTTTCACCAAGGACAATACCACTCGTTTCTTTGACCACTCGACAATCGATGAAGTTCGAGCTGGACGGGCGAGCCCAGGCATTATCGGACTTCCATTTATTTCGATTCTTGGGAAACTTCCTTAATCAGGGGAATTTCGCAAATCTGAAAGCTTGCGAAACCCGCTTAAAGGATTTCATCGCCAGGGGGAGGGAGAAAAGAAATTCCTCGAAGGCGGAATAGTAAAACCGTGTAACTGCGTAACTACGGAGAATATATTACTCGATGAAGTCTTGCCTTTGTACACGGAGCACGGAATTAAATTCCTTCAAACGAAACGAAACGACTTTTCGATAATACATCTCCAGCCCCGGGTTTGAATATATAATTTTCCCTTGCTCGATGCGATGCAATTAAACTTCCTGCAGGTTTGTTTGCAACAGAACTTGCCGGTGAGTTGAAGGTAATCACAGTTACTTAACGAACATTGCTGAGCTTTTATTGTACCAAATGTACCGCTCTTTTATTATTCGTTCAATTCGGTGGATTCGTGGAAGCCTCCCCTCGACCAACGACCGCGATGTCAATGAAAATTCGTCCCTTCGCAATTCCTTCCGTCGGAACGCGACGACGCGTGACCAGAATTAAAGAACGATCCTCCGCCTAACGATAAACGCGTATTGGATGATTCTCGGGGAAACGATTTTAAAGCTACGCGGAAGAGAAAAGCACGACGAGCAACGGTGATGGCCTTTCGTTCTTTTCTTCTTTTTTCGACGTTCGAACAAAGATAATGTCGCTTCCACGATTGATCCACGGGGCCATTCGATAACGTTCGATTCGCTCGGCTTTAAGCCGGAATTTCTCTCTTTCTCTCTGCCCTCCTCTCGCGCGCGTAAGCTCTTTAATCATCGACTTTGAATTTCCACGGATGGGCAGGGGGAAGGAAGGTAGACAGAATTTCATGAAAATTGGGAAAGTTTGGGTGGGAAGAGCCGGAAAAGTTTCTCGTCGATCCAATTCGAAACGCGTAACAACGATCTTAAGGGATTGACGCGAGGTTGAAGAAGGGAGCAGATCGCCGCGCCGGCAACGAAGCCAGTTAAGGATAGGCTGACGGCGAGGAAAGACGGTGAGAGGGCTGTGAATGGCTGGTAGGAATCAATGAGGATGGCGTCGCTCTGGGGCGTCGACGTTTAGCTACGCGCGCCGCGACGCCGACTCCCGCGCGAGAGAATTCCTCCGATCTTCCTCAAACACTCGATGGCAAAGAGAAAGGTAAATAAGAAAGAAAATTCCCTCGATTACCGCGATTACCTTATTGCCCTTTCGTTGGTTCGATGGCTCGTTGCTCGATGTCCGACAACGTCATAATCCCACGTTCGGGCAAGATCGAGAGGATCGTTGCGGAGGAATTTCATTCTCTTTCGTCACACGATTTGTCGACTGTCGTCAAATACATGTTGGTAAATAATCGAACACATGTGTAGTATCGTAGATCATTATCGTAGGTGGTTGTTATAATTATACTAAATGGCCTGTAACGTTTGTTGAATGCAGGAATGCAGAATGAAAGAAAGTGTAAAGACGATTCCTCTTCTTTTTTTTGAACAGAGTCGATTGCGTGAGTTGTGAAAAAGAGTTGACTGTGTTGTTAAAAAACGAGTTTTGTTTGAGTTGCAACCGCGTATGTTAGTTAATCGCTTGTTCGCTATCTTGTTTAATTATCTATTGTTTAATCACCAGTATATATAATCTCAACACGTGCGTTGGCAAAAATAGAATGGATTTCGTTGAAATTCATCAGATCGTTGAAACTTTAACCTGTTTCCAACGTTAAGTTTCTGCCAAGCCACGTGGCTGCGCGAGGACGAGTTTTGCTCGCAATTTGCGACGATTTTGCGTTACTTCGACTCGTTTGAATAATCGCCGCCTCGACGTTGGCCGCGCAACACATCCAGCAGGCTGCCGAAACTTCTTTGACGCGGTGGTTAAATATGCATCGAGAGTCGGCGAGGTGAATACGCGCGACAAACCTTGATTGAATCAAATCGACGGAAGTTGCGATTAATCTTGAGGGTTGCTCCGCGCTTAAACGTGATTATATCCTTCGTTCGAGGCCGCGCTAACAGATTTCCGTGGAAAGTTACTCGTTACAAGATCCACGACGCGCGACGTTACATCGCGAGTAATGTAAAATAAT
This sequence comes from Frieseomelitta varia, assembly GCF_011392965.1. Classification (NCBI taxonomy): domain Eukaryota; kingdom Metazoa; phylum Arthropoda; class Insecta; order Hymenoptera; family Apidae; genus Frieseomelitta; species Frieseomelitta varia. The sequence goes on from NW_025110769.1 coordinate 318,697, forward strand.
TTATCAAAACGTTTTTATTAATCGAACAATATTCCCTCTTCGGCTCGACCTCTGCAATCTCCCGTATCTTTTCCGCTCCATCGTATCGCACGCGTGCGTTAATATCTCGCTGGTAATGGCGTCAAAGGGAAAATGTATTTTACGAAGCTTCACGTCACGGGATATGATGTTTCAAAAGCTGCAGAATATACGAAACTGCCGCGAATATTGCAAAAATCTGTAACGTTGGAAAATCGAGCGAGACTGTGTCCAGCGAGACAGGAGCGTTTGAAATGAAAGTGAGGCTGAAAAGAATGTGCTTTCCCGCTTCGAAGCGTTTGTTGTCGTTGGATATGTATCAAATACGAAATAATTGCGAGAGAAGACAAGGCCTAAAGCAATCGTATCTGTATTTAGATATCGCGCAATGCTTTACCTCACTGTAATCACCAACGCGAGACCGTTATCGGCGAATAATTTTTTTGCCCATTATCGATTGAAATCATCGATTCCCATCGGTTCTCGTCGTGTTCAGAAATTTATGTAACGCCGCGATGCAATTTTGCGATCGTGTACATTCGCGTTCACAGTTCTCGATCATCTTGTTGGCCGAGCAACGAGCGAAATAAAATTTTCAGCGACGCTGGTGCGTGTCGCTGGACGCGGTTTCCGAACGACGATTACACGGAATTGCCATTACGAAATTAATTCATTCGTGACAGCTTGTTATCAGGACACATCGAGGGGATCGTCGAGGGAACATCGCGGTAGCCGTGGATGTTTATTTTGACGGTCGAATCATACCGTTGGTTCTCGCTCATTTTCGATTACACGCGTCACCGCGACGATATTTTCCCCAACTTTCCACCCGCTTCGCGGAAGTTTATATTTCTGACGGGACAAGTTGATCTCGCTGTTAATCTGCATACGAATTTCACGCATGCAAATAGCAACGGGCGAGCACCGTGACATTGAACACGACACGGGCTAGTATATCGAAGCTAGTGTATCCTGCCGATATAACAGTCACTACACGCGTGAATACGTGTACGCATCCCTGTTTTACACGTGTGCATACAGATACCGATGCGTGCGTACGTACAGCGAGTGTCCATTACGAGAATATATTAGCCGAAATTGTTTCGCTCGTAATCGTCATCTCGGGATCGCGAGACTCTTAATTTCGTAGAACCGCGAACAAGCAGAGGAAGGGGCAATCCTCTTTCTCGTAACCTGTATGTGGCATTTAATTTCCGGTTGCAACGGTAAACGGCTGGTTTTGTGATTCAGCAACTCGTCTGGTGGCCAGCTGGCCCCGAGAGATCGGTCAAGTGAGTTCAATCGAGCTGCAACTTTCTTAAATTTCGCTTTGAGGGAAGAGTCGAGCCAGGAGGGAAAAGTCGAGAAAAACTAAGAAGGGAATACCGTACGAACGGCGGATACAGGATATATATATATACGAACGCGAGAGAAAAAAGAAAGGATACGTGAATGCTGAATTCGAGGATTTCGCTCAGAGTCGCGGTTAATTTAAAAAAAAAAAAGAGTTCAAAAACCGCCATTTCTTTATCAATTAGGGCAAGGTCTTTTGACGCATAGACGCCTCGTTAAATTATATATCCCGCAGCTTTCAACCTACACGTCGTAACAAATTGATACGGTATTTCGTGGTCGAAACCTTTACGCTGTGCGAGATATAGTTATTTTCGGCAACTAATCAATTATATCGCGTTCCTTCCCCTTGTGAATCCATCCATATCGCACGGCAATCACTCAATCATCTAGTTCTCGTCAATTGTTCGAACGTAGGAAAACTTTTCGCGCGTTCGACGGTCAATTAATCGATTCTAATTGGATTCTAATTGAAGGAAATTAAACAGGTGACTAATTAGTTATGACGCAGTTTTTCGTTTAGCACAGACTTCGTTCGTTTGTTGGAGATATTCGAGCGAAATCAATTATACAGGGTGATTCACGTAACGTACACACCTGAAATAACTTCTAAATTACGCGTCTAATGAAAAATTATTCGATACAAAAGTTGTATGATTTTATGGGAGGCGAAATATGACATATCAATTTTTTGTGGGTTCCGAAATTTCCAAGAAAGATCATCTTTATTTATTTTAATTGGATCATATATTCTTTTCGGAAGAATATTAAATTCCAAGTGAAAAAATATTAAGCCATATTTGTCCTAAACCTAATGGTTAAAGAGATATTTTACAATAATTTCGAGGAAAATTGCATAGAGTATTAGGACGTTGATGATCAAATTATCATAAAATATTTCCTTCACCATTAAGTTTAGGACAAATGTGGTTTAATACTATTTTATTTGGAATTTGATATTCTTTCGATTTGTGATGAAAAAAATATATGGTCCAGTTAAAAAAATTAAAATGATCCTTCTTGAAAATTTCGAAACCCATAAAAAGTTGATACGCCATACGTTGCGTCTCTTAAAACCATACAACTTTTGTGTCAAACAATTTTTCATTAGATGCATAATTTAAAAGTTATTTCAGGTGTGCAAGTTACGTGAATCACCCTGTGTATAACGATAAAACGTTGAATTCTTCTTCGATTCCCCCGTGAATTTTCCGAACAGTCTCTGATGAATTCCGTTCCACGTATTACGATCAGAGGGGAATCTTTTAATTTCCGTTAATCGCGAGTAATGCCGAAAATGCGAGGACCCATTCGCGACGCTACTTTGAACGTTTAAAATTCCGCTGCTCCGCGGGATAATTAATTCGGGGATTCTTCGCAGTTAACCCGTGCCCCGGTGCATTGTTTTGTCACGGCAACATTATTTATAGCTATCAAAATATTCGGTGCGGAGCCGGGGTTCGGTTCGATGGCAGCGGGAAACGGTAGCCTCGGATGACCCAAATAATTGAGTGCTCCGATAACCCCGATTCAACCGATGAAGAAGAATGAGAATAGGATAATAAGAGTTCAAGGGATAAGGTAAGACGATGGCAGGCGAAAAAAGGGTGTTACGGTTGGGGTTCCTTCTCGGCCTTTCTTGGTACTTTAACGAGCACTTTTGTGCACGAGCTGCGTGTGCTCGTTCCGCAAACGAAAAAAGAAAAAAAAGAAAAGAATATCGCGTGGCAAAATTGCCACAAATAATCGAGCACCGAAAGACACGAAACCGGTACAAAATATATCACGTTTAATGTCTAATTAATTAATTCAAGCAAAGTTGAACACTGTGTTTTCCCATTCTGGTCGTGCGATTTGTTGTAGGCATTAAAATTAAAATTGAAACACATGCCGCAGCTGAAAATTTCTATTCCAAGAGATGGAGATTAATGTGAAAGAGAGATAAAGCAAGAGGATGAAACAATGGCTCGTTAGATTCGCGATTAACCAAGGTTATGTGAGAGAAAACGTTGAGCTCAAAGGATACGAGTTTCGTGAACGTAACTCCTCCGACAGAGATACAGAGGGACGCAGCATGGCCAGACGTCCTGGGGGAAAGGCTGGATAAATTCGTGTAAACATGTCGTGCTCGATCAGAGCAAACGCATACCTCGAGATTAAAGTTTGTATATATAAATCGGCAGGCGTGCGCACGGGCATAATGTCAAAAGTCTGCACTTTACGTTGTAATGCCTCCAAACGATCTAAAACCGGGAAAACCAAGAGGAAATTTAACGTTGGAAACGTTATCCTTCGTTATCGATACGAAATTATTAACCTTCTCCGATTTCTTTTCCAGAAATTTTGCTTACAGAATTTTTTTTTGGAGAGGATGAAAATAGACTCGACAGTCACTTATTTCTAAAAAGATTTCCGACTCTTTTCCAGAGGACGATACTCGTGCGTCGAGGCGACGATATCGTGACACAACACGGCTCGTTCTGTGTTCGCACGGTACAAATGCAAATGGCCACTTTCCTACAAGATGGATTCGAAGTGCATCTTATTTCGATTCCAAGAAGTCAAGAGGTCAATTTCGGATCTTTTTGCGCCCCCTTTGGAAAATTTTCATTTCCAGAAATTTATTATCGCGTTCAACCCGCCCCTCGATTTTTCCCGTGAAAATATATGATAATTTCTTCCTTCACCACTCGAATTTCGAACGCTCGTTAAGAATGGTTGAGAATCTACGTAAACGCTCTTAGAGTACCTCTGCGTCTGAAGAAAGGAAAGGGAATCATCGAAATTCGGCGTGATTAATTACGCCACTCAAACGTGCCGAGAAACAACGACACATTCGATTTGTTTGCGCCGGTTAGGATGGAACAATGACGGTGATTACCAAGATGAATTTATTCATGGCGTGCCGTCTTCAGGGTAGTTTATCAGACAATGAACGAGAAATACTACGGGTTAAACTCGAGATCGTGCAGGTCGATTGAGAGAACTGCACGCGAAAACCAGCAGTAACCGGGTCCGAGGTGTTCGAACCTACGTACCTAAAATGGGAATCTCGCTTTTTAACGAAACGAACGGAATCGATACTCGAGAGAGAGAGAGAGAATTATCATCCGCGTCAATCGAACGTTATTTAAGGATTTACGATCAAATTACTCGCGGCTTTCTTCTTTTTTTCTTTTTCTTTTTTTTTTTTTTTCTTTAGATCGGCGAAGAAAATATCTGACTTCATAATTGAATTTGGGCGAAGTTCTCCCCCCCTTCCCCCATTTCGTAGGATTGCGAACCGATGAATCCGCGTGGATTACGTAACAATTTGCCACATGGCGCAATACCAGCATTTATTATTATTACTTCTCGCATTCCTCGAAAAATCGCAATGATCTATGATAATAATTCACACTCCCCTTCGCAGTACTATGTAAACAAGTATTTTTGCAATCAGCGCAACGTCGATCGTAATATTGATCACGTCGCGTCGTACACGGCGCTCGCGTACAGACCGCTCGTGCAGGAAACAATAAAAGTCTCCGAGCAAGAGTTACTTACGCGGGCCAAGTTCTCGCCGTGATTTTAAAATATTAACCCTTTTACAGCACAGCACGGAAGAATATATGTATACCATTAAATACAGCGTGGCTACTATAAATAATTACTTTCCCCACTTTTTCGTCGTATTTCCAACGCGACTTTCAATGTTTCATTTCGCACAAAAAATAGAATTATCTGACTGAGAAACAAGGGAAACGACGTTTTCCATATATCACAATCTCTTTGACAGTATTCTATAGAAATTTCTTCTTCGATCTTCTCGAATTTCGCAATACCCATCCATTTTCATTTAAACTTCTTCCCGGCATCTAATACTAGACGTTAATTAATATTTCAAATACAAGTCTCGAACGAAAGAAACGTTGAACGAACGTTTGTGTTGTGTCGGTGGTTAAGGACAAGAGCCACTTCACTAGAGAAATATCTACAGCCGTTTCTCCGGTTCAATGCCGGCATTCTTCAGCTGGCTGAGGAATTATCGGCAGACGGCGGAAAAATTAGTTGCCGTTACGGCCGATTATTCATGAAATCATCGAGCAATCCGCTTAGGGGCGATGAAGACGCGAATGTTCTTTCTGTTTTGTTCTCTTTCTCTGCCTCTTTTTCCCTCGCCGACGTTTACAACCGCTTTCAAGCTGGAATTTCCGAACTAAGGTTCGCGTCTCACGATTCACTTTACAGACTTTCCTCCGAGCAACCTTCTTTTTTCCCACGACATACTATTTCAAACAAATTTCCTCACTCGGTCAATCAAAATTCTGTCGAAATCTTCTGTTGTAACCTGTGTAAGCGTTACGTGATCTGTTAATTCGTCCGTTAAACATGAAATAATCGCGTGTCAATATAAATTTCATCATGCCCCGTTCAATGAACACCAATTCTAACAAACAGTTCGATAAATCCACAGTGTGTACAACTAGAAAACAGAGTTTTTGTTCGAAGCGTCGCTAGAATAATAAATCACGCGTGAAAAAAAAAGAGAGATGCACGGAAACGTATATCACGCGCGAAATGAGCCGCGAAGAGAATAAACAATTCATCGTGAAATAAATGATCTCGTATACCTCGTGTCCGAATTAAAGTGTTTAAGATAGTAATTTACCGAGTGGTTAACGGTTTGCAAGATGATCGCCTAAAGCTGCATAATCTATCTTAAATGGTGTCTCGATATTCGATAACGTTCGAAAGTTGGGCGCGCGTGTAAATGTCGATCGCGAGCTAAATTATTGTACAATCACGAAGAAGGAATTTTCGGGTACAGTAACACAAATATTTTCAGTCCGTTGAAAATCCTTGATATTAACGTTTCGAATGTCGTTCAGCACTTCGAACGATACTTTGTTCAAAACGACGATTTATTCTCGCACGTACATACAGGCGATCTTCTTTCACTCGTGTTTCGATGCATCTTCATATAAACGATACAACATAGACTTCAATGTACAACTCGATCAACGAAACTTTCGTCGAATCGTTTTTCGATGCATGGACTGTGTTCTTTCAATATCCGTGATTAATCGTTTCACGCTCTATAAATTTCCACGCAATTCCTGCGATCCGAACAGTTTCACGAAGGCTCGACCGCCTATCCGTCCGAAATTAATTAAAGTTATTCAATCTTCGATGACTCTAGCTCGTCAACCCCTTTAGTCTAACAGTTTGATGAACGCGATAAATCTTTTTGTATTTTGTCATTATTTCGTATCAAATTTTCCTATTTAACGATGAATAGATCCAAAACAGAGAAAACTATTGAAAGATTGAAAGAAAACGTGTCGAAATAATCACCTTGAGACACCTTTGTATTCGTTCGACAGGGAATTCAAATGATTTCTCATAGAGATCATTTGTCTGAGAATTACGCTCGTGATTGAGGATTGGTCAATCAGGGAATTTTAATAGCAACCAGATGCGAGTTCTTGAGGCGAAATAGTTTGGAATTACGAAATACGTTGCGAAAGCTCGCGCGCTTTTCATTGCAACGTACATACGTACATATGTAGCGTTGCACCAACAATGGATTTTAAAGTTTCATTGTCGCTACAAACCCTGGCCACGAGTTTGACGAGGATCTTTTTTTTTTTTTTAAATTCAAAGCAATTAATTACGTATTCCAGACGAGACACATTTCACGTTTTTAAAACTGGGTCGTGATATTGGGACGAACCGAAAATGACAAGAAATACCGAGGTTAAGAGGGAACGTTCTCATCTCGCTTGCGTCTTTCACATCCCGGATGTTATAATTTCGTTAAAATTTCCGCGTCGTGCCGAGTTTCGCTGTGCCGTGAAATTCAGTTTCTCGTGTTCCCAACGATGCCCTCGTATGTACTATTAAAGTACTAAAGCACCTCGTCGTTTCTCGAATTTTACGAAATAAACAAGAATGATCTGTCGATCCGATATACAAAGCATTAATACACGCAATGTGCAAGTACGTGTTCGATATTCGATCGTACGAAGTTTCGCAACGTAGAAAGGGCGCGTAAACAAGCGTACAACAAACAGCACTATCGCGAGGCGATTTCCGTTTGGCTCACGCGAGACCGATCGTTCGGTTGACAAATCACGCATGTAGGTAACGTGATAGTAAATAAAGCGACCTTGACTTTCTGGCATTTCCGGGCAGCGATGGATCTTGATTGTTTTCTGAGTGCCTCCAGAGGAAACCGCTTCCCACGGGATGTGTTCCAGCCGACTCCACCACGGCACCACTTCTCAACTTACACTGCAGTTCACGTGATCGATGCAACGGAACCACTGTTCGACGCGGATGGATCACACGGTCACGCGACGTACCGGGATCAACGCGGTCCTAACTGCGGCCACCGGTCGCCGGAATAATCTTTGAATGAAAATCGATGGGAAAACGCGGGCATGTGGATGAAACTTACTGTATCAAACACCAAGAGTTAAGATGCATCCAGAGAGAGAGAGAGAGAGAGAGAGAGAGAGAGAGAGAGAGAATGGCCGATGAATTAAAGGGACAATTAAAGAGAACGAAAGTCACTGACACGAGATCCGGCGTGAACACGCGGAAGTCGCGACGGATGCATCGCTCGCGGCGCGGTCTGGGCGGTGACTGAGCGGACCGAGGCGTCTCGACGCTCGGCATCTCTCCCACCCCTCTATTCGCATCCTGCAAGCCTGACGGATACCACTTTTCGGTCGCTCCGTTGTTCGCCTCTAGCTTTGCCTCCTGACATTCGACGCAGCTCTCTATTGTTTTTTTTTACCGGTATCGCGACACGTTCGACGCACTTGTCGCGAGAATCATTCGTCTCTCCATTCGTGTTTCATGGCTGTTTCAAAGGTGATGACCTCTTGTCTGTTAACGTTTACTCTAAACGAAATGAACAACAAATAGATGCACGCGGGAAACAAACGACCGCGATAAGACTTGTAACTGCCACCGTGTAATTATTCACATACACGTCGATATTTTTCACTAGTTATTAACTCCTACAAAGTAGCTCAAACAGCTCAATGTTGTCAAACGTGAAACCTAACCCAGTAACGTCTAAACTTAAACGATTTGTAACGAGATTGTGACGATATGGATGCGGTAGTTCAAGGTTTAAGTATCGCGGAAAAACTATAGTTTGTTGCCGTGCGAATCGCGAATAAGTTTCGGACATAAAATTTCGCGCTATCTTCCTTGTTCGTTGATTCGTTAATTACATTTGCGTCTTACTTTTTTAAAAAGAAGAACGAGCCGTGCTCAGAATAAAATTTCGTGAAATATTCAGGAGGATCCATTCTGCAAAAGTTGTGAAATTCGTACGCAAGTATTGGCTGCAAATAGTATACCGTATATACGAATATAGAATGTTCGAAGAGGAATCGATTCGACGTGAGTGTTGACTTCTCGGCGACGAAGCGCCTTCCAATTACTTACTCTTCACTCGATCGAGTCATAATCAAGCAAGGAGCAAACGTTCTCAGAAACAATTCCGACTGAAGAAGCAAGCTGTTAATTACGCTCAACTGCCTGCTCGCTTTCTCCAAGTGAATTATGAATAGCCTGTATTTTGGCGCCGGAAACGTTTTCTGTTTCGTTTATTGGATTTATCGCCGTGAACGTTGTCTCGTTGAAAATTTGTAGGTTATTCCGAACGAAGCTACTTACTTACTTGGATAAAGTATACAACTAATTTTTTAAGTCTCAACAGCTTCTACGATAATCTACACTGTCTACACTATCAAATCGTATTCCATGCACTTTATATCAAACTATCTTGAATACAGTATCTAAGTAATACAGTATCTTGAGTAAAAGATACAAGCAGAAACATTTAAAAGTTAAACTCGAAAGTTAATTCGTTCAAAGAAATTTTAACGAGATATAACGTAGAAGAAAGAAATGAATCTCAACACTCGTTGAAGAAGGACAACTTCCTTCGATAAAGTTTGCGTTTCCTCTACCCCGTTTTTTAATCAAATGATGCAAATTGTCGACGCTTTCTGACTCGCGTGTTTTTGTTTAATAATGTTTCAAGACAAGCCTTCTTTGCCCAGAGAACGTCGGTTGAAAGCGTTCAATCCCTGGCAGCGATTTTAATTTAATCAATCCAATACCGGTAGCGGGCTGGTAAATTATGCGCATGCATATTAAGCGGGCCGATTTTTAAGACCGCTATCCCAATTCTTTCCACGGCTTACTAATTGTTCTTGGAAAAATGGAAATACGTCGTGGCAATTCATTCCCAAGAGGCGCTCGCCGAGCGTTGAGTGCACTGAGACGCGGTCGGTAAGTTCCTCGTTGAAACTTAACTTCGGTGCTCGACGTCGGATCGGTTAAGGATGCGCTGTTACGCGTCGAGACCCTCTTAATCGTTTCCCCGTCAACTGGGGAACGTTCTCTTTCACCACTCGTTCTCCTTCGATCGTTTTTATATACGCTTTCTAATCACTCGTATCGTATTTGAGTTGTACTGTTTCTCAATATGGCGCTTGAAAATTATTAGTGTCATTGATGGAAATCGTTTTCTAATGAGAGTCCTCTTTATTACTTCATACTGACGCTATTAATATCTGATAATATATCCAACTTAAATGAATGTCTTAATTACCTTTGTCGTTTTCTATCTCTCCATCGATGATATTTGACAATCTTCTCGGAGTTAATTGAAAGTTGATTGTGTGAAATATCGCCAATCGGTGATCGTTTCAAATGTGTTTCCTCCATTTTTTTGATTAATGAATTTGGGACTTGCTGAAATTCATTACATCACATTATTATCTTACAATGCAAATATATATGAATGATACTGGATATGCGCAATACTTCAGTTTGACACAAACCAGTGAATGTAATGTAAACGATAATGTAAACGATGATATTATATTAATTTTCACATTCTTTTGGAAAACACACATTTCAAGACACGCGACCGTTAAGAAGTTTAGATCGAGACTAATTTCGATTTGAACTTGACTTGCGATATGTCGATTACAGCGCCATCTGCTCTCCATCTGAAGATTGAAACCGCTGTTTGTCGAATTCGAAATAAATTTTAATAGTTTTGCGTATAATTGTCTTATGTAATTACCAAGAATAAGTCCTTAGTACCACCTTGGCTACAAATTAAATAACACAAAATGGCAACAACTTCCGTGAACAATGGTAAGCAAATGCTAATTGATTTTAAGGTTAAGGTTTAATTTTAAACAGTTTAAGAAGTTCCGTTGTTTTATGCAAGTTTCAGTCAAGAAACAATGTCCTTACATGGAAAAGTGTTATCGAAAAAATCCAATTCATTTCAACGAAATGTCACATCCACACTGTAAGTATTATATTATTATTAATTGCATTCGATGATCATTCAACTGTGATAAAGGACCAATAAAACATATGTTTTCTTTCAGTGGAGAAAATTGTAATAAATCAATTAGAAGGTGAAATACAAATACCTGAGGAACTTGATTTTGTCTGTTCCGATGAATCTCTTTTAAGAGACCAATTGAAGATCTTACAGATGTTATTTAGAAAAGAAAGAGATAAAGAAGCTAGTTCAATCAAAGTGTTAAATTCCAGACTAAATAATGTGAATTCAGAAGTCACGAGTGAAGATAAGTCTACTTCCAAAATATTGAAAGATAAAGTGGAAAAACATAAACAAATAATGGCTCAAAGAAGAGAAGATAAGTTGAAAGTTATGGATGAAGTAGCAGAGGCACTTTTCAAGTCTTGTAATGAAAAAAGTGATGTAGATCAGAATAAAGTTTCTAATAAAGAAGAATTAGATAATTTTAAGGAAAAGAGAGATAGTAATGATTTTGCTAATGATGAAAAAAAACACAAAAGATCAAAATTAAGTGATAGCATACACGAGAAAGTTGAAGATTGTACTCAAGGTACAAATAAAAGTTCAGAACGTGGAGAAAGTTCAAGTTTTTCAAAAGGCACATCTTTGATAGATTCTTATGAATCATGCAGTACTGCAAACTCTAGGAAAGAAGCAAGAGATAAGGCGATTCAAATGATGCAAAATCAAGGATTTGAAGTGTCAGTGGTCGAACCAGGCAATTTTAGTTTGAAATATGCTCTATCAGCACCATATCATTTATTTTTTACAAGAGTTGAAAAATCAAAAGAAACATATAATCAACCAACTTCCATAACGTTCCCTGAAATCTTGGACATTAGTTTAGGAGAAATTGAGAAAAGCTTGCATATTAATTTTGTAATTGACGTCGGATGGCTATGCCTTCAGTATTTATTGGCTGGACAACGTACAGATATGTTAATTTTATTTGGAGATAGAGTGGACGGAGAAAAATTAAGTTTGAATATTACTATAGTACCTATATTCATGCCAACAAAGTTTGGTTGTCATCATACTAAAGCTATGATTCTCAAGTACAAAAATAATGGAATACGGGTGGTGGTATTCACTGCAAATTTATACTCGGATGATTGGGAGAATAGAACACAAGGGTCTGTCAAATAATTTTAGAAATCATTTTATGCTTGTTTTAAAGGGAAGATAGTCATGGATAAACGATTACTTTAATTTTGTTAATCAGAGTTTGGATTTCACCACATCTCCCACCATTGCCAGAATCTGCAAACCCTGGCGACGGAGAATCACCAACAGGCTTCAAGAAGGATTTAGAACGTTATTTAAACAAATATAAAGTGCCAGCTTTAACGGAATGGATTTCCCTTGTACGAAGAGCAGATTTTTCCTCAGTAAATGTATTCTTTTTGGCGTCCGTCCCTGGAAGACACACAGGTGTTGAATATGACTTTTGGGGACATAGAAAACTAGGTTGCATTCTTTCGAAATATGCTAAGTTGCCTCCTGATGCACCACAGTGGACGTTAGTTGCTCAAAGTTCAAGTATTGGTAGCTTAGGACCCAACTATGAAAGTTGGTTACTGAAAGATATAACATCCTCAATGTCAAAGGAAAATCCTGTTGGTTTGAAAAGTCTTCCAAACTTTCAATTCATTTATCCATCTTTGGAAAATTATAAACGTAGTTTTGATCATCGAGTTGGATCATCTTGTTTAAATTACAGTTTTCAATTACATTCTAAACAAGAATGGATAACGTCTTTTATGTGGTAAGTTCTTAATTTTTATTAACATTTTGTACATGTGTATATATATATATATGTATATATGTGTGTGTGCGTGTGTGTGTGTGTGGTAAAATTTGTTTAGCCAATGGAAGGCCACACGAACCGCTAGAGATAAAGCAGTACCTCATATAAAAAGTTACACGAGAATTTCGCCCGATTACAAAAGAATTCCTTGGTTCGTACTTACCAGTGCTAATTTAAGCAAAGCTGCATGGGGAATGGACGGAAAGAGTTTTTATATTATGAATTACGAAGCAGGCGTTGTGTTTATTCCACATTTCGTTGTACGTAAAAGTACATATTGTTTATATATCCTTTATAAACAAAAACGTTTAAAGTGTACATTATCTTTTTACAGATTGGTTCGACCACATTTCCTATTAAAGAAGAAGAAGATGGTGTTCCAGTTTTCCCTATTCCCTACGATCTGCCGTTAACTCGGTATACAAGTGAAGATCAACCATTTGCTACAGACTTTTTTTCTTTGTAGGAAGCAACAGCTGAACATCGACGAATATTCTATTGTGATGGTAGCTTTTCATTTTTTTTCTATATTTTTTGCAAAATAGAATACCAAATAAATCTTTTTATTTTTTTAACAAAATAAACAAATTATCAATTGCTTCTATACATTAAATTGTATATATTAAATTTATATTTAAAAAAAAAGAACTACACGTTGTTCGCTCTTCGAATTGCTTTTCGATTTGTCTTTGCGAACACAATTTAGAACGTAATAGTGAGACTTCCACCAAGCTAATAGAAATTTTACGACGTCTAAAATTCCCACGTCGTACGTGACTTATTTATTAATTTGCTCGTGATCCGTGCCGATTTCGTGGTTGCTCATTCGCGGATCACGCGTTTTCCATAAAACATCAGCAGGAAAGCATTTCCTGACCAGAGCCTTTTCGACGTAACATCGTATTGCTTGTGCATGCCCCGCCTTCAAACAACGTTTGACCAAGCTTTGCTTGCTCTTCTCCCCCATATCAATTACACATACCATACGTTGGTTTCGTAAGGTGAAGTCACACAAGGTGGCCAAATGAGCTCCTTGTGAAACTAAGTGAAAAAAAAAAAGAATTTACTAAAAAGAAGTATAGCAAAAAACATTTTCCTTTCAAAGATTTAAAATTCAATTTACAAATGATAATTTTTGTTAAGAAAACATTTAAATGTATAATGTTTCAAAAAGAAGATTTATGATTTCTAGTATTTCTTCTTTTTATCGTTGTCTCTATCGTTCTCACCAACTGGTTTCAATACATTGGCATAAATTTTTTGTTTACGTTTTGTTTACGTTCACAGTTTTGTTTACATTCGACTTTGTATTATTTAAAATTTTAATGACAAGTCAATACTGATATTTTATTCGTTTTGTGCCATTGCAGTAACCGTGTTTTCAAACGTGTTTGAAATTCAAAATAACAAAGAGAAGGAACTTCATTATTCCAGAATCTGCAGTTCTGAAGGATAATGTAATATCGTTGAACACAATGCTCGTCTCTAAATCAGCAAACAGTTGAATTCTCCGAGTTCAAGGATACTATACATTGGCACAGTCCAAAATTCATTCAATTTCCCATCGTCTTTGAAATCGAGGATTCCAACGCCCAGCCATTTGACTTAATTTAGAAAAAAGAAAGAAAGAAGACGTTTCAACAAACCGGTTTGCGTTTTCGGCTGTTGCATGGCAAAAGACAGAAAAAGTAGCGAAGCCGGCGTGAACACAGCCCACGATTGTAGTTCGGTTTTCCATTAAAAAAGACGCGCCGAGAACGTCAACGCGCAGCAAGGTTTCGCCTCCCACTAGGTATCGGCTTCATGGTTGGAAGTTCTCGGCGCAGATGCGACTTCTGGAAAGGGACGTTCCTGTGACGCTGACCACGACATCGAACCCGGGAACGCGTTGATCAGCAGTTTGTGAAATGTCGTCGCCACGGACGCATACTTCTTAATCCTGTAGCCGTGTACGTGTTTTCCATGCGCGAGCGTGTATAAATAGACAAGCATGTGTGGATTCATATCGTCGTGAATAGTCAGCACAGGACAACTGTCGCAAGTCCTCTGCAATTCTGCCTGACAGACTGCCGCTAGGTAGGTGGGAGCATCGATACGTTCTAACGAGCGCTTGAATACCGATCCGAGCGATAAGAATCTCGTGATAGAGGAAAACTATTTGTCATCCACGGGGAAAACATCTCCGAGTTTCGAAGCAATGCGACAGTAACGCGTCGTGAGTCTCGTTGGGAAGACCCAAGTTTCGGAACGATTTTTTGGAAGAACTCGGCCAAGGGGAGCGTGCTTCGAATGACAATCGCAGAGACAACCTCCTGAGAGGGAAAGTATCGAAAGTAGCTTTCGCTGGGAATTTTGAATTGTTTCCACGGTATATTCTTTCTGCCAGAAATTCTACTTTTAAGTGTTACATCAGTGGCTGCTACTGCACAGCGTCGCAATTACTTGCTCGCGATTCGTCATCATTTCGTTTGTTCATCGGTGAACGATCAGCAACGTTGCAAGACGCGCGCGATTCATCGGATACCTATTTTTAATGTGCCGCTTATTCGTCAACGATCCCTCTGCCAATTTGGCAGAAATGTACCGCGCGATTATACCGAATATACTCGATATTCATGCTATTAAGTAGTGAGTGTAAGATATTTTTTGAATCGTTTCGTTGGATTTCAAAATGCCTCGCGTAAATTCTGAATTCTTCCACGAGAGAGTGATCATTATTGGGAGAGATACCATCTAACGTTAATTGTTGTCTTGCTCTTGTTTCTCGCTATCGAGCGTTTGCTTCATGACGTTAAAAGCATCGCGCAACTCGAATGGAATTTTCCGATACATACGATTATGATAATGAAAAGCGTAGATAGTCTGTG
The DNA here is from genome assembly GCF_011392965.1 of Frieseomelitta varia. Lineage (NCBI taxonomy): Eukaryota > Metazoa > Arthropoda > Insecta > Hymenoptera > Apidae > Frieseomelitta > Frieseomelitta varia. The sequence goes on from NW_025110769.1 coordinate 334,097, forward strand.
AAAATATGACTTTCAATAGTTTTTGCCCTGAGCGTTTTAAATGGTGCTGCTTCTGACATTTCAGATCCAAAGTGCTCCGTGTATAAAAGAACGCCGGACGTAGGCTGCATTGTCTGCTGATGCGTTCAACGATCGTCCAACATGTCCCGACGTATTTTAAAATAAAATTGATCGTCATGGTGCGTCGGTCTATCCACGATCCTTTGACATGTTAATGGAGCAACTCGGTTTCCTATCGGCGAGAAACGAGCCAGGAAACACAGTCAGTACCGTCGACGAATCGATAAGGTGGAACGTGGCTTTCCAACGGTGGAGGAATTCCAAAACCTGACCACGCGGGCACCGTACTTCTGGTTCAATTCGAGGACGTGCGAATAGCCAGTTTAATCAGGATGATAACCTGCTGGATATTGACTGGTGTATTTGGGGCTATCGTGCTGCTCTACAGCCTAATAGAAGTTCACTATTTCCTACGTATGTTCTTAACCGTGTTTCTTGCACGTTTCTGCAAAAAAAGGGTACACATCCTCGACGAGACTACCGTCTACGGTACGTTGATCGCTTAACCCTGAAGAGAAATAATATTAATTAATGTGATGTGGCATTGAATCTGTCTGCGATATTGCTACTGTTTAAGCTAGTATTATCGACAGCACGTAACCAAGAACATAGAGAGTCCATGAAAATGCATTTTATGCACCACTATCGCTACGTAACTCCAGAATCCTTACAATTTACTGACTTATCTTGCGCTCATTCCGGTAAACCTTGACCTACCATGCGCGATCAGTTGGCCTGTCGGTTGCTCGTGTCGCAAATCCGTACGAGTATTGATTGTCCAGCACGCTGCTGCAAAATTCTACCGAAACTGGACCAACAAATCGACATATAAGCCACGGAAATCTTTGCAGCATAATTTGAAATCGTCGTGTGCGCCTCTTGTTGTTAGCAGCGTTCTCATCCTGCACGGTAGTCTGGATTTTCACACCATCCGGATTATCTGCAAAAAGAACGTTCCGTTATGGCTTACACGATATGCAAGATCAATAAGGAATATTTAAATTCTCGAATTAACATGCCGATATGTGGCAAAAAATAGATTTTTATTCTTGCAACGAATCAGGAAACATATCTCTTCTATCTATCTTTCTCTGTTTCACATTTACATAAATACGATTCCGCTTCTTTGAACTTGTTAGTTCTTCAAAATTTGTTAACGATGTTAATATCTCCATCATATGATTTTTGATTTGAATCGTCTATCGTATATTTATTATCAAAGGAGGAATAATTAAATGAAATGCATTTTTAATTCTCTTGTTTACAATCGAGAATTATAACGTTTGATGCAATTGTTGAAATAATGATCTCAATATGTTCTTCGACAATTCTGCTCTTCTAATAAATTTATCATCTTTTTTTCTTTATCCTTGAAATATACATGATAAATGAATGCGTAAACGGCGCTTACGTCGTTTATCTAATTCTATATACACTCACGGTTGTACTAATGTTTGTTTTTCACAGGTATCTGCATCACTACGGATGTGGACACGCTGCTCTATCACATGAACAATGCGAGATATCTCCGCGAGCTGGACTTCGCCAGGGCGGATTTTTATGAGAGGACGAGCCTCTATCGTGAAATCTGCTCTCAAGGATCCGGTGTCGTGCAGGGAGCGGCGACCATTCGTTATCGCCGGTTTCTCAAACCGCTGTCCGTCTTTAAAATAACTTCCAAGGTATGCGCGAGTTCGATCACACGAAATCGTATTACAGAGTTACGCCCGTTGTTCTCTATCTCGATCGTCTTGAGAATCCTTAGAAACTTTGTACGATTCTTCGACAAAGAGATTTCCGGTATCCGGTCGGTTACCAACGTTTGTTCCCGATAACTTCTAGGAACTAGCCGATAACGTGAAAAGAAAACGAACTTGTTGGCTCTCTGCAATTCGTAGAAGTCGTGCAACTCACGGTGCTAATTTTAATGAGCCGAAGCTTGTTCGAAGGCATTCGCGACTGCAGTAATTTCGTATGCACTCCGATGATCATATGACGCATCGTCTCGAAAATGTATTCCCGCTATCACTTTTATTACGGTGCAAGTGGAATATCGAATTAAAGTTACGCTTTTCCATTATAAAGGAGATGTGCGTTGCTCTCGTAAGGTCGTTAAAAGTAACTTCGCCTGCTTAATCATTCAGTATCTTCCTGGAATATGTCCTTGTAGATAATATATTGGGATGAGAAATCCGTATTCATGGAGCATCGGTTCATCACGCCTAACGACGGATTCGTCAGGGCCATTGCGATGTGCAGACAAAGGCTTTTGGACTGTAGCGCCGAGGCTGTGATCGGTTCCCTCATGGAACGAGGCGTCAAGCAAAATGGTAACGTGGAAGCGGGTGTTACTCAGGTAATTTTCATTCTTGCCAAAATCTCTGCAAGGATATGAATACGGCTATATTAATCTAAGTGATTTACGCGAATCGTTTTATATAAATTAATTATCGTGCACCTTACAGGTACCTCACGTTCGACCGCAGATGCCACCGGAAGTCGCCAGGTGGTTGGAGAGTAACGAAATCTCTTCGGCGCTGCTTCGTCAGAGCTCGGCAGTGACGACGCATTGCTGACAAAAGGAGGATACGGCATCCACCGCGAATGGCGCCGTGTCTACTTCCGTCTACGCGACTACGACCGTGTAAGGTCGAATATTCGATCGATGCCGGCTTTCGTTGGTCATCGATGGAATCATCCAGCAATCGCTTCTTGTTCGAACGACACGTGAGATAGCTTCGAATCAATTTTGTCGGTGAACAGATTACGAGTGATCGTTAAGTTTCAAGCTTTTATCGATTGCATTCTCGATCGAGTTCGATCGAGGATCAAAGTGAACGAGAAGTTGATGCTCGCCTACCTGAAAATTGGTTCAATGTTATTTGCAATATGGTTCGAATACGTAATCGTATATATAATATAATATATATAGTGAATGTCGAAAGAAAAAGAGAGAAAAAAAGGAATGAATTTTCTTCGGATCGATGAGAAACAAAAATCTAGAGTACAAAGGCCAAACAGAGATGTGAAATTATTTTATTAGGCAATGATAGATGCGCGACTATTGGGCAAGATGTGTTTAGCTTCCTCGGGTGGAAGAATTTACTAATAGACTCAATGAACTCGATAACTTTCGAAACAAGTTATGAAAACAACCTGTCCAGTGACCGTGGAACGGACTGCTAGAATAATATCAAAGAAGATTACGGATTCTAGACCGATTAAATCCACTCCAAAGGAGCTTCCAAATTTCAAAAAGAGCACTATTTGTTAAATATTCTCCGTTGAAAGTAATCGCGAAACGCGAGGCGTTATTTACATTTTTTATTACATATATTATAAAAAAAAAATATATACATATATATATATATATTATAAATCAGCGATTGGCGCCGGTAATGATAAGGAGAGGACAAAGTAGAATTCTCCGGAGGAGCTGCTTTGTCGCAGGATAGTAGAGATACAACAACAATCTATATACAAGCGCATTGAGAGGCGAGTGTTTATACTTCATGTTACAGGTGCCTTCACACAAATCGTGGTGGATATTCGCTCTCCTGCGATTATCGAGCACTCATCAGACCGTGACATTCGCGTACACCCGACACGGTCACTGTCGTTTGTTACGCGTCAATTCGTTGTGATTTTATTATAAATTTCATTGACCTGTTATCATTATGTTTCTAGTAATACACAGAACGTCCAGCAATTGCTCGCGTGTGATCGATTTTTAAAAAATCGTACATACAATCCTTGTTACCGACGCCACTTGCATGGGTGAATCTATAAAGTGTATTCCATTTAAATTTCGAAATAAATCGATATTCGTAGTTTGGTCATTAAGTAGCCGACGACGTAGCGAATCTCGAACTGCTAAATAGTATTGTACACGTATTACACGTGAAGACGTTATTATAATTCTAGATGATAATGCCATATTTGTCAGATAATACTGTGTTGGTCATGTCGTTGAAAATACCATTATCCAGGAGTAAAAATAAACATTCCTTAGATAGTTAATGGTTTTTCGTTGGGAGATATGTTACTTTCTTCTTCATTTTTTCGAAAAGATGACACGGCAATTTGACACGGTTAAATCGAAGATGTTGTAATATTTAAAGAAGCCCATGCATGCGTTACTGCAGCAACTACAGCAATAAGATTTATATACTTCATTTTTATGATCCAAAGCAAATTGTCAGAACATTCATATATTCGTGACGAATATTTCCGAGCAATGATATAATCACACACGAAGTGAACCCGTGTATATTTTTAGACACCTTATCTACTATTTCTGTTTTCCAAACTAAATGTGTCATTGAGTAAAATGTGCAGATTAGTGCACAAGAGACGATTATTTGCGTCGGACGTTAATTAGTTCGATTTTTAATAATTATTAACTGTTACAATTGTTGATGTACACGTTCAAATCATAATATCAAAAGTTCTTTCATCGACTCACCTATTTATTTGCCACAAGTATCAAACGGTCGAGCGATTAAATTGTCACCACGAGCTATCGAGTTCTCATTTCATCACAACAATCACGATAAATAAAGATTAAAGTATAATTTTCGAGACACGCGTGACATTGAGCGATTATTGTTCTTTGACCGCGTTGACTGCTTCCGTACATGTTGTAAGCAAGCGCAGTCCTGAACGAAACGTCATCGACCATCGAATGAGAAACCGGTTACGAGTTTATACTACCACGTAGCATAAGAAGCGGCCTCGCAGTTTGGAATTTCACGGTAACCGCACGCAGTGTTTCTCGGACTGTGGCTTCGTGAACATCAAGAGCCGTTTGTTCTCCTTTCTCATCTCGTCTTCCGGAAACATTAGAAAAAAAAAAAAAAAAAAAAATGGTGTGTGCCTGCCTTGTCACAGTCTTACTTGTTCTCTATATACTGTTCGACGTAAATTATTTCCTAAGGATCTTGTTTACGTTAGGTTTGGGCAGGCTGTTACAGAAAAGAAAGAAGATTTTCGACACCACAGTTATCTATGGTAATGATCATTTGAAATTTCTTCTAACGGTTCTAAGTTCTTCTCCTACTTTCAACAGTTATATTGTGCTACGGGTTACGATAAAGTATTTGCGTGTTCTTTCTCGTTCATAGGTTTGTAACTTTTTGTATTCGATCTGTCTAAAAATATATTTTTTTATTTATTAATTATCAATGAGACGATGATTTTTACTTATTGATGGGAATTTAATTACCATTTGGATTTGATTATCAATTGAGAATTAATTTGTAACAATTTCGATGGCGTAACTGGAACCGTTTGTTCGCTCAGTATAATGAGTGATATAATTGAATGTAAAGTAGTTTATGTTTAACGTAAAAAGTGAACATAAATTTTCACAGTATGATTCTCGCAATTTTAACGGGTTTAAGAATGGTTAGAAGAAGGAGAAAATTGATTGGCATAAGGGGATTTACTTATTTTCTGTAAATGCAACGATGCAAAATGAAAAATGCAGATACCACTTTTTTAAAAAATGGAATCATTTTTTTTACGATATTCTTCATAAAAAAAAAAATATTAACTTGTGTATGTCGAAAAATGATTAGTTTCGAAGATATTTTAACCTCAATTTTGTAAAAATCTATCGAACGATAGACGAGGAAGGACTATGGCAGCAGTCTTGCATTCATACTGTCCTTATCTTCTGCATAGATTTTAGAATATTAAAGTTAAAACATCTTTTAAACTAATAATAATTAATAATTAAATTTTCTTGTCTACAACTTTTTTTGTATCTCCTACCATTCTCTATTTATAACCCGTCATAATTGACCTCTGTATAATGATACGTTTAATTACGCGCGAAAATTCCCACGAAGCGTTTGAGTCGCAAACGTGATTTGCATCGAGGATAATGAAATGTCTTCGGTAAACGGACGCACAAAGCGGAAGAACCTTTATTTGCGATTCAAAAGAATTCAAAGGCAAGCATTTTTTAAAATCGCTCTTTGATCTTATTTCGTAGTCGAAAATTCACCGACACGTTTGTATTTTTGTTTCATACCTGTAATCAATACGAGTAAATTAAAAATTATACTATCACGATAAGAAAAGAACGAAATTGATAATATTGGTAATATCAAAAAAGATTTCAATCTATCTTTTATATCTTATTTAGTTATTTATTTATTTATTTTTTTTATTTTTATATCGTATCAGCAAATTAGATGAAACAGGTTCGATCAATTCGTAGAGATTCGTAATAAAATATATGATTATAATGTAACGACCATATACAGAAATAGAAGTGTATCAAATTAGTGGATATTATAGTTTCCATTTCGTTCATTATTTTACATATAAAATCTACACAACATCTATTAAATTTGCATTTAATGAGATTTATTTTGCACGTAATGCAAAATGAGTAGATCATACGTATGTAATCTGCCTTTATAAACGAATATAGTGACGAAGTTTGAATAAATAATTGCGGTACTTTTGCTTGTGATTATTTTTTTCTTCTGTGTCTCTTTTTTTTTTATCTGGATGAAGACTGGCAGAGAAAGAGTGAGATTTCTTTTTTCTTTTTTCAGGCATATGTACCACGCAAGATGTGGATCTATTTCTAAAACATATGAACAATGCCAGATATCTTCGGGAACTGGACTTTGCACGTTTTCATTACTATGATCTCTCTGGAATTTACGCGGCAGCTGCAAAAAGAGGTGGGGGCGCAGTACAAGGAGCTTCATTGACCCGATATCGTCGACCTGTTCCTATTTTCACGCCGTATAAAATTACTACGAAGGTGAGCTAAATGCTCTTGAATAGGCAATCATTATGCCAATATATTAAATATTCGTCAACTAAGTAAAACCTTGTTTCAATCTTGTTTTACAGTTAATATACTGGGAGGACAAGCACTTTTATCTGGAGCACGAATTCATTAGTTTGACGGACAACTTTGTACGTGCTGTTGTTCTTAGCAGACAAACTGTCACAAATTTGAAGACCCCGGTCTCGGAGTTAATCGCTGAACTGGAGCCAAACGCGCAACGACCTGCCTTGACCAAGGAGTTAGAATTATGGATCGCTTCTATGGAGGAGTCCTCTCAGAGATATAAAAAGCATAATTAAAGATTGTGTTTCTTTTTTTATGTCACTTTTGCTCAATGCGTACTTTACCGTACTGCTTATTTTACAAATTAAAATGTTAATATATCAACGATTCCACTTTTTACAATACGATGTATATGTAATGGATTTCAATCGATTCGTTAAACATGCAAGTGTTTCACATTTAGGTGTCCATAATATTAATTACCTACAAATTCATTTTCTTTTTCTTTCCTAATTATTTATTTAACTGGTTCATTCAAACCACGTTCTTTTTTCTTTTCTTTTTTATTATTGACAGAATGAAAGAAGGAGAATGAGAAAGCACGTTCCTTCCTCCGCGGGTCACGGACTCTTTCTACCCGGCCAATCTGTTACGGATCGTTCTCTCGCTTCGTTCAATTTCTTCGCCTCCCGTCAGATGGCGACTTTCGTTTTTACGGTGGCCGATGGAGAACGGATGTGCGAGAGTCGTGCGCGTTCCTGACGTGCAGTCGATCCGAGAACTCGAAACCTGTCGCGAACGCAAGCCGACCTTTGACTCCGCTTTCCATGAACTTTCGTGATTCGCACAGTGACGAAGAGCTCGTGACAGGTCCTGTTGACAACACAGCACTGGACCGTTCTCGCTTTCATCCCACCTGTAAGTGTTGCCTTTGTGTTTCAAATACCGTCTCTCCCGGCACTTCCCTCGGCACTTCCGTTTTTTCGAATTTCACGCGCAATCCGCTCCAACTCTCGATTCCTCTCTTGCGCGAGAGTAAGTGAAAAATAGAAAACGAAATAAAACGCAAGATTTTTGACAGGTTTACGGTTCTATGGTATCGCGACGAAAGTGACAGCTCGTGTCTCGTTTATCGTTATATCGTTTTACAGAATTCCGCGCGGCGAGCATGAATTAAAGAAGACGGCGACCGCGGTGTGAATAATCGCGGCGATCGTAACGCGTTATTGCCGTGATACACTTTTTTCCTTCTTTATTCCTCGTTTAACGTGTCACACTGATACGCGCGATCAAAGGTGCGAGTTTCTGCTCGCGATGCGCTTTGAAAAGAAAACGCATTTGCATTTACGATCTCTTTTGCGAAACGTTACATCGCGCGCTCGGATAATATTATGCAACCCAGTCGGGAAAATTCCTACGCTTCTACACACGCTATTGTCTATCCTTGCTTCGTACGATATTCCTCGTGGAAAACGAAATTCACGACTTGCCGTTTCTCTGATTTTCAAACTTGCGAAACTAACAGCCGGTTCTCTCCGTGAAACTCTTCTCGCCTCGTTTCGTGCAGAAAATTAACAGACTATTAACGTTTCTGTTAACCTTGTCGCGAGAGATCTCTGTTAGATAAGGAAGGCATCTAAACGACGATAGTACGAATTAATTCTGATATCTCAATGGTACAAATCGTTGAATCAACTCGTACCGCTTCCACAGAATGATTTATAATCTCGCCTTTTCTCGTCTGGTATCATTTTTCGCAGAATGCAGTATAACAGAACGCAACAAAGTGTTTTCGCCAAAGGGCACGTCACGCAGTTTCGTGCGTGGAACCTGTTACGCAACTCGGCAATCGAGATGGTGAATTACATAATAATGATTATAAACGAATCTTATAATCATGCTAATGCGGATTGTTCAATGACACTGCTCTCGTTGCAGTTTCTCCCCACGTTTCTCCCGCGACTATGTATGAGAAACAATTTTCTCTCAACCGAGTGGCGAACAGACAACTGCCCCACGACTATACTCGCAAATGGCCATCTGACGTTCATCTCGGCCCGGCTCTATCCTAATCGCACGATGATCGTGAGATTCTTACGCTTCGTACGTAATCTTCTTTCATAATTACGTGGCCTCTGATAATTGCGTTATTACACGCCAGAAATTTAGCTTTGCAAACATTACCCGCCGAGAAATTGGCAAATTACTGTTGTCATTATGCGAACGTGAAGATTATCGCGTGAGGGGCCACCAGTTTAACGATACTGCTGTCCCAGTGATATCAGGCGGGTCAGCGAGGAGAACCGTCGTTTTTAATGATCCCCGATTAGAACAGGTTTCTAGATCAAGGACCGTAATCCACTCCGTACACCCGGGGATTAGAAACGTTAATTAAATGTCGCAAAGCGGGTCGTTTCGGTAAATCGCGCGATGGAATCGCGGCAACCGAGGAAATCGATCCGTGCGAACCGGCCGAACGTCGATTTCTCTTCCCATGTTCCTCTTCCCGGAACAATCGTCGTCGCTGGATGCTTTTCGCCGCTCCACTGTTATCGTCCGCTTTCTTCCGCGTCGCGTGGGAAATTTCATCTCGTTTGAATCGCCCGCTCGAAACCTTTCCCTTTTCATCGTTCGCGAATTCACACAACTCGACGAATTTAAACGCAAAGTTTGAAAACATTGAAAACGAAAAGTTGAACGTGGGAACGTGTGCCCCTTCTTTACGTTACGAGCGAGGGAGAAGCATCACGTTTACACACGGTAATCCTACGTTCGAGAAGCCAATCACGTATAGATCGCGGAGGATTAAGGGCTGTGAAACGACGATGGCGCCTGCACGATTATACGCGGCCCTTTGTTCGATCCTCCGTTATGTCACGTGGGAGGACGAGCGCGTACGAGGCCGCATATCGTGCCACGATTAACCAGCATATTGCGATATAAATTAGGAATTATGAGCACTCTGTCCTTTTTGGCCCCTGTGATTTTCTCCAACAATTCTTTCGTTTTTCATTAAATATCACTTAATAAAAATTTCATCCAAGTCGGTAAACATACCAATTGCAAACTGAGAGACATTTCCATACAATGACAGATACCTAAAAGACAACAGAATTATTCGCAAACAAGGGAACGTGTACGACAATTTGCAAGATTTGGGAAAGGCGGTCGACATCAGAAAAAATTTCACCGCAGAAAATGCGTACGTTACGAGGAAACACAACGCCGCTGGTCGTCGTTCCTTTCCTCGGTTACGTCACGTGGGAAGTGAGCCGCGTAGGACGCGTTAATGCGCGGCCGTCGCGTCGTCGATGGCCCGTATCATATGAAGCGAGGAAGAGCGGCGAAAAAGGGAAAGAGAGACGAAGAATCGTGCCGCGTTAACTCTTACGGTTTAAGCACCGTCCACACCACTGGCCGCGTCGACGAGGCGACGAGGAGCGGGGAGGATCATAGATGATGGCAAATTGTCCGCAATTGGCAGGAAGTCGTGGCAAGGGGGACCGTTTTTACGCCCCCTCGCACTCTCTTCGCCGTTCATTAGCCGCGGTGTGTGTTTGCGGTTCTCCATTTCGCTCGTACGAATTGATTTCAAGTACGAGATTAATCGTAAACGGATTCTTCGACAATTCGTTGTCGAATTCTCGTCATCGGGCGGTGATTTGCGCAATGACGACGACGATTTGTTGCTGTGTTGACGAGCATGAACTATGCATGATCTCAGATCGGTGACGTTACGTTGTTCGTCAGGTTTGTATTTTTAACGATGCTGCCGATTGCTCGCTTATTAATCGTGGATGCGACAGTTAGGAGACACCAAGGACCAAGCAATAGAAAATGATTAATGTCGCGACAGTTTGGTAGTCAGACAGCGTGTCGCGCGTTTCCATCACTTCGAGACCCTTCATTTGCTTGTGTACCATCAACCGTCCGAGTAACTACTGTTTTAAACCGTCAATTTTTCAATATATATATATATATATCGCAGACTCGCATCTCGCTCGTCGTTCTCAAACGATACGCGTCGTTCTACGATACGCGATTCGTCAGATTTATATTTTTACTCATGCTGTCAAACGTATAATGTCAAGCACACATGCAAGGGACAAAGAAACCCAACAAAGGAAATTTCAGGAAATTTCTCTAACTTTTTTTCTGTTTGTTTAAAAACGAGCCAGGTTATCCATTATTTCGGATGCAGAATACGAAAAGTATGGCATATTTAACGCCAGGAGAAGCCGTTTGTTTAACGAGCACCATTCGCAACAAGTGATATTACACGAAGCAACGTGTTCGCTGGCGCGATAAGGTGAATCAATATTATCCCATACCGACAACGACATTCAAATCGATGCGCAAGGAGTGGGGATTTTTTTCGTCAAAGCGATATAAAAGATGGAAACGATCGCAACCGCGCTTGTCAAGAGATAACAAGAGAACAAATCGAATCGACGAGTCCGTAAATTTACTACATCCTGGCCGTGAACATAAATGAACATAAATCGCGCGTTTCTTCTTCGAGCTTCGAGGAATGCACACTTTTTGGCCGCGTTACTCGCATTAGAAATCGGTGAACCGTGGTAAACTAATGTCGCACTCGACCGTTCGAGATAAGCAATGTCACGGTCCCCTTTCTTCTCGCGGCTATTCAACAGGCGTCTCACCTGTGCAAAGTAACGTACGATCAGTCGGAAGCGTTCAGGCGAGAAATTCGCCTCGCAACGTTTGCAGATAAATGCGGCGTTTCTTCTGTCAGATTAGAGAGTTCGATAAATCGTTCTCGCAGTTTCCCAATAGGTATTTGCGTGCGCTTTGCGCGATTGGACAGAAATGGCGGGTGAATCGGTAAGATCGGTCGGTTAACGATTATTGGCAGGAGAGATTGGCGGGTTCTTATTATGCGATTAATTGGAACAAAGCATCGAGAGGAGAATCGCGGAGCGGATCTTTTATTCATCGGCCGAAGACGCGCGCAGCTCGATACATTATTTACGCACGTGCGATGAGCGATCTTTAATGCATGAAAAACCGCGCGTCGAACACACCGCCGATTGTTCCCCGAGATCGCGATCGTGAAATCTTTTCTCTATACTGTCTTCTCGCGTCGCTCCATAAATTCTCATGTAAAGATGAAAATCGAACGACGAGCACGCTTGATTCATTTCTCAAAATCGACACGTTCAATATTGCGATCGGCAGTAATGGAATAGTCGATCAATTCTAAACTCTCACGTTTCTAAAATTTGCAATTACGCTATTTTTTCTAAAATATCTTCCAACTTCAGATTTCACGAAAGAGTCAATGTTATCAGATACAACGTGTTAATTAATCCGAGTAGCCGCGGGTAATTTCTACGTCGTTCGATTATTCGGAAACACCAGTCACGTATCGCGTGACGGAAACCACGGGGAGAGGAAAAACACGGTGGCAGATTTCCGACGACCTTGCGTCTCGGTCGCCACTCAGCAAGCGTTCACAGGAAAGTGACGTCTCCGCGCGAGTAAACCTTTCGATAGGTGTTGCCTCCACTCCTCGCCACGCGAGTGGACCCACGCGATCGTGATTGGGATTGCGTTTAGGTGAGAGGCCTCGGTTGTCGGCAGGGTGTCCCGTTAGGGGACCTAGAAGGCCCAGAAGGGGCCACAGCCAATCGTATCAACCTGGTTCCGAACACACCGGAACGGATCCTCGTCCGACGAGGATCGCCTGTCAGCCGGTCAGGCTGATCAGTCGACCGGTACGAGGTTTTCTCAACTGGCTCGCGCGTAATTTTCGATTCGTCTGAAATTAGTCGAGGCCGGCGGTGCAGAAAGTTTGAAAGTTGTTCTTGCGTCGCAAGGATGAAAGCCGAGGGAGGACTGACGTCGAAAGTTGACTGTAAGTTTGCACTCGACGGTGAAGATTCTTTTCTTCTGTCGAAAACCACCATTAAACCATTAGAAATTATAAATCTAGTTGTAACGACAATTCCATATCTCAATAAATGTAATTGAAGAATCGGGACGTTAACAAAAAATCGTTTCCACCCGTTGAATATTACAACGAGTGCGTTATTCAAAACGTGAAAACGCGTGCTCTTTCATTAAAGTAAATACTCGATGATCGGTAATGAAAGGGTCAATTCATCGCGCGACGTTCTAAGTAAAATAGGAACGTTCGCTATCAGACTCTTCGCAACAAATACTGTAATCGTGAATCTTTAGTTTCCCTCTTCTTCCTTCCCTTCTTGCTCTTCGTACCCGTTTCCTTGGCGATTAACGTGTTTCCCAACGATACGATAACCGCCTTTTTCATTTAACTCGGCAGTACACACGTCTGAAATGTATGTAAGTATCTTCACGTGGATCTCAAGTAAAAAGTAACATTTCTTGACAGTATTGAATATACTAATGCCTATTCTATATTCCTTTATTAAAATAACAATAAGTAGATATAAACATCTAAATCAAGCGTGTCCCTTACAGCGTTGTATAACTAAAATTGGAATAATTGAACAAGAATTTCATTATTCGTATAATTTTAATCGTAAATAATCATACCATTTTCTAAATTTGGTGTTAGAGTGACTAATTACGAATAATTTTCAAGAGAAATATATATTTTTTATTTTAGACGGTTGACACATTTGCTACTTCATTCTCAGTTCATATCAATATATTGCCAGCAATATAGTTTATCCAAGAGTCTTTATTAGACTTTCGTAAACTCCACTTGCCTAAAGAAAATATTCAGGACTTCACAAACATGTGCTGTTCACTATATCCCTTTTGGAGAAATGTTTATATTTGAGAACAGATTTTTTTCTGCACGATGCACACACAAACAAAAAAAAAAAAAAAAAAAAAAAAATAAGAAGAACAATTTTAGTCAAGTATTTCGAAAATACTCTTCGTATTACCACCTGTATCAAACCAAATATTGATGATCTGATATCTAAAAAACAATCTCGACGTTCTTACTAAAAATTTTTTCAATCAACATAAAATATATTTTTCTAATCAATACATTGTTTCACTATAAGAGTTGTTACTCTGTGCGGCTCTCAATAAATTTTTGTTGACCAATTAGTCCCAGATATAAAAAGTTGGACACCCATAATCTAGGCATGTACGAATATTAATCCTATCCCCGAGAATCCAAGAAAAAGTATTTAATCGAACAAATCATAATCCAGTAATCAGTTAGTCCGCTGGATTCCCACGTGTGTGTTTCCTGATCATTATCGAGCGTGTTTCCCAATCGAAAAACCCGCTGGATCGTGGTCCACAGCGAGAGTAAACAGCGAAAGTTGCCGCAACGTTGTTAACGAAACCGGCGAATACGAATGGTTAACGAGGCGATCGGTGTGCGTGCGCCAATTAAAATTCGCGGCGTGCCGGTCCACCACGTGCATCGGCGTGTTTGCGATTCAGAATCCAGGTGGAACAGGTGGCAGCGATGGTAAAAATCGGTTGGTCTCGGCTGCTCTCGAGTGAGAATTATCGCATTCCTCGTGTTTCTAGGAAACACTGCCAATCCAACGGAAACGCGAGGATCTTGCGTGGGATTTTGCCATGGGCCGCACAGGATACACGTGCATCAGGCACGTTTTCTGCTCCCTCAACGTTCTCATTTGGGTACGTAACGCTTCTTATCTTTATCAATTTATCAACTAGAGGCAATTAGCACGTAGGTGTGCACGTGCACTGTCCTTCTTCCTTTTTTTTTTTTTTTTTTCTCAAATGAAACTTTGATCGCTCGTAGTTCCTTCGATTTGAAGATCCATCGACGAGAAAGTAACAGAATAATTTTGGTAAACTTTTTCTTCCATTTCGCATAATTTTGTCGAAATCAAAACAAAAGAAGTTGGTAAAAGAGAGAAATTTAACAAATTTATGCAACTAATATTCTTCCCGGGGAGCTAACGAATAAACAGCATTATTATATATATTTATTTATTTATTTATTTATTTACACGATATTCGAACATTTTCGCGAGATATTTACTGTATTTGACGGTTTATGACAGAAAATTTAATGGACGATACTCGTCAGAAAGGTCAGAAAATTTATATCCCCCTCCGACTCTCTCAATACAAGATGATCAAAATGCCATTAATCTTCGCTTGATCGTCGTCATCGCGATTTATACGCGTACGTATATATATTTACGGAAATATAATTATCGCATGCAACGTCCGGTCCCATTCGTTTCGTCATCGACCATAAAAGCCTCTTTCTCTCTTTTTCTCTCTTTCTCTCTTCCTTGCATGGTTAAAAATAAATATTGTTCGACTATACCGCTGACGAGGCGGCACACGAATCGAAAAACAACGCGGTTCGAACGTGACCGTAAGCGTGTCACGTTCGCGGGCCGAGAAACACGATCGACAAAGTTAATTTCCATGGTTGTTCGTGCCGATACTGTGCGACGCGAGGCAGAGAGCCACGAGGAGGCAGAAACGAGGAGGATCTTGGCCCACGCATGCGATTAAATCGATGCGCATTGTCATTCTCGCTGCATTCCGCTGCCCAGTACTGTCTCTCCTCTCGAATTTATTGTGCCACTTGAGAGATCGCCCGTCCTCGCCGCGCGCCACTCTTAAATAGGACGTTGAACCGTGCTCTATGAGCTATGAACTTACTTACGGTACCCGAGGAGACAGACGCTCGCAGACGCTCGTTTAACCGGCCTTCTCCTCTCAGCCGGGCAGATCTTTCAACAGGTGCACACCGGTCGTTACACGGTTCGCCATTGTCATCGTCGTGCATTTTGATTTGCGATACGCTCTGTCTTCGTACCTTACATTCTCTGGGTATAAAGTAAATCCTCCGTGTCGATTGTAAAATATTGTCTTTGGAGAAGACATCTGGAGTTTCGCGTTTCTGGAGAATACCGGTAGAGATCCTTTTATAGAAATCTCACTTACTGTGCGAGACAAGTCGATTGTAACATTCGGATCTTGCAACTGAAAATCAATAATTACGATTCAATCGAGCAATGTTCCCACATTTTTAGCAATTAACGCTAAAACTACTAATTGATGCATGAAATTTCCATCAGAGACGTTAAAGCAAAACAGAAGATCTTTATGATACAAGCTTTAAACTACGCAAGCTTTCATTTTCATGTATCTTGCGAAGAGTCATTCAAGCCTCTAAAAATACATTTATAAAATATCTGACGAAATTCTTCAAATGACATCTCAATGAGATCAAAATAAAAAATCCATAACCTGCCAAATGCAAGCTATACTTCAGGTGGGAATTCTTCACTCATTCTCATTTCCAATTCCGTCGTGAAACACGGAAATACAATTTTCCACGTTACGTGGTCCTCATTACGTGTCTTGTGCCCTTAATTGCGCAAACTCGAACGGCCGCGTTGAAATTGCGTCTGCAATTTCGCGCGGGCACGCAGTCGGGTTGCTAATCAGTCGGCCGGGGTTTGTGCACGTTGTGCCGTTTCATCCGCGAGAGAGAGAGAGAGAGAGAGAGAGAGATGCGGATCTTTAACGGTACTCGTTTCGCGGACGACGTAAATCGAGCGGCGTTTAATCGTTTCGATCGTACGGTCCATTCGTTCCTCGCGGCCACCGATGCTGCTCGCCGATAAATCGCCGCACAGATCGGCCGATATCCGTCTCGATCCTAAGCAACCACGCTCGAATTACTTCATTCGAACTAGTTTAACTGGATTGGATAACGCGGCCCCGTCGTTACCACGTTGATGCTAATTTACGCCGGTTCGATGTATCGCCGCGAGGGTCAATATTCCGCTAGAAGTGCCTCTATTTCGCTAGATTACCCGTCTTATCAACGCTTCTGACCTTACTTGCTACTTCCCCCCTTCGTGAGTGTGACAGTGCTCCCCACTTTCGAAATTATTTGCACCAGTGTCTCGAGTGTTCGACGCTGCAAGGCTCAAAGATTGAGTTCTTGTTATCACTAATTGCAAATTCAATTTTTTTCAAAGTTTTAAGATTTCCGAAGGTTAAGGCTCTTATGAAATCTTAAAGCTTTGTAGGGGACACGACCCAGGCAGTAATATAATGAATATGTCGTTCCTCAACGACGTGTACCGTCAAGGCCATGAGGTAATTGTCAAAAAAAATTCTCATGGCCCAGTTAAGCAATAAACTTCCAGATCTTTCGACCTAGAAAAGATACAAAGGGAGTCGGGGGTATATAAGGCCCGACTCCAATGCACAGATTATCATAGCTAACAATCATAAAAAAAAAAAGCTAACAATCAAATAACCAGCTAACAAAGCACAGATTATCATTAGTTCTTGGACACCGTAGTGCCTGTGCGCACCTCTTACGGCTCCACTCGCAACTATTATTTTATTTACAATTAGTGTTTGGACGACAGTTCGTTATTGTACAACCATGTAAATAGCCTGGTTGAAAGACATTAAAAGTTTCGATATAAGACATTAAAAGTTTCGAAATTCTTAAGGTTCCAAGGCTCGAATCTTCGAGTTAAACGCTAGAACCACCGAAATGGTCAAAATGGTCAATTTACGATTTTTGTTAGGAATTCTGTTAAATGTAAAACAGCGTATTCAAGTGATTTTTCGTAAAATATATAAATAAAAGATTGCGTATTCTAAAGTTATTCTATTTCTTCTTTTTTTTATTTTCATTTTGCCTCTAGTGGAAATTTTGTATTTGAATTTCACGTTGGTTGTTCTAGCGTTAAGAGCATCGAGGACTTGAGATTTTACAGTTCAAAGTCCAAACTCAGAGAAGACTTTAGTCTTTATGGTAGCTGTAGCTTTCGAATACTCGGGACTCATTTTCAAACACAGTCCTCTTTGTCATCCTTCCTTATTCCGTGCCATATATTTTTTACAGAATAAATTACCTGCAATCATTCTTCTAAATATTTGTCGGAATTTCTCAATTTTCCAATTTTTGTAATGATACTTCGTCGACTATGCTACGTGACACTGCTGCTCTACAACAGACATTAGTGGAACCGCGTAAAATGATAGTTGAACGCAGCGTTCGAAGGAATACAATCTCGATCGCGCGAGATAATCGAAGTATTATAGTAATGGGGCAGACCGTGAAAGTCTGAAAGCGCAGAGAACGTACATATGTACGTCCGATTCAGGGCAATATTAATTTCGGGCCGCGTGGCAATAAAGCTGTCGCACGATTCATTCGAACAATACTAGCAGATATAATGGGTTGGAGGTTTGTAGATGGCCAGCTGAAATTGAAGCAGTTGAACAAAGGAACGGTAGAAATCGTAAATGACGGTAGGTCTCTCTCTCTCTCTCTCTGAGGTAGAACGACGAATGGCTTTAATCTTGCTCGGAGGACAGTACAGAGAGTACAAATTACTAAACCGCAACAATCTCCGGAAGGAAAAGGTCAATATACCTTCTAATCTCGCTGTCACCGATACGTCTGCGTACACTTCACCCAGAAACTCTGTTTCACCTGACCGAGAACGACAATTTCCCCTTTGAAACCCATAACCGCGAGTCGGCCACCGGGCACAAGGAAGAAAGTACGTACGAAGTACACGTAAATCGAGCTGCAAATGCGTTTCAAATGCTGTTCGCAATATCCCGCGACGAAAAGAAACTAGTCTAGTCACGTTAGAATTTCATTAACGTTACAGTACAAGAGGAAAGTGCTTTCTCGCGGACGACCTATTTTTTGTTTCTTTTTTCCACGTAAAAATAGCTTAACCTAACCGAGAAACTAATCTTAGGTTTAGGCTAGCTTCTTTTTTCCATGTATTATTAACCCCTTGAGCGTTTTGTTTTATTTTGAGAATGTGCACTGGTATGCTTAATTATTTCTAGACGAAAACAAAGTAAATGCACTTGCTGCAAGATTGAGTTAAAGTATGACAAAGTGACAAAATTTTTTGATGTTTCTTTGAAAAATTTTTAATTTTGTTTTTTTTTTGTTTTGTTTTGTTGCCTTGAAATATTCTAAAATATTACTAAAATTATACATAAAATTATACATAAAATTACAAATTACAAATATAAGTAATTTTTTGTCTAAATTTCACAATAAATAGCAAAAGCAAATTTTTTTCTACATGACATTAAATAAAAAGTTCCATCTTTTCGTGACATAAATGCTTAAGGGATTAATCTGAATAATCGAGACACTAACCAAGCGTGAACGTCCGCTGGGTTCATCCGTCGATTCTCTGCCTCTGCAATTCGTAATTTCCGATCGATTTCCAATTTCAAGAGCGGCAATCCAAAATTACTTTGGGCAGAATCGAAGGTTGCGCAGAGAGCAGTTGCGGATCGAACGACCACGCACAGCTGGAACCTCCGTTCGACCTCGTGATTTAAGAGCTTTCGCAACAATCTGCAACGCTCATACGGAAGCGACGATCATATTGCCTGGACGATCGTGCATCGAATCGCCAAGGAGAGACCGTCTTTCTGTTCGCGATATCGTTCTAACCGTCTCTGTTTTTTCGCTGGCTTTCATTCTTCCTAAGAAAATTAGTTGTAAAGAAATTTGGTAGTACGTAGAATCCACGTGGAAGGAAAGACATAAAACAGAGACAAAGGATCCTCGGATCTTCTAGGAACTTTGTGGTCCTTGGAACCACAATAAGGTTGCGACCCGAGGATTATAAACGACTCTCGAAAATAAAAACGTGAATTGAATTCGACGCGAGTGCTTCGACGAGTCGAACTTTTTGTAACACACACACACACATATATATAAATATATAAAATTATAAAATAACATATATATATGTATAAAATTATAAAATAACATTTATATATATATATATATATAAAATTATAAAATAACATTTATATATATATGTAAAATTATAAAATAACATATATATATTATTATAAAATAATATGTATGTCTATATATATATATATATATTATTTTACAAAGGTCCAAGGATCTTTTGTGTCTGTTTTATGTTTCTTCTTTAATGTGAATTTTATTGTACTACCAACTTATTTTACCTTTCGAATAGACATCGGTTTTATAATTCTTCATACAATCTACATGTACAATCTATAGTAAATTGTAAAATGACAATTTTCACCAATTTGTCCTCGTAGTCCTCGATTTGATTTCGACGCTGATTTTCAATTCGCGTGAAATCGACGTGGAAAAATACGCCTCACGGCCAAGCGCATTCAGGCCAGACTTTCTGACTCGTTCAATCGTTATTTTACAGTTATGCGCTTGCGGAATTTTGGGTGCAGGCCTCTGGCTACGATTGGCTTACTCCGGATACACGACCTTGGTGCCGCACTACAGTTTCGCGTCAGCTGACTCGTTGCTGCTGGCCGCCGGATGCGTGACCTTCGTCATCGCCTTCTTCGGCTGCTGCGGTGCATGGTTTCAATCGAGATGCATGTTGATCACGGTTCGTAGTCTCACGTTCCCTGTCCACCTTCCTCTTGGTATTAGCTTTTCGTCGATATCCGTTTACCTAACCTCGTCTCTCTTTCCAGTACTTTTTCTTGGTGATACTAATGTTCCTCGGTGAGTTTATGCTGGGCACCCTGGCCTTCATCTTTAGAGAACATTTAGCCAAGAGCCTGAAGGACGAGCTTCTGTTCGGCATTGAGAAACATTACAACGTGACCAGGGAACCTGGAACGCTTCCTGCTATATGGGACCACATACACACAGAGGTGAGAACAGCCAAATGTCATTCTAGTCGGTTCAGCTAGATTTTTTATCAAGATTCAGTCTTCGAATTAAACTTTAGTCCTTCAATGTTCAAATCAAAGCCACTACTAGCTGTTATAAAAATCAGTCTATTTTGAATTAAAATTTTTGAACTTGCAACACGACTAGAGAAATTTAACACAAATGCTCTAGGTGTTCTAGCTCCGGAATTTACAAAAAAATTGAACTCGATTTCTAAGCAGAATTAATCTTTCTAATGACTCTCGATTTCAGATTGAACATAAATTACGTCCTCTTTCGCAAATATGACGTAACATTGTTTCTTTTACATTTACATTTCCTTCATGTTGTTGTATTGCGTTGCTTTGTCTTTTATTGTCATCATTCTCTCGCGTGTCCCTTTCTTCTCAATGAATTTTCTCTTACTAAATAAACAAATCAAATTACGTGAAATGAACAAATTTCAAAATCGACGATTTTCAGTTCCATTGCTGCGGCGTGCGAGATTACACCGACTGGTTCCGGATCAACGCGTGGCCGACGGAGGATCGAGTGCCGGACTCCTGCTGCATACAGAGGGAACGGTACTGCGGTCGTCTCGACCTTGAGGAACGGAACAAGGAGCTCTGGTACCAGGAAGGCTGCGCCACGGCCATTCAAATGTGGCTAGTCACCAGGCTTCACGTGGTAGGCACCGTTGGCCTCGTCGTCGCCTTCCTCCAGCTGTTCGGACAAGTGGCCAGCATGATCTTGTTCTGCACCGTCAGGCACAAGAGGTCATCCCACACGTACAAGAGCTACGACACTACGAACACCTAGAATTTCAGATGGATCTTAGACGAGACCAGTGTCTAAGGTCCATCGAAACAACTCAACTTCAACTATAATCAATATCACGCGTCAAATCACGTCTGCGACAATCACGATCTTCTTCACATCCTCCCTCCCCCCTCCCCCGAGAACTTTCGCGAAGAAGATTTCGATTGTTGCACTCGCGCGCGCGCTGGATCCCTCCAAATTTTCTTTTCCTCGTGTGCACACTCGATTCTGTCCCCAGACGAGAACGACTCCTGTTTTTCTATCGTAGAGCTCGAGTAGGTAGATTCCCCAGTGATCACCGCCGAATCTATCGCCGCCACTATCGCACGTACGCGAGTGTGCGTGAACCTTCTGCTTTATCGGCGAACGAGATAGTGGGACGAGACGATTAACGAGCACCACGCTTCAGAGACGCACGAGACGACCGATTACTCTAATGGCTCGTTCAATTCGAGACGAACGCGAACCCTTCCTCCGTTTTTTTCGCCGACCAGTTCGACAAACACCTCGAACACAACGGGACACCAAGTTTCCAACTCGTAGGAATAAGGACGAATCAAAAGGACTAGAGTGGAGTACATTGTCGCGAGATCGTTTTGATCGATTGTCGATTAGACTAGACACGCGACAGAGAAACTTTGTATATCGTAGATTATTGCGATTACGTTTTATGTTACCTTGCATGCGAATCAGTTTTATTTACTAGAGGCAAGACACGTTGTAGGCACGCACGCCGAGTATACCAAAATATCGCCGTTTCGTCGTAACCAGGGGCTTTGCCCGACGATTTCTCGTCGATACTTTGTTTCTTCGGTATAACGTCCCCGGTTGCGCGAACGCGGGCACAACTATTGTATTTTTTTTATCGCGTTAAGATCGAACCGATCGCACGCCCGCGGAACACCTGCAGTTTCCAAGATTTTATTACCTTTCGCTTAGCTTTAAAATCCACGGGCGTGTCGATCGGCACGTATGTATACGTTTTCATCGTGATTATTTTGATCGTGTACAACGCCGTGTCAATTGTAGTTGGTAATTTAGCAGCACTCGAGAGTCTATTATTCAAGTTTATTCAAGTGCCGTGATTTCCAGTGCAGCTTGCTATTTTGCGTTGCATCACGCTGTAGGATGTTCGTTACGTGTATCGTTCGAGTAATAAACAATGTATTTATGCGACAATGTGTTTTCTCCAGATGCTTATCCACGACTCTTCTCCCTCACGCTCGGTGCAACGTGATTTCCTCGCCTGGTCGATCATCGAATGATGGCTGGCAGTCGCCATAGAATGTATAAAACAAACAGACGAATTTGTCAAAATGTTTTAGTAGGCGAGATTCCTTTGGTCGTTCACGAAGATACTAATTCGCTTAAATGTCTGCAGTCGGTGTGTCTTCTTCGATCGATCAGCGAGAAAATCATTTTATTTGTTCATGAAACGATACAGTGAGAAAGACGAACAGTTTATTCGAACAACGCACAACAATTGAAACATCGAGTAAAACAGTCTTACGTGAATTATGGTATTTACATTATTCCAACCCGACGAGACGAGCTCCCACCTTATTCAGCACGTCCGTGATTCCTTGGCTTGTCTTTTTCACAGTCTTGCGTGGAAACTGGAAACAACGATCACTGTATTATCATCGAGGAAGAGATTGATTTTCTTTAATTTACGTAGGTTAGATACTCTGATCCTTTGATCAGAGCGCTGCTTGAGAAAGACTCGACAAACTCAAATGACATTATAAATTCCATTTCTCGCGCCTAATGTAATTAGAGTGAAAAGCGTAACTGTACCAATGATAATGAATAATTGTCGATGACTTAAACTGATATAACTTTGTATTTTCTTCGAAGATGACTTTATGTTATGTAAGAGATGGAACAGTGAGGATACTGTTTTCTCAGAAGATTGTAAAAATTGTAAAAATTGTAAAAATTCACGTGTTACGTCAAAAAAAAATTATTTTCTCTGATTGAGTTTAAAAAATTTTAAAGTTTAAGAGTTTAAAGATTAAAGATTGAAACTTTTGCAACGAGCTCTTGAAATTCACTGCACGATTTTTTTTTTTTTTATTCTTTGCCATTTTATTGAACTTGGGATATTAAAATCAGATAATGAAATGTTAAGATTTCTTGAATATTGAAAACGATGAAGAAAACAATTTTTAAGGGTTCAATCTTCAAAACGAAAGTTAAGTTAATCTGATTACGTCTGAAATAAAATTTTTAATGTTTCTACAAGTTTGAATATTCGCAATTTCACAAGAAAACGAACTCACTTGTTTGCATCATTCGCTACACGATCATCTTCACAGACGAGCTATATATCAGTTTAAATTATCGACGACTTTTTCGTTCAGTTGCGCTCTCAAGTTGTCAAAGATGCTTATCCTTCTAATTTCACGTCAGAAATTAGAAGCCAGAGGCTTCGACTCAACCACAGGAATCCTAACTTTTCTAAACTGTCGAAGAGTTCGATATCCAATTCATACGTGAATGTATATGTACGTACGTCAACGACAGCGTTCAGAAAGTTGCTAAATGTCTCGAATCCATTCACCAGAGTCCGACCGATCCCGATGAACTTGTCACCGGAGTTTCCGTACTTCTCTTCTTCCTTCACGCCATCGACCAACGGCGTCGGGCTCAGGATAGATTCCAAAATACTCGCGACAGGCTTGGAAATTGGTTTCTCCAAGAAACTCTGCGCCGTTTCGTTCTCCAATCTGACAGTTTCGCGCGAGTTTGGCCGAATGTTCGTCACTGGCGGATACTGGGTCGTTTCGAAAGATATCGGTTCATAGTTCAAGGCCACCGACTTTTGCACCTCTACCGCGGCCACGTTGTTCTCCGTCTCACTGGCCAGAGCCTGCGTTTCACCAGAACAAGGGTATGAAAGTCTAGTGTGTCTATCATTCGAACGTTTCTATTGCCATTTCTCAATCGCCGAGTTTAATGACAGCGTGTAAATGAACGTTAGGTGAATATATACAGGGTGTCCCGGCTTTTTCCCGCCAAACTGCGAGAGTTTATTCCAGGGGCCAAGAGAAGAAGAAAAAAATGTTCTATGAAGTTTGCGAATTAACGCTTTGTTAAGGAGATATAAACAAATAATAATAAATAGTTACTGACTATTTTTAAAGTCTCATTTCAAAATGATGTTCACCTGCTTGACATCGATGAGAAACTGAATTCTTTTGCTCTATGCAGTGTCTCGGTATCTTGTTGCATTTCAATAACTGCATTTTTAATACGCTGCACTAGATCTTCGTATGAAGTCAATTCGAAGTCGAGTAAATCTTTTGTTTCAAAGTACCCCCATAGGTAAATTTATAATATTCATCGTATAGTTTTCGTAATTACAAGGATATCGGATAGATCTGTGTTTATCAACGCTCATTTCCAATTATGAAACTAGGCTCGTGCAAAGGAAAGGAATGATTGAAATATTGAAACTCGTTTCTGTTTTTGATTATATCTCTGTAACAAAGCGTTAATTCGCAAACTTTGTATAAAGTACGCAGTTTGGCGGCGGAAACCCGTGACACCCTGTATAATCCTATAATATAGTAACGCATCTCGTTTAGATAATCGGCGATCCTACCGCGAGATTCAGCTTCGAATTCAAATCAGGTCGATTCGTTGCTCGTTGTTTGAGCAACGATGCATTAATTAAGAAAACACAACCTTGTGACAAATGACGAAATCCTGTTGAGAGGTGGATCGATTTATTCGTCGCGTGTCTCTCGTTTCACTTTCACTTTTCTGCCACGATGGGTTTCTTTTTTAGGAATCGGACGAAATGGAGAGAATGGAAGGGAAGATGGACATCTTTTGGGGATGAAACTTTCGCAGAGGAAGTGACAGAGATGAAATAGTTTGAATTACGACAGTGGAAGATTAATCAGTGAAATTTGAAGATCAATGGATGAAGTTTGAAGTCTCGAAGGAAGACGACAGAAGAATTAGACTGATGAGAGAGAAAAAAATTGGAGGTAAGCGATAGTGAAGTCAGTGGCGCCAATTACCTGCGCCTGATTGGCTATGATGTTTCTGGCCAACGTGACGGAATTCACGAATCTCCCTGTGCCGATTCTTACCGCGTCCGTGACACGGCCTAACAACTCCTATAAAAATCGAAAAACAATTTTCCAATACCAGTCCACCTTTTCATACCGAACCTAGTGATCCTTGATCTTCTTTTTCACGAGTGTCCCCGTTAGAACTGCGTGCCAATATCACAGCAATTGCCATAAGTTAATAAACTATGGGAGCGTAACAAACAAGCGAAAATGAGAAAGAAATGTGTGAATTTTTAACGAAACATTGAAACATGACAATCTTCATTTTCGCTTGTACACAGGATACGTGACTTGATCATCTTGAATATCTCAAAAATTGTTTCCTCTTGTATCTCCAAAAGATACGAAAGAAATTTTGTCGACAAAAACTATTTAGCGCGGAGAGAACGATAGTAATGATGAAAAAGTATCGATCTAACGTCCAAAAATCAATACAATTAAATTTTAATTTAGTCGATATAATTAAATTTGAATTTTATAAAATTTATGCACGAAAGACATGGACAGAACAAACACAAAAATAATGCCCTCCTCGTTTTTCACACAGCAGATCTTACAGAACTAATATTTTCTAAGCTAATAGTTTCTTGACTTAGGTACATACGTAAATTAACATTTTTTTTTTATAATGAATGCCGAGCTGCATCGACTAACGGGGCAAAAGAGTATACCATTCCATTAAAAAGACAAAGTTGAGGTCACCTACGAAAACCGTGTATCAAACAATTTTTATCAGCAAAACATTTTCATATCTTTAAAGAAGACAACGGAGATATTGAAAGCTGATCACGTCCTCTGTGTGTATCGCATTATGCTTCTACATTTGAAATTTAATTTTAAAATTTAATTTTGAAAATTAGAGATTTAGAGGCTCACCTGGCCTGGCGCGTAATTGAACGTGGCAGCGACATTTTTCGTGCTGGGATCTCCAGTGTTCAATGTGAATCTGGTTGGTTGCTCCGCAGGTATTCCGATGGTGGAGTCAAAGCGACAAACGACCATCAAAATGCAGAATCTCAACATTCTTCGTTCACCAACGATCCTCCGCATCGTTACACCGCAAAGAAAAATTTCCTCCTCCTTCTTAAACGAGATTTATTGACGATGTCAGTGAAGCGTACGCACGCCACGATTTTTCCTCCCAGTTTTTTATTAAAAAAAAAAAAAAAGAAAAATCGTTGTACCGTGTACGAAACGAGATCAGGATGAGAATTTATCGGGCAAGGTGTTGTTCGTCGTATTGCAGTCACTCGCCGACTAAGATATTTCGCCGCGTTCCGGTACGAAGCTGGCATGCTCTCTTACGACACGCACTTACATACTTTCTCTTTCGGTTTCTTTCACGGTGTGAACACAAGACGCGCGAACAGCTGTCTGACTCGTGTGAGATGCTTCTTCGAAAGCTCGTTTGTTTAGTTGTCAAAGGAAAAGCTTTTCGAGTCTACTTTATCAAATAAATTAGAATTAGATAAAATTTCTTCTTGCAATTGATACATAAGAGCAAGAGTCAGAAATAAAGGTTTTACGAGAAGGATTTCAACAGTTGAAATTTGTTTGTTACCTACGTTGAGAATGTCAATCCAAAAAATGTAAAGAAAATTTTCCAGAAAATTAAAAATTACAGGTTAAAAGAATTAAACGTTTTGACAAACGACGTGACAGTTGTACGTAACCGAACATTCTGTTTCTTTTTAGTGCCAATAATCGTTATTGACGAGGGAAGGTTTTATTCCGTTCGTTAAAATATGAGTTAACGATAACGGAAATTTATTTCGCTTGCTTATAATAGTTATCGACGACGGAAAGTCCAGTCCGGTTGTTCGATAAATAATGTAAAATACAAAGTAACGTAATAATTTACATTAGACTAAAACAATCCTCTACCGCATCGAGAAATTTTGAAAGCCGTAGAGTTATTCTACCGATGTAAATTAACCAACCGAAATAAATTTCCTTCACTGATAACCGTTATGACAGATCCAATCGTCGAAAAAATTGTTCGAATTGTTATAACCGTTGTTTGTAGTCAAAAAATATTTCAGCCGAAGAAATAATTGTCGTCCTATGATTTCTTTTTCATTCCTGTTGCAACAATTACCATTTCTGATTTTCCATTAATAGTGTCATCGTAATGAAATTGAAATCAAACGGGACTAAGAATAATTGAACACGATAGGAAGATTTGTAACTGAAAACAAGGGGAGAACGACAAATGTAGCGCGCGAAGTAGAGAATGAGAAGAAGAAGAAAAAAAAAAGTAGATTTATTTAGTTAGTTTATTCTGCAGATGCTAATTTATTTATTTTAAAATATATACATTATTGCATGTTTATATGTAAGTGCATGGGGCATTTTATCAAATGAACGGAGGAATTGTAAATGGACGGAGAAATGGTTGTAGAGGACGAGGAATTGGAATTCGAGGAACTGGAATTTGAGGAATTGGGTTTGGAGGAATTGGGTTTGGAGGAATTGGGTTTGGAGGAATTAGGTTTGGAAGAATTGGGATTGGAGGAATTGGGATTGGAGATTGTGGTAATATTACGATCACTCTAATAATTATAGCGAATGCAACTGCAACGATATCAGCTGAAAGCTGAAACATATAAAAGGAAAAAAGAAATTTCAGGTTCACACGCTCATTGCTGTTCATGATTCGTAAGCATTTCGTTATTAATTTTACCTGTTCACACGCTCATTGCTGTTCATGATTCGTAAGCATTTCGTTATTAATTTTACGAATATCTCCACGCAGTTATACTCTATATAAAAAGACCATTTTTGATAGAATAAAATATTACAAATGAAAATGGCCTTTTCGCGAAACGTACAGACAGCTACGTGTTAGGTAATTTGCCACAAATAGCTTGCAAGCACTTGTAAATATACGCGTGACTTCAACGAAACATCATTCTCGTTTGTTAAGCAACTAACTTAGTCTATCTCGTAATTAATAACGATGGGAAGAAATTTTAATAAAATTATACAAATGTGACTTACGCCTGCTACAGCTACACTAGCATTTATGATGTTGCCAAGTAACGGTAAGTCTAGTATCCCTCTTATTATTTGCCGAATTTCTGGAGAAGTATTATTTGTAGAATTTGTAATTAAATTCTCAAGAACTTGAATTAGTTCGTCAAACGTCACGTTTCTAAGTTGATCGCGCAAAGGTTCGATGATGTTCGATATATTGTTGACAGCCTCCCAGGGTATAGATCTTTTTGAGAGAAGCGATAGACTCCCTGATTCTTCCTTGATTTCGTTCGCAAAATCTGCCAGGACATCTCTTTTCTCTGCAATAATTCATTTAATAGAATTGTATGATTATTCTAAATACCACTGTTTATCTAGACCGATTATAGTTGATTGATTTACAGTGGAGGGAACCGAGGTCGAGATCAATTTTGCGGTTGGTTTTTAACATATATTATCATCAAATCGAAGGTGTAGAATTCATTTACGACAACCACGGACAAACTTTTCTTTCCATCCTGTACACGCATTCTCTGTGCATTTAATGATAGACCGATAAAATGAAACTGATGTTTGTTATAAAAAAAAAATTAAGAAACATTGAGATACTTATCGTTTGGACAGGACACGACAACTTATTGCAAAGAAATTACAATAAATTAATAACAAACCTATTATTTCTCTGACAATATACGTACGTGTTTTATTGTATATAAACAACTAAATGAAATAATATTTCTCAGAATTCTCTCAATGAACACGCAAGTTTGTAACAAGTGAGTTCTAACACATGGATGATAGTGTAATATATTATTGTGTATTAGTGCATATTAAATAGTATTATTACCCCATTGTTCCAATTCATCCTCCGGTGACACCTCACTCTGAAATATTAATATACATTCTGATAACAGTAGCTTCTCGAACGTTTGAAAAATAATTTAAAATAGTAGTAGCAAAATAATTCAAGCAAAAACTTACCGGCCCACGAGGGATTGCCCCGACCAGTGTTCCAATCAGAAAGGAGAAAAGTACAAACGCGATTAATTTCATATTGGCCAGCTTTCTATCTGCCTTCGTACGTATTCGCAGCGGCAATGCAAATACTACTGGAAAGTGTTTGTTTCGTCCACATTTATATGGTTACCGATCGGCTTATCTCGAACTGGTCATTAGAACAATAAATACCAAATACAGCAAGTGTACATTTATTCAAACATTTGCAAGTGGGCATTTAAAATTCGTCCTTCAGTTTTTGTTAATTGTTGCCGATGCTACAATTATTGTTCTCTGTATTTTCAATGTACTGATATCGACTTTTGCGGCTTGCGTAACGTGAAACGAAAATTTCGTAGAATACAACGTACGCGAAAACAAGAAACGTAGATAACTTGATTAATGACACCATATTTGCAATTTAAAACAAAAATGAAAGAAAAAATAGGAAAAAGGGAGAAGGACAAATCGTTTAGCAAATATCACGGAAATAATTAACTAAATTTGAAATGCTGGTAGTAGAAAACAGAACAGAGTGTCAGGCTTATAATATTTTATTAAGTATCGGAAATTCAAACACAACGCAGTTACATTCTCTTTTTAATGGGTAATTATTTTCATCGTCGCTGCGTTGTGCACGTAGATAAAGTATGCAGAAAAAGTAGACTATACGTTGTGTCACTGATCAACCGTAATTATTATTCAACAGTCGGTTAACAGCGTTCAGTGTTGACTTCGGTATCTGTGAAAAAGAAGCGACTAAGTGAGTAAGTGCAAGAAGACACCCGTTGCGTTATTTTTTGTAAGTGTCTGAACACTGTGATTCATCCGAAGTGTGTACATTAATTGACGAATGAATAATTGATATCCCGTAATGGAATCACAGTACAGCGAAGAACGTAATTGTATCAACGATGACGAAAAATTGTCGACAGTTTTTGAAGCGTGAAGCTATTTTGACAGCTCTGAATTCGTTATTTTCAACGATGATTTTACATGTTGCTAGTAGAAGACTGAAGATGTTGTTTTCATCGGAAGTTCAAACGTCTATAAAAATATTTAAAAAATTTCTTTTGTAACTAGGTTCACTACGATCTTGAAGATTAAAGTCTTCCCTTTATAACGAATCTTCAAAAATTTTCGGTTACAATTTTTTGAACGCCAGCATTTTATTGAACTTTGAATGTTACAATTAAACGACAATTTAAAGAAAATCTAAAGAAACTTAATGTTCAAAGTTTAATGAAATGGTTGAGAAACAATCTTAAAACAGTATGGTCTTCAAGACCATAGTAGTCAAAAAAAAAAAAAAAAAAAAAAAACGTTTTTAACATTTTCACGCGTTTTGCTTGAATTTTTACAATTTTTGAGAAAAAAAAATATACTCGTTACATAATGGAAAATTATCTTTGAGAAAAATAAATTCAAGGCTGGTCGAAGTAGAAGCTTCATGCTTATAAAATAATGTGAGTCTCCTTTACAAAGTTATATCTTCATCGTCCGTGTCGCGCATAACGTAGCAGTAAAATATCTCGCTACTTGTTACATAAATTTGTTATTTAAATGTCACTATCTGCATCGCGTGTTGGCTTTTAAGAATCAGTTTATCGATGTGATATTAGTAATCATCTAATCTGCAACTGTAATAAGCAACTGCCCGAATGGATCGAATTCTTTTACCTCGAATACGTCATCGAAGAAACCACTATTGGTTTTTACAGCTGCTGAAGGTCTTCGCGGAGGCTTAGGATCTGAATAAGAAATCGTCTGACGCTTGTGAATTTTTTGAATGTTCGTGTCGGCGACATCCTGCGGCTCTATCGCAGCCGCGTGTTCAACAACAACCTGTTTCCTCGGGCCCCACAATCTCTTCCTAAGCGTGCGCAAGAGTCTCACTCGGCGATGATTGCCTGGAAATTGCGTGAATCTCAAACGAGTGCAACGTTGCGAAAAAATCGATCAATTAACCGATCAATATATCATCTCACCAATCTGTGCGACTTCTTTTACGTCGTTGGACAAAACAGGAGCTAGCTCGACAACAGGCAGCGCTTCAACACCTGGCACTTCGTATACCTGACGCATTTACAGATCATTTATATTCGATTTGAAATCAACGAATCACTTTCGAACTGATGTGATTAATTCGACTGTGTGTGTGTTCTTACCTCTTTATTCGGCGAAGAATCAAGTTGCTTGACAGCCTCTGGCGAATCCGCTGGCACAGCGAATGTCTACAAATTAATCGTAATTTCATCCTTGGTAGCACCATTTCTTAATACATTCGCTAATCACATATTCCGTTTCTCGTGTTTCTACAATTCTCTGTTACACACAGGAGATAGATTCCTGTGAAGTCGAAAATGTAGAATTAAATTTTTTTTATTCGAGCCTTCGTTTTCGAGAAAGTTGAGGTCGAAGATTTTTCAAGTACGAAGGCAACTTTTAACGAAACGTGTTCTGAAGTCTGTTTCCTCGAAAACGAAGCTTCAAATGAAAGATTTTTGACCTATTTCTGCACACGGAATAACTTCCTGTTAATTGTTCTTTTCTGACACGTCTAGAATTAACCAAATTATCAAATCAAATCTTCTCGAAAATGAAGTCTTGAATAAAAAAATTTTATTTTACATTTTCGATCTATTTTTTTTTCATGGAAAATCATCCTCCGCGCTACAGAATTCTTTTCTTTTATAATTCAGGAATGGAAAAATTTAATGGAAAAACGGGAAGTGGAGAATTCATCTGGCCGAACACTTTCGCACACCATCGTGCACGTTTAGGTATTCATTTATTTCGTAAATGTAAGTTTAAATAAAGATGACGTTCAAATTATCCTTAGAGCCTTACATCTTTGTTACAGGTTTAAATTATTTACACAGTACTGATTCAGTGAGGAATGGCAATTCAACGCACCTGTAGCACTGTCTCTTTTTTATTTCCAGAACGAGCGATTACTTGAATATTCGAACGTCCGAGCTTTGGTTTTTCTCCGTCGTCCCCATCTCTATCGTCTTTGCGATTTCCATCGTTTGGCCTGTTGTTGGGCCCGTCGTTCGGCCCATCATTTGGCCCACTGTTTGGTCCATTATTTGGTCCATTGTTTGGTCCATTATTTGGTCCATTGTATGGTCCAACGTTTGGAATTCCAGCTGTTACTCCAACACCATGGGCTCCGGTGGTAGCGCCAGCGTAGAGTCCTCCTCTAACCATTGGTCCCGATCCACTTCCGTCTAGAACGCCGCCCAATCCCGCCGCGGCCTCGTGTCTTCCGTTTCCAAGTCCTGCTCTCGCGTACAGGCCTCCTCCTATCGATCGGTAAGTCGCGTTGAATTTTTTACAAGCAGAAAAAACAGAGACCGAAGTTCTAGACAACTGAGAGGCAAAAAAAATCTCTGATTCAACGCGTAACAAGCAT
Source organism: Frieseomelitta varia (assembly GCF_011392965.1). Lineage (NCBI taxonomy): Eukaryota > Metazoa > Arthropoda > Insecta > Hymenoptera > Apidae > Frieseomelitta > Frieseomelitta varia. Next base: position 366,907 of record NW_025110769.1, read on the forward strand.
CTTACCGATGCTCTCGTGTTTTCGTGAAACAAAGTTCATCGTTCAGTAACTTGTTAAAATGCAATGCCAGTAAAACATACCGACGATGGTCAAGATTAATCGCAAAGAGAAACAGCAGAGTCGTTGCTGTTTAGTTTCTACGAACTGAACTTTGTTACTCGTCTATCTCACACGTAACAGATTCATCAAGCATTAATTAAAATTCTGACGCGGAATTATGTTAAATACTATGTAGAGTTATACTAGCCAGCGTTCGCGTTGTTGCCGTCAAGTGAGCCGCCCAAACCGGCAGACGCGTGGCCACCCCAAGGTGTTCCGAAGCTGGCGTGAAGTCCACCCCCTGGCGATGATCCTGAAAGACCACCTAATCCAGCTTGGGCATGGTAGCCCGCAAAATTGAACCGGATGCCACCGTTGGTGAGTTGAATGAACGGTAACTACGAAGAAATAGGGGAATAATTTTTCAATTGTTCTATACCATTCCGCTCGATAGATGTTTGCTAAACTCTCTTTAGTTTAATATCTAATAATTTAGTTTATTAATTTAATATGTTAATATTAATAAAATACCTTGTCTACCATTTCGAAACTCATTTTCTATTTTGATTAATAAACGGTAACTACGAAGAAGTAGAGGAATAATTTTTCAATTGTTTTATACCATTCCGCTCGATAGATATTTGCTAAACTCTCTTTAGTTTAATATCTAATAATTTAGCTCGTTAATTTATTATTTATTATTAATAAAATTTTTTTAATATCTAATAATTTAGCTCGTTAATTTATTATTTATTATTAATAAAATTTTCTATCTATTTTAATTTATAATATTCGACAACCTATTATTTTATGATTTATATTATAAAGGAGTTGTGTATCGAAGTATTTTAATCGTTTAACTATTGATAACAATACTAATTACTACACTTTTATGTATCATGTTACATGTTATCTACCTATAATATAAGAATCTATTGCAGAATGCAATGTATCAAATGATTGGTAATTAATATATTAACTGCCACGTACGGTCACAATAGTATTTCAACATGCCAACGCAATAAACAATAAATAATATTTATTACACAAAGCAATCGACAACGGTAGCCTGTTAAAAACAATCAAATTTACTAATTTCCTAAAATCTGTGTTGTTGCGTTTTACGAATTTATTCTCGCAATTATTGAGCTAATGCAAATTAATGCAAATTGCAAATCGTTCGACGAACGAACTTTAGCCTAGTCTCTCTTCGCCGGTGAGAATTTTTTTGCAATTTATGTAGATCACTTCGAACGATAGTACAGTCATCGTCACGAACTTTCAACTCCTATCTTGAAACTTCTGCGAATCCTTTCCTTGTTCGTTCTCTCTTGCGTTTGCCGGTTACCTAACCTGGCTATTCCGCCATCGATAATTCGTTCTTTCCTCTGTCCACTAAATTCCTTCGTACCTTTTATTCACCGTCGCTCATTACAGAGTTTATAGAATTTGCAAAACAAAGACACGTCGCGCATACGAAGATCGCAATTGCTGTCGAACGATCGATTGTCACGCAATAACGACGCACGCTGATTGAATAACCAAATAATTTTATCCTCCCCCCCGCTGTCCATTGCTATTTTTAATTATATCGCGACGGTTTCTTTCAGTTTTCAATTTCTGATTTACAAACGCACCTTAGTCGTTCGTTGTCAGCGTGATAATAATAAATTGATCTAGCCAAAATTCCGCGTTAAGGAAAAAAAAAAAAAAAACATTGCTGTTACAAAGCATCACGCGTACACATCTTCAGTCGAAAGTTTAGCACAAGCGCGAACGAAAATTTATCAGAGAGGTCGATTTTAGATCAAACGTGGAAATTGACTCACCGACGACGGATTGTCACTGCTGTTGTCTATGTTTCCAGGCATCCCGTTGACCACTGCGAGCAAACTAACAACGAACAACGAAACAGCCTTGCGACACAGCATCTTTCCGTCGACTGACTCGCACAACTGACTGGCCAACGTATTTACCATCGATTTCTAAAAAGACCTCCAAGACATCATCGGACTCACCTCCTGGAGCCGGGAAGGGATAAATAAGGCCTGACGTAAACTTAAGAAGTTGCCGTGCCGCTCGCTCAACGCACCGTGAATGCCAGTTGATCGTTCTATCTACACGGCGATTGTCTGACTGAATGAACTGCGATTGCCGGGGTCAAGGACGATCTGAATACAATAGACCAGGCATTTCCATTTCCTTCTTCTCGCTCGATGCCATTCACCGTGTTCCTTCAAGCTCGCAGCTGTTCCATCAACAAGCACATTTCTCCATGTGATCGCATTCGTACGTTGTTTAGCATTACAAACGAAAGTTTTTTTTTTTTTTTTTATTTTTTTTAGGATGAAAGATAACTATCGATACGTCTTTGGAAGGTTTCTTTTGATAGGTTTGTTTTCTCATTAATGCTAGAACTACCAAAGTTGTCAGAAGTCGGTTAATAATTGTATAATCAGAACAGTTCTGCGAATGTACAATGTCGCATTTTTAGAGATTTGATATGTGATGAGAGTAAGAGATATAAAGGGAAGTTTATATCTTTTTTATTATGGTACAAACTTTTTCTTCACTCCATTTCTTACTTTAATTTCTTTGATAGAATCGATGGAATATTGATACATCTTCGGAAGATTCTTTCATATAATTTCTCACTAACACTAAAACTATCAAATGTCTATAATTTCTTAAAGCAGTTTTGCGGATTACAATATCGCTGTTTTAGAGAATTGAACGATTTTTCTAAAATATGTTCTAAGGTTTATATTTTTTTATTATAATATAAGCTTTTCCCCCATTTCTTGCACTCTAATATTTTCCTGATAGACTTTTTATACTTTAGTCGTCAGTAGCTCTAGTGTTAAAGAGATATCGATTATTATTCCTTAATAATTACTTTTCCGATGTTATATGACTACGCTGTTGGACACTTTTTTGTGAGAAAAAAAGTAAATACGCAGAACTGCACGAAGTTTGCATGAGGTGACATAATAAATTCAGCAAACGTCGCAATCGATGGATTGACGCCAATACTTTAATCTTAATTGCACGATGAGAAAAAAAAAGTCGGACGCTGATTGCCCGGATCAAAGTTGAACGCAACGTGAACATATTTCTTCGAATGAACTACTGAAAAAATTAAATTACGTAAGTGAAAAAATCCTCTGCTTTGAAATTTTCTTTATTCGCTTGAATAGTGTAGATGACTTTGAAAAAACCCGTTAACGTTTTCATTCAATACGATGAACTTTGTTAATTCGAATCTATAGTTTTTCTCACATACATCATTATCGCCAACTAACAGTATCAACAAACCGATCCACGCACGCGTTCGTGTTATTTTCTTTACAGTGTCGCACGAAATGCTTAAAAATCTTTAGAGTGGTATAGAAAGGAAAACTTCATCCATTTCTGACGTTATTATGTCTCCTTTGTAGACAGATGTATGAATCATTCAACCTTGCAATCACTAAACTCGTACGCGATTCTAAGACGCTACGATAATTGTGGAATACTTTAATGATATATCTGGAGTAATTACTTCCTTTTCGTGGAATTTACTATGCTCGTAATTGACCAACAAGTAAAAAACTGAATTATCTGTCACGCGATTGTTCATTAAGTCTGACTATCGTCCGATTCTGTGAATCATTTTCGTTCGTATATATTAATATTTATCTCAAATCGAGGATCCACGCAATAGAATATAAATTATTCAGTGAGCCCAAAAAAAGTATTGATACACTTGGTTTTTTTTTTAATCAATTTTTTTATCTTTATGAGAACGAATGATATATTGGCAAAAACGGTTTCTACAAATATTAGTTCATTGCGCACAAGAGTAAAATATAAAAATTCAAGAGTTAAGAAAATATTGACACTTAATTGCTGTATGTTGTGAAAAAAAATTCTGAAATGTCCTTTTAGAAAAGAACGCTCTGAACCATTAAAAATATTTTACATTCCGTCAGAAAACCTTTTTGAATCTCGAATTTTTATATTGCCTGCATTATTATTGGAAATTATTGCGTGCACGTTACTTTCGCATGTAATGAATAGTTTATCGAATATTTCGAATATTATGAATTTTAAATATTACGAACTACATTAAATATAATGAATAATACATTGAGTAATGAATTTGAATTTGTAATGAATTTTGAATATTTCAATAAATTTGTTTATTGAAGATTCTGTTAATATATCATTTCTTTTCACAAAGACACTGCAAAAAATATAATATCCTTTTCACCCATTGTACATACGACGATAAAACTGAATTTAAAAATTGAATATATCACGTGTGTGCGCTGGTTGCTGGTTTTTATTCTTCGTGTCTTTTCGTTATTCATGAGAGGCATTACAATCGAAATGTTTCCCGTATCGCGACATTCGCCGGAGAATTTTAACGTCGGAACGTTTCGTGGTACAAGCGTGACTTCAAGGTCAAACGTAGGTCAAACGTGGATCAAACGTGGCACATCGGTGAAGATCCGATGAGTCACTTATCGTTGAAACGAACGAAATTTGTAATTGCTTCGTCGACTTTGCTTTCGCCAAGCAATTTCGCCATTATTTATCTGCATAAGCGGCGTGATGTGACTCACGTAGTTATCACGCAACCTTCCTTACCTAATTAAATACCATGTGGACTAGGCATTACATAAAGGAAGTAAGTTTTCAGAAAGAAAAAAAAAAAAAGAAATTAAATTTCGTTCCATTTTCAATTTCCCTTAAGACCGAAACAATATTCTATTGCTTTTCGGTGCGATCTTGTTCTCTAGCGGAGGATCGTCTTTGTAGTCCAATTCATTTCCTGTGCTCGGAGCAATTTTGTTCTGTATGGGAGGATCGTCGTAATACTTGATCGGCCTTTCATCCTTTGGAGCGATTTTATTTTGCACGGAGATGTGCGCGCTGGTTGGTCGACTACCTGAGAACGTACCAAACCCAGCGGTGATCCCGTGCCAGGAATAATTTGTGTCCTCCTCTATGGTTTCGTGAACTTCGTAGCCGCCTGTGCTTCCGTGTCCTCCGTGGATGCCTGTGAAATATTTTTCCACGGATAACTTGTCGTTCTTTTTGTCGCTGTACTGTTTGACTGTGCGCAAATCGGGTGCTCACTACGACTCACGTGAATAAATAGATAGCTAACAAGAAGATGGTGCACTGTATAAAACTAATGGTCCTTTCCAAATAATAAAGGTATAATGAAAAATGATAGAACTTTTTTATAAAATTTTCTGCAAGACGTTTTCTATCGCTATCAATTTCTCAAAGAATCTCAAAAAATTCTTTCGTTTCGCATCATGTTAATGAATTATGTATGATCCATTCTGGTCCCTTATCTTTTTCTGACTTTCCGAAAGTCTATTACTATCTTCATTTGATTTTAACTTTTTTTTACAATGAAATATAAATATATTTCCGTAAAAGTTTTGGCTCAATAAATGATATAAAAATGTAATAATCTAATATAACCCCAGAAGTTTTGGAAAAATGGAATTATGGGGCTTCGTACATATAATATAAAATATCTTAATATTTGAATACTAACAGAACCAAGAACGACCAAAAATGGTCCCAATTTTATGAAATTTTATGAAAAGATTCTATCGTTGTTCTCTACTTTTTCATCAGTTTCTTTCACTCTTTCATTGTCAGTCAAACAGTACAGATTCACATTCAAAATCAGCAAGTGGTATACCTTGACTTCCATGACCACCGTGACCACCGTGACTACCATGACTACCATGACTACCATGTCCACCACCACCTCCACTGTAACCACCAAACGCACCTTGAATACTACCTAAAACGCCATGATTACTAACCAGCAGGGACAGAGCGTTTAAACCAAATGGATCTTTGTTGTTGTTCTTGATATTTCTCTTTATCATTTGCTGTTTGAAACGTTGTTGCTGATGCTGCTCTCTCTGAAACCTCTGTCGTTCCCTCTGAGCCAACACTCGGTCTCTCCTCTCTTGGCGTATCCGTTGCAATCCTTCGGCATTCTGGCGTCTTTGACCGGTCGTTGCTTTTACTAGATTTCCAACAGCCTCCAATGTCGAAACAGGGATCTACGAGGTGAAAAACGTGATAAAAAATTAGTTGGTAATCACGTCGGGAGACATTAGTCTGTACATACACGTTGAAGTTCATACACAGTTCGTCCATTAATCTTCGGACACTAAATATCTGTTATTGTAATTATTATTATAAATATCTGTTATTATAATTTCAGACTTTAGTTATTATAATTTAAAAGAAATTGTAGAATAATAAACTTGGACTTAATAAGCTTGAAACACTAAATATCGAAAGTAATATTATAATCTTGTGAAAAAGAAATTGTAGAGAATAAATTTGGACTTATTTTAAAGCTTGAAACTTTTAAGGATGCATTTAAGATTCATTTTGTTCTAAAATGTTTATATATTATATAGCAGATGGCAGAGTGAAGACTTTTCTTCTCTGAAATTGTCACAGTACGTCAAAATCATTGAACTGAATTTTCTTCACGCGAGTGAATCCACAATAGACTTGAAGACTGAAATCTCCGCTTTACGGTCGTTTAAAACTTGCTGTACGATCTTCTTCTTTTGTATAATAAGAGTTTAGGTGTTATAAGAGTTTAAAATGGAGTTCATATAAACAAAGTTGTATTATACTCTTCTTTTGCTTGATGAGTATAAAACTGTTAATAAGTTACACGCAATTTCAATACTTTTATATCTTACGTTATTCCGTTTATTTATTGTGTCAAAACTTGATGAAATTATGAAATGCGCCACGATTATGATTGGCCACTCTTAATATAGATCTCAATTAATATTGGAAAATTATTATTATTATTAATTTCACGTCGAACGTTCCAGGGAAATCGTATCCACGCGCTTGTTACACAAGAGTTACGTAAATAAAAATTTCGTTACCTTTAAGACGCTGTCAATAGCCTCAGAGTTTCCTGGATTGAAAGACTGCGCCGCAGCTGCAGTTTGCTTGAGCGCCGTGATTGGAATCTAGTCGGATTATTCGAGTTAGCTTTTGCTCGATCATCGAGAAACTGAACAGAAATTAAATACATACGTTAAAGATGCTGTCTATCACGTGGCCATCCCCGCTCGCATTGTCCTGACGTTTTGTTCGTTCAAGGATCATCTGAAACGAAAATTTTAAATGTACAAGTTGATCTCTTTGTGAAAATAAAATAGATATTCGCAAAATTTCTTTTTTTCACAAATTAACGTAGTTCGAAAACTACGTACGAAAGCGAAATTTTCGATAATGAATTGTACAACAATAATGAAATGAAGGAAGTGCAAAAATTCGCGAGTCGAAAAAATATTGTTCAATCTGAATTTAATAGCGGAATGCTATTAGAAAGATTGCAGAATATCTTTTTATAAATATTAGAATGTTGTCGAACGAGGTCGCACCTATATTGAAAAAGCTCGAAAATTTTAACCATTTTAAACCATTGAAATATTATATATTTTCAAATACACAATAGAGCTGCAAAAGGAAAGTCTCACGTGTCAAAATCTTTTCGATTTTCAAATTTTCACATCACTCGTATCGTTGCTGTCTTTATACTTTATATATACTACATTTATACGTGGCGACCTATTTGTTTTCACAAAAATATCGCGAGAAAATTAGTGCCAATACTTCTCTTATTTCATTCCATAAAAGACTTTACACGTATTTTTATTTAAACGAAAGATACGTATTAACTGACAACTGATCAATAATAAATGTCGTTTAGTCCACCTTGATATAGGAAGTGCCAGCATTTATAATTCAAGAAGCACGATCTTTTTATTACACTCATTGTCACAGTATGTTCTGTTACTTGGACGCACTGTAAATGCAAGGCACGATAAAACTGTTCCATGCAAGAAGAAACACGATCGTAAAGTGTGAAGTAAAATGCGGGTAGACTCATTGGCACTTTGAAACGGTTGTTATGACTATGCCTCTCGGCAGCTTTCTCTTTTCTACATATAGATCGTCAAACGATCGACAGTGGACGATCAAAGTGTCAACGTGGCTTTTTCGAATGTATTGCATTTCTAATCGCTTTTCTATCGGATAAATCGAAACTCTAAAATTTCACGAATGGTGTTCTTTCTTTTACATCGAAATACTCCACAGTTTTGAACTTCAGGCAATTTTGTCTGGCTCTAAATTTAAGAATTGAGTTTTTATGTTTTATTTATCCAAATATCTAAATTTATTAAAATTATCCAAAAATTTGATCCTTCTTTTTAAGTTAAAAATTCATTAGGATTGAGTTTAAATTTCGTTTACGAGTGAAAATTCAAAGATGAATGAACGAACGTCAATGCGATTCGAAGGATGCAAATACGAAGATTCAACGAGAGAATTTTACTCTCAATTTAATATCCAAATATCTAAATTTATTGAAATTACCCAAACATTTGATCCTTCTTTTTGCACAGAAAATATGAAAATAGAAAAAGTGACAAGTATGGGTGAAGGTGAAGGCAAGAAAATTATATGAGAAGGAAGAAGAAAAGAAGAAAAAGAATTGAATAAGACGAGCATTAACATTGTAACGATAGATAGCAAGATGAATGAGATGAACTTTGCGAAATTCCTCGAAGAATCAAAGTACGCGGAGAACGAATTAATCTAAAAATATTTAAGTAAGTTTCTACAAATATTTAACAAAGAACAAAGTTTGCAGTCCGTCATCAAGTTACAGCTTGTTGAAATAACACGTGATAGAAATGCTTTTTTACAGCTTTTTTACTTACCGCATTCTGAGAAGCCACCACGTAAAATATAGCGCTGACGACGACGTAGATTGTCCCGAGCATTCTTCCAACACTTTGACACCTCGACTGTCCAGGAATGATCTTCGAAAGTGAACCGACAAACTGCAGGGCAGATCGACGATCCTCCGATCTATAAGGACGATTGCAAGATCCCACGCGAAGCGTCGACCAATCACGATCCAATATCCGCGGATCCAATACCTTTTGACCGGTGATCCTTTCTATTTTCACGTAATCTTCGTACGCAGAGTTGCACGCCCCTCCTCTTTGTCTTCTTTCACCGGGGCTGTCGGCGTTACGAGAGAAATTAATCGCATGAAAGTAAGTGGCGAGCTTGTGTATAAACATGATCGGATACAACGCTTAAGAATACTCACGGAAGGTGGTCAAAACTCTGAGAATCACAATTAAACACTTTAACACGCTCCTTTAGAGTTAAGGTACAGTTGGACAGATCGATTTTGAAGAAAGTAGGCCTGTTGCGTGCAAAAGTTTTTCCACCGCGCGAATATTTTTATCTAAATTATTAATTATTGACATTGAGTAACCGAGCGAGACGAGTGGAGTTGATTAATCGAGTCGTCTCTTATATTAAAACGTTCTATAATTGACAATTTAATTTTAGTTCGATCGATCGACCGTTTAAAACACAAATTAATAAATTAAACAGTTTAAAATTCGTTAGTCAAACAAGAATTACAATTAAACACATTAACGACCACTGATGCGTTATTATGCTCCTTTGAAGTTAAAGTATAATTAGAGAGTGATTATCGGTGATTCTGAGGAAAGTAGACCTTCTTGCAATTGTGTGCAAACGTTTCTCCTCGAAACAAACAATTTAAAATTATTTCTCGATTAATATTAAACATCGGAGTACGACAAGTAGGAGAGGACAGAATATTGATTAATCAGGTCATCCCTTATTGTCAGAGAATTCTATAACCAAGACAATGAAGGATAATTTAATTTTAGTTCAATCGACCAACTATCTGAAACACAAATTAATTCGTTTCGATAGTTATCAGACAGAAAAATATTCGTTAAAATATATCGTTCCCAGAATATAAAACGAAGCATCTACATTTAACACTAGAACTACCAAAGTGGTCAAAATGACTAATTTATAATTTCCTATAATTAACTAATGGAAATTTCACATATTTACAGCAGTGTATTTTATACTCTTTTAGTAAAATATATCAATAGAAGCTTGTGTCCTTTATATCGAATTAACTTTTTCTTCGTACCTTGCCCTTGAATTTCTTTTCTACAAATATCATACTTTTTCGTCGCTAGTTTTAGTGTAAATAACTTTCAAAGACTACCACTGTAGATTAATTTCAATTAACAACGGCACGCGACACAAATGTTCCTGTCCTCGATGAAATCGATCAATCGCGAACGTTTTCAAATCGAAACGCTTTCGAAGAATGCTACTCCGGTGTGCAAGCAGATTCTATCTTCTCGTCGATCCATGGACGAGCACTGATCGTGTAGTTCCTGACTGCTGACCGGTTGATATCCACATATAAGGGCGAATCGAGCTGATCCCACGTCGCATGTCCACGACCAATCGAATTCGACCAGACAGTGCTTTCTACTTACTGCTTCTCGAACTCGCGTCTGATCTTTACGGTCTTCTTTCACTGATCGTCAACACGAGCGAACGAGCGCGTGGGTTGTACGCGGGGCATAAATCGCGCGTTACATAAGTATCGGACGATGATCTTTGAAGGTGACGTAACAACGAGCCAGCAGCATGAACGCCCGCGATCTTTCGTGCGTTTTGAAACAGTCAGCGTTTGTCCTTGATTCTTTCACCGGCCGGATTCGTTTGAAAATGGCCCTCGGCTCTCGCTTTCAATTCTACAAAAGGAGAGACGATCCGCACACGCTGAAAACTTGTGCTCGATCTTTGGCTAGAAGAACGTACACTGTCGCCACTGTGTTTTACAACACGGGAAACCTCACCAGGCCCGGACACCGGAAGGATTGACAGATTGATAGCTCTTTCTTGATTCGGTGGGTGGTGGTGCATGGCCGTTCTTAGTTGGTGGAGCGATTTGTCTGGTTAATTCCGGTAACGAACGAGACTCTAGCCTGCTTACTTATGGTATCTCGAAGGCCCCCGGCTTCGGTCGGTGGGTTTTTACTACCAACGTACAGACAAATCTTCTTAGAGGAACAGGTGGCTTCTAGCCGCACGAGATTGAGCAATAACAGTCCTTAGATGCTTTGAGCCGCACGCGCGCTACACTGAAGGAATCAGCGTGTTTTCTCTGGCCGAAAGACCCGGATAACCCGCTGAACCTCCTTCGTGCTAGGGATTGGGGCTTGCAATTATTCCCCATGAACGAGGAATTCCCATTAAGCGCGAGTCATAAGTTCGCGTTGATTACGTCCCTGCCCTTTGTACACCGCCCGTCGCTACTACCGATTGAATGATTTAGTGAGGTCTTCGGACTGGTGCGCGGCCAATGCCTCGGCATTGCCGATCTTACCGGGAAGATGACCAAACTTTATTACTTAAAGGAAGTAAAAGTCGTAACAAGATGAACGAAAGTGGTCCCAAGGCGTCAAGCGTCCCTTTTGTCGCGAAAGAAACTCCCTATTTGGTTCCCTAGATCCCTCTGGAACTCTTTCACGTTCGTTTCCGATTGCTGGAAAATGTAATCGTAATATTACGAGCTGAATGAATAGACAACACACGTGGAACAATCGAAAATGAGAACTTGAGGTGTTGGTTCGTCTTACGTTTAACGCTTCCTTCCATTCGATGTTGAAGACTCTGACGAGCCCTAGTATATTTCGCCTGATCAGTTTCTCTAGCGTCTTCCTTGTGAGAACGGCGGGCGTCGTCGTGGGCGTTGACGTCGTTGTTTCTGTTCCGTTCGATGGGACGTTGGTCGAATTTGCGGCCGTTAACGATTCCTTCGTGATCGAGCTGGCTGTGGCCGAATCCGGAACGATGCTGTTGTTGATGATGGCAGTGATCTGCTTGATCGCCGATGCTGTGTCGTTGATCGCCTGAAAATAATCTCGAGTCAATCCATACGGTTTCAGGTTCGATCGATTTGACTTCTTTTAGAGATTTAACCTTCCAGTCCTGTTTCTCTCTCTTGAGAAACGCAGAAATTAAGAAGTTTATAGTTTGTGTCGTAAATTTCCAACCAAAAAATAACAATACGCATGATACAAATGATATAAATCTTATCTTTCGTGGAGATCTTTGAGGTCATGGCTGAAAAATATTATTTCTCACTTCTGACACGTAAAAAAAGTAGCGAAAGAGATTAGCCTTACTTAAATAACGAGTAATCGAAATAAATCGAGGATCGAAAAAGTTGCGAAACTTTAAGTAGGTTCTGTTTGAAACGTAGAACGAAAAATGCTCTTATATTACATAAATATCTTTAAAAATAAAAATTCCAGACAGAATAGAACTTATGAAATATAAAAGTAAAAAATTTCCTGTCGGAGGAGCAGACAATTTGTTCGATATTAAAAAAATTCTCGAGCATAAAAATACTATTCAATGAATAGCATTCGACGTATAAAAATAAATATTCTAAAGAGCTGTTACCATGAAACTTTTATTAAAGAGATTCTGTCCCACTAATGAGAATTGAGACTTTTTTCTATAAAAATTCAGCAACAGGTATTTCCTTATACAAAATATACAAGTTCGAAATTTTTTGAAAAACGAAAATAATCTCTGGTTTTAACCAACAAAAGTTCGGCGCTACCCTTGAAAATGGCACAGTCTTTGGAAAACGAAAATAATCTCTGGTTTTAACTAACAAAAGTCCGGCGTTATCCTTGAAAATGGCACAATGTCTTTGGAAGATCTACGTAAAAAAAAAAAAAAAAAAACGAAGGAAAAGTCGGCCATGTCTGGAAAACTAAATATTCACAGTTCAGTTATTTTACATAAAAAAATCCCTCACCTGGAACGTGACTTTCGCCAAAGACCAAAACAATCCTGGCTTCTTCTTCTTCACCTCCCTTACAACCCTCTTCGATTCCTCCGGGATGATTATGTCTCCAATTACGTCAGCATCGAAATCTTTTCCGCTCGAATCCTCGGACAACAGCTGATCCAGAATTCTCATCTTTCTCACAAGTTCCTCTTCGTCCTCTCTCTTCTCATCTTCAGAATTCATTCCGTCTCGCCTCGAGCTCTCTTCACGATATCTCGATTCCAAATTACCGTACCGATCGTATTCTTTCGGTTGTAGATACATCCCCTCTGACGCTATCTCGGGGTAGCTCAACAGAAGCGAAGGTTCTCGAAATTGATTTTCTTCGCGAGTAGTCGTCAATGTTTCCTCGTGCTGTGCCACGTGCTGAGGTAAAGATTTCGAAATGCTAAAACGATCGTGCCATTCGTGCGGTTCTGCGACACGATGCACCGGGTCTGATGCACGAGGACTGCGAGGATTGTACGATTCATAATTCGTCGAATATCCTTGTGGATCGCTGTGAAGAGGGCGCACGAAGCACAGAAGCGATAACCCGGTTATCAGTATATTGATCGACTGCATCTGTAATCAAATGCTGTTTATAAAATTCATAAGACGAATCTAGACTTGATACTTTCAAATTCACAATGATAGAATTGTTTTGTGAAAATTGTTTTCGTCCATACGAAATTCAGTGATCAGTGAATATAGTGGAGTTAGTTTCAGAATTGAATAGACGATTTGTTCAAGTTTAAATAAACAGCGAAGGACATAACTGAAAACGAAAATGAAAAATTGTCGATAATTCAAGTTATCATAACAAAAGGTCATTATTATTGATAATCTACTTGATCTCGTTTTAAAACGTAAAGAAACTCCACTTTGACAGTACTGAGTTTGTTTTTTCAAATAATATTTTAACGTTAAACATAGCAAATGGAAAAATGGGGGTATTTATCTCCGAAAGAATTGTAAAAGTGCCAACTTTCTATTTGTAAATTTTGGTAATATTCGTAAATTAAAAAATTCTTTTCGTGACCTAAATCCAATATCGTAATTTTGATGATTGAAGTCCCCCTTTCAAAAACTTGCCGTACGATTTTTATTCAGAATTATTGAACTTGGAAATTCAGAGTTGGAGAATGAAAGGAATTGTTAAGATCTCTTAAATTTTTGTCGTATAACTCGAACATTCAACGTTCGAAAAAACTGTCGAAAGGGAAGACTTGAATCTTCAAGATCCAGTCATAAAAAAAATTTTCATTGAATTTGCATTTACGATTTGAATTTTTATAGGTTTTTGTAGACAATTTGCTAGAAATTTGCTTTTCATCTGCTTTTACATTCGTAATGTAAAAACATCTTTGGAAGAAAAAAGAGGAACTCAAGTAAACTGGAGAGTTCGTGCTTTAAAATCGTTTTCACCAAGTTCAAACAGTTCGAAATATCGATGATCTTTCTGTCCACTACTACGCATTTAAAAGACAGGCGTCGCGCGACTTCACAATATAAATATCCCGATACTTTATTCGCGAACGGACGAACGACACACACGAAGCGAGATTATTCGACACAGGCGTTTCACTCGAAGCCACGAGATTCACTCGCGAGGAAGGAAAAGAATCGAGAAAACTACAGGACCGCGATTGCCGGTGCAAGTTGGCTATATAACTCGGCCCATTAAACACCGGGCAACCACTCTCGATCGCGTGATTCCCATCACGTAAGCAAGCGTGCCGCGAGTGGCCGCCAGGAAAATAGGAAAATAGGAAAAACACGGATAACCAAGCGATTCGTATTCGCCGTGCGATCGGATACGATTTAAATGGTACTGCTGATTAGCCAACCCTCGAGGATTCTCTGTTCAGCGGCGAGGAACGCGGAAAATCCCACGATTTCGGATGTCGAAAGTGACGCGTGAACCTCGTCGCGATTACGCGAGAGGACAGAACGATATTTATTGCTTGGTCGAAGCTTTCGGTTGGAAAATTTCAGGAACACCTTCCACGCGCTTTCACTTCTCGCACTTTCCGGTATACTTTCCTGGACACCATGGCAAACACAACGGAACAGTTTCGTTCGATCGATCGCGCTAGTGATCTACTGTTCAACGACGATCCAACGATGAAACTGGGGGACAGTGACTGTTCAACGACGATCCAGCGATGAAACTGGAAGACAGTGACTGTTCAACAACGATCCAGCGATGAAACTGGGGGACAGTGACTGTTCAACGACGATCCAGCGATGAAACTGGAAGACAGTGACTGTTCAACGACGATCCAGCGATGAAACTGGGGGACAGTGACTGTTCAACGACGATCGAATTTCGGCATTTCGGTGGCTCTCCTCGTGGCTTCATCTTGACATGTACGTACGTGACGCGTGCAGCGAATTCGCTAGCAGCGATATTTCGCCGGTTTCGAAATCGATTGGCCAACTCGAATTTCGAATATGTCGCAACCAGGCGTCTCTCGTCGCTTATATCGATAGTCGTTTCGTTTTTATTATTCGTAGGTGTTCCTCGGACACGATCGGCTAACTATGTTCATTTCACCACACTTCGAATCGAACGAGAGGCCGTCAAGTTTTCCAACGTTCCACAAAAGACTCGTTGCTCTCGATCGGTTTTACGCCCTCTAGATTCTGTCTCTTCCGGCGCGATCGAACGATCAAGGAAGTCTAAGATCGATTACGTGACTGTAACCTGCACACCTGGCCTAGGTGAAATCTAAATCGGTGCTCGTTGATTGGACGAATAATTGACTCGAGATCGTAGTACCTTGTACGACCGTTATGAAACTGTTCATGAAACATTATAACACTGTTGGTGGAACTGACCACACGGATGATTGTACTAATCGCGCGATTGTAAGTAATGACTTTCCAGTGAGGTGATTGTCGTCGTCATTTTGTGAAACGAACAAAATTTGTTTGCCCCCGAAGAAGAGACGTAATTGAAGAAACACACGAGTGGCGAGTGTATGAAATAGTAATTCAGTCGTATAGTCGCTCTGAAGGTAGAAGTCGAATTTCTTTCTTCTTTTGTTTAATATCGAAATGGATTTTTATAACGATTGATAATTACAAATAATACGAATGTATTCTTACACGAGTAATATGATTCATGTAAAATAACGTAATTTTATTTCGAATTTCTACGACGATCACACAAGGGATAAAAAAAGAAAAAAATTTCGCCGTTTCCTTGATATATAAATATCGCGATTATACATATCAATAGTACTCCCGAAATTATACAAGTGCTATTTTTAAATATCTTAAGGAGTTTTCTTTCTTCAAATCCAAGATTTATAAGAAACAATTGAGCAATTCGATCCTACATCTAAGTTTAACATAACTAACAAAATTAGCTATCGACGGTCTTCAACTCGACCTTCATCACTTTTTACTGATTCTCAATCCCTAATCAAATCTAAAAGTCGCAAAGAAATGCGTCCTCCACACTATATGATATAAACTGCATTTCCATTTTCGATTATTTTGTATTATTACCGTGAACTTCTCAATCAATAAATAAATAGATAAATAAATGAATGAATAAATAAATAAATAAATAAATGAATAAATAAATAAACAAACAAATAAATAAATAATTAAGGGACAGATAAATAAATAGACAGATAGACAAATACATAAAGAGAGAGATAAATAAATAAACAGATAGATAAAAAAATCAATAACTAAATAAATAAATAGTTAAATAAATAAATAGTAAAATACATAAATAGAAAAATAAATAGATACAAAAATAAGTAGATAGATAAATAAGTAGATAAATAACTAAATAGAGAGATAAATAAGCAGATAAATAAAAAATAAATCAATAAATAAATCAACAAATAAGCAATTAAATAATTAACTAAGTAAATAAATAAATAAGCAGTTAAATAAGTGAATAAATAAATAAGCAGTTAAATAAGTGAATAAATAAATAAGCAGTAAAATAAGTAAATAAATAAATAAGCAGTTAAATAAGTAATTAAATAAATAAGCAGTTAACTAAGTAAATAAGCAGTTAAATAAGTAAATAAATAAATAAGCAGTTAAATAAGTACATAAATAAATAAGCAGTTATCTAAGTAAATAAATAAATAAGCAGTTATCTAAGTAAATAAAAAAATGAGCAGTTAACTAAGTAAATAAAAAAATGAGCAGTTAACTAAGTAAATAAATAAATAAGCAGATAACTAAGAAAATAAATAAAGAAGCAGTTAACTAAGTAAATAAATAAATAAGCAGTTAAATAAGTATATAAATAAATAAGCAGTTAAATAAGTAAGTAAATAAATAAGCAATTAAATAAGTAAGTAAATAAATAAGCAGTTAACTAAGTAAATAAATAAATAAGCAGTTAACTAAGTAAATAAATAAATAAGCAGCTAAAAAAGTAAATAAATATATGAGCAGATAACTAAGCAAATAAATAAATGAGCAGTTAACGAAGTAAATAAATCAATGAGCAGTTAACTAAGTAAATAAATAAATGAGCATTTATCTAAGTAAATAAATAAACAAGCAGTTTACTAGGTAAATAAATAAATAAGCAGATAACTGAGTAAATAAATAGATAAGCAGGTGACTAGGTAAATAAATAAAAAAGCAGTTAACTAAGTAAATAAATAAATAAGCAGTGAACTAAGTAAATAAATAAATAAGCAGTTAACGGAGTAAATAAATAAATAAGCAGTTAACGGAGTAAATAAATAAACAATCAGTTAACGGATTAAATAAATAAATGAGCAGTCAAGTAAGTGATTAATTAAATAAGCAGACAAATAAGTAAATAAATAAATAAGCAGTTAACTAAGAAAATAAATAAATAAGCAGTTAACTAAGTAAATAAATAAATAAGCAGTTAACTAAGTAAATAAAT